>NC_057716.1:74975315-75102445 GCF_004010195.1 Chiloscyllium plagiosum | reverse complement strand
TTTCTCCCCACTCCCACCCTCCTCTCACTTATCTCTCCACCCTTCAGGCTCTCTGTCTGTATTCCTGATGAAGGGCTTTTGCCCGAAATGTCAATTTTACTGCTCCTTGGATGCTGCCTGAACTGCTGTGCTCTTCCAGCACCACTAATCCAGAATCTGGTTTCCAGCATCTGCAGTCATTGTTTTTACCTCAACAAAAAAAGCAGCAGAGGAAAGTACGCTGAGGCATTGGCGTAGCAATAATGTCACTGGATTAGCAGGCAGTGGTACAGAAGTGATGTCACTCGACTAGCATTCCAGAGTCACAGGTTTTGAAGACATGGGTTCAAGTTCCACCCTGACAGATTGAGAGATTTGAATTTACTGAAAATCTGGAATTAAAAAAGAAAATGAGCCAAACTATCCAATATCGTGAAAAGCCCACTTGATTCATTAATGTGCTTTAGGGAAGGAAATCTGCCATCCTTACCTGATCTGGTCTATGTGGAACTCTAGGCCCACAGCAAGGTGATTGAGTCTTATTTGCCCTCTGGGCAAATAGGGATGGGCCATGAACGTACAATGTCTAATTGCAATGACTACATTGCATGATCAAACAAAAAATAATCTAGAGATTCACTTAGCTGACTTATCTGAATGAAAATCATTCCGTGTCTATACTTTGCACAGGTCAGTTGTAATTTGTATTAAATGTATTTGACAAAGTTCTGGACACAACTCTTGAAGAAGATTACAGCACTGGAATTGGAGGAATATTAGCCAGTTAGATTGAAAAGTGTCTTAGTGATGGAATGGAAAAGGTGACATTCAGGAGAAACACTGTCTAAGGAGAAATGACCTGTGCAGTTCAGCAAACTTCTTTGCTGATCACACCATTAATTATTAAGGAAGTGATTCTAATATAGTAACATTGACTGATTGATAGCATTTAAAATAATCTAGACAGAAAGTGGATTAACTACAAAGGGCAATTGCATTTTAATGTAAGAATATACATGCAAGGCAATGTATGTTAGCAATCTCTGAAGAGACTGCTGATTTAAAACACTTATTCTTTGCATTAATTTTCTTTTTAATTTCCCAGGGACAAGAATGCTTAATTACCAATAAAGTCTGAATTTAGGCCAAATTTATTTTGGGAAATGTGTCCACTGACAACTGTGTTAGCAATTGTTTGATGAGATCCTCCGCAATTATTATATTGCAAGTGCAATCCCACAATTATTTCTTCGAGTTCTATCTAACTTAAGGTGGCCAGAGGAGAAGAAGTAATTCTTAGCAGTTTCGGTACACTCCAAGACATATTCTCCAAAAATTTTACAACGATCTGATGGTAAATTGAGATACATCAGTCTGTAGTTGCTGTGTCGCTGAATTAAAAGATGGCTGCAGAGATTTAGTAATCATTATGGGAGGCATGCATGGTAAGTTCCATAACCTTTTCAAGTGTCAGAAAATGATCAATTGACTGCAAGCTACACCTGGGAGAATTCACATCACACATGTTCACTTATCAGGATGCAGGAGGTAAGACGAAAGCTAATCTGATCTCTTCAGCATGTTACCTCCAAGCAACTTGCTAACCTCTTGGACTTCAGAAATCAAGCTCTGCTGCTTTTCATCAAACTGACAGCAAAGTGAGTAATCTTTATTTGGCTTCTAATTATCGAAGATGTTTAATCAGAATAATTAAGATTTTTATGGTTAGTGCAATCAGTTGTAACAGATAATCAAGGCAATATTAGGTCAAGAGCTTTGATCACTGTTTACTTTATTTCCTTATCTCAATATGTTCAAATTCTTCTGTGTTAGGGGTTTTACATAGTAAATTTGTCCCTGTAGAGAAATGTAGTGATATTGTTCAAAGACTTAACAATCTGATAGATGACAACATGCAGCACTTGTAACAAAACAAGCAAACCTGACAAAGTAGTTAATTGCTCTTGACTAGAAATTCTAGCTTCAAATTTTCCTTTATTCTCTCATCTTCCAAAGATAAATTAATCTAAATGGTCAGCTCAGTTATTGCTCCAGCTTGAGTATGACAGGGCAGGAATTCCCACCTGGTGCAAGGATGAGCTTCCAGTTGTAATCATACATTAAATCTCTCAGAGTAAATAAAAGCAAAAGACTGCAGATGCTGGAAATCTGAAAAAAAATACACGGAAAATATTGGAGAAACTCAGCAGGTCTGGCAGCATCTGTGGAGATAAAGCAGAGTTTGACGGTTTGAGTTCAGTTCTTCAAAATCTATCGCGGTCGCTAGCCTCTTGGAGAAATCTCTCCAGGAATGGCCAAAGAATTCCCATGTCTGGGAAGACATATTAATCACTCTTGGTGGAATTTGCTGGATGTGGCCGAGGGATGGGGAAGGTGTTGATAGGTATCATGTGCGTGGCTGGCAGATATCATCTCAGATTGTGTCTTGATGCACGATCATGTTTACATTCGTTTTTTTGAAATCTGTATCCAATTTGCCCTTTGTATTGACTGCAGAATTACAGTTACCATCATAATTCAATGCTCAAGTACACGAACATGTCCAAATGATTTATAATGACCTGAAAGAGAACAGAATGTGGAGATTGGACAAATCAGGATGGATTAAAACTGTAGTTAAATAAAGAGTTTCTTGTGAATTCATTGATTACTTAAGTAAGAGGATTGAAAGCTGGGTAACAAGGGCCTGTGAGTTGCTTGCTTAAAATTCTAACTTCCGCTGTTGTCTCTCACATAGTTACAGACTAGAAATCGTTATTTCAGCACTATGGAAAGTGTTTGAAATAACTAAGAGAAAGATGAATTGTATATTTCCATGATTTTACAGTAAAATTCTTGAAGCCTCTCAGCTGTGATGTACCTCTTACTCCTGGAAAATTCTCTCTTACATATGACCTGCTGACATCTACTAAAACGTAAACATAATAAGGTTTATGATGTAATAGGTTCACAACGTAATATTGACATTAAAGCAGTTCATATCACAATACACTACACTTAATTACATGCTACTTAGCCAGAATTGAACTCCCCCCTGGGAATTCCTCATTCGATCAACAAAAGGGCATCTCCACATGAGGAAGTTGTCTGGCAACTGCTGATAGTCTCTTGGGAAGCACTGGGGCCCTTTTTTTCACCCAAGATGTGGTCCATAAAGGGCACACATTTTTAATGACAATGACTGCTCTCAGTCAAACAGCTATCCCTGCCATTGACAACAACACCCACTAATGTACGCTCCCCAACACTCCCCCCCCACCCCAGCCTTCCATCCCCAAATGATAACCCCTTGTGCACCAAGTCTGACTGGTACCAGCAAGCCTGACTAATGTGCCTATACATCTGGGTCTCAACCATGCCAGCTGCTTAGGGCCTATTGCAGTCCCAGCTGTCCCAGCTATTCCAGTAATGCCACTGGACAGAAAGGCTGCCAAACCTCTAGCTTGCCAATAGTTCTTGAAAGTAGACAAGCAGGAGGCGAGAAGAACACAACAAACCAGGCAGCATCAGGAGGTGGAAAAGTCGACACTTCAGGTGTAACCCTTCTTTAGGACAGGAGGTGGGTATGGGAGAAGCTGCAGATAAAGGGGGTGGCGGAGGAAGGGTGGTGAAGTGGGGATAGGTGAAGACAGGCAGAGGGTATAACCTGGTTGGTCAATGAGAAGAATGGTAGGTGGCTGGGAGAAGTGGAATGGAGAGGGAGGGACTGGGAATGCAGTCAAGGGAAGGGGAGGGAGGTTATTTGAAATTGGGGAACTCAATGTTGAGCTCTCCGGGCTGTAGGCTGCCCAGGCGGAAGATGAAATGTTGTTCCTCCAATTTGCGGTGTGGTTCGTTGTGGCAATGAGGAGGCCAAGGATGGTCATGTTGGAAAGGGAGTGGAAAAGGGAATTAAAATGGACGGTGACTGGGAGGTCCGGTTTGGTCCTTGCGGGCCTGGCTGAGATGCTTGGCAAACTGTTCCCTAAGTTTACATTTGGTCTCCCCAATGAAGAGAACATAAACTTAGGGAACGGTTCGCCGAGCATCTCAGTCAGGCCCGCAGGGGCCGACCGAATCTCTCAGTCACTGCCCATTTTAATTCCCCTTCACATTCCCTTTTCGACATGACCATCCTGAGTCCTCTCCATTGCCACAACGAGCCAACCAGAAAATTGGAGGAATAACACTTCATCTTCCGCCTGGGCAGCCTACAGCCTGGAGGACTCAACGTTGGGTTCTCCAATTTCAAATAGCCTCCCTGCCCATCCCCCGACTCCTTTCCCACCCTCTCCTCCTCTCCCTCCCTTCAACATCCCCCAGCCACCTACCAGAATAATTTCTCCCTTTGGCCAATCAGGTCGTACCCTCTGCCTGTCTTCACCTATCCCCATTTCACCACCCTGCTCCCACTTCCCCCTTTATCTATAGCTCTGTTTACACCCATCTGCAGTCCTGAAGAAAGGTTACATCCAAAACATTGACTCCACCTCCTGATGCTGCCTGGCTTGCTGTGTTTTTCCAGCCTCCTGCTTGTCTACTATGGATTCCAGCATCTGCAGATTTTTTTTGTCTCTAATGGTTCTTGGATACAGAAGCCCAACATTAGTCAGTTAGTTGCCTGATTTTGTGAAAATTTCATCAAGATTTCCAAACAGACCAAGCTAGGTTTGCCTCTGGCTTTCCAGGTGTTGGACATTTCATTAGTGGTGCAGTGACATTGAACCGTTGGAATTCAGATCAGCTGAGGCAATCTGCAGGCACATATTTGACAATTCTGACACTAGACTTAGGCTTGTAACTTTGAACTCAGTGATTACTGGGTCATTCCTGAGTTTCCTTGTATCATAAATGTTCTCGGGGCATTTCCTCCTTGGATAACTTCAGATACTTAACAGTGATGGTTTTCACGTACATCCCTGCCTTAATGGGTGGCACGGTGGCACAGTGGTTAGCACTGCTGCCTCAGAGCGCCGGACACCCGGGTTCAGTTCCCACCTCAGGCGACTGACTGTGTGGAGTTTGCACGTTCTCCAAGTGTCTGTGTGGGTTTCCACCAGGTGCTCCGGTTTCCTCCCACAGTCCAAAGATGTGCAGGTCAGGTGAAATGGCCATGCTAAATTGCCCGTAGTGTTAGGTAAGGGGTAAATGTAGGGGTATGGGTGGGTTGCGCTTCGGCGGGTCGGTGTGGACTTGTTGGGCCGAAGGGCCTGTTTCCACACTGTAATGTAACCTAATCTAATTACTTTGCTCAATAATTTGTCAATTTGGAGAAAATATGTCTATCAAGTGACTGTCTCCATGTTATGCGGTTGAGGAAGTCCGTTCACACCATGTTCTCCAGTGCAATTAAAGACAGGAAATATACATTGGTTTGGCCACCTATACCATATCCTAGGAAAGAATTTTTTAAAAATGTCAGAATCCAATGCACAAGGTAAAATCCTGCCTCTCTGTCAGGGACAATCGCTTTGATTAATGCAACAGCACTTTGTATGGAGCCACTATTTTATCTTATCAGGTTGACTTACATATAATCTCAGAACACCTGAGATATTCCTTGTCAACACTGAACACCTTTTTGCACTTTCTGAATCAAACTGCCATTTGAGTCCCAACTGTTGCCTATGCATAGACATTTTACACACTGTGGAGAAAGTGAGGACTGCAGATGCTGGAGATCAGAGCTTAAAAATGTGTTGCTGGAAAAGCGCAGCAGGTCAGGCAGCATCAAAGTAATAGGAGAATCAACGTTTCCTGAAGAAGGGCTTATGCCCGAAACGTCGATTCTCCTGTTCCTTTGATGCTGCCTGACCTGCTGCACTTTTCCAGCAACGCATTTTACACACTGTGTCAAATAAAAATATGAGATTGATAACCCATCACCGTTTCACAGCCAACTGAAAAAAGCAACTGCTTCATCTAACATTTTTTCTTGCTCATGTTGAATTTTTCGCCTAATGTTCTCCTGGGAAGAGGTTGACTCCTTTATGTTGTATCTCATTCTAGTGTCCATTACTCATATGTGTGCTTTGAAAAACGAGTGCTGCCTAGATACTACAACGCTAGGGAGAGTTGAAGCTGAGCCCAATTCTATCCGCATGTACAATCTTCAGAAGAATCTACAACAAAAGAGTTCAAAATTTAATGGATATTCTCACTAACCAATATCAAAGAACACAACTTGTTCTAAATTGCATTACATGGTCAATGTGAATCACCAACGTTTAGAAGGATGGTTATAAAGGGCAGATAATGACATAGCGAGATTGTCGCTGGTTAGAAATCCATAGGGTTCAAATCCCACCATGACCAGTAAATCAAGAATTGAAAGCTAGTCTTAGTTATGCTGACCAAGAAACTATTATTGGTTGTTAAAAAAAAACATTTTTCCTACTAAAGCTCCTTCAAGAAAGAAATCTGTCATCCTTACTAGGCTGGCCTGCATGTGATTTCAGATCTATAGGAATATGGTGGGCTCTAAATTACCCTCTGAAATTCCCAGGAAGCCACTCACTTCAATGGCAATTATGGGTGAACAATTGAATACCTTGCCACTGATACCCATATTGTGTGAAAGAATAAAGAAGAATAAAATTAGTAGTGCCCATATGAATCCTTCATGTTCAGAGATGGAGCCTAGGCTTGGTCTTGGTACTTAACTAATGTCATTTAAAGAAAATCCTAAAAAGAAGTCCACTTTTCATGTTTCAGCCTCTGATTGGCCAGAATATATTTACAGTTAATTTATCCCCTCTGACATTAATTACTTTAATGAAACATTTTTGCCAAGGCCTTTCAAAGATCTCAGTGCAATGTATACAAGATTGTATACATTGGCAAGAATTTCTTTGAGGTTTCATAGGAGCATGCTGAACAGAAGTCCAACCCAGACACACCCTTTAAATGTGGGGTGAGAGGAGAAAGATGGCAGGAAGAGAATACAGAATCATTTCCCATGCATCTGAATATACAGTTCTCACAGGGATGAATCACTAGATAAATCAAGACCACATTCAAGCCACATTCTAGCTCTGCCTGTTCTCGGCACTGATTGTGCATTGGAAGTTGACAGATTTTTTAAATAAAATACATAAACAATGGTAACCGAGTTGGTGAACCGTCCACCTACAAAATCCAGACTGCAATACAGTTGCAGTCATCAGCAGATTTACTCAAGTGTAACAAGGACAGAAATGAACTGTGGCAGCTGGTAATATTCCAAGTAAAACTGAGGTCTTAATACATTGAGTCACAGAAGTACGAACATGCAAATTCAATTACCCACATCATTGATCTTACAAGTTCAGTTGCATTGATGTCGGTAAATATCAAGCTAGAGCGGAACACCCTCTTCTGATCGACGGAGAAACAAAATATTCAGAGAATAGTGCGAGGCCACTCTTGCTTACAATAATACTGGTGGAGATGTGAAGCAGGTCACTTCCTAACTGAAGAATGTACATGCCCTAAGGTTACCATATAGACTAAGAACAGGCAAAAATTACTTTAAAAGAAAATGCACAGTTTTTATTCATTCATGCAATGCAAGCACCACTGGCCATGCCAGCATTTACTGTCCATCCCAAAACACACTGGTTAATGTGTTGCTTTATAATATAATACCTGGCAAAATGATCAATAAGATCTTATTGGTCAGAGGAGGGTGCTCCTACATCCAAAGAAGCCATTCTCATCTTGCCTAGCCCTTTGGCCACAAGCACCCAGAGTCATGGGACAGAACCAAGGCCAACAGGGTCCACTGCAGGGCAGACTCCCTCCACCTCAGAGTGGAGCATGGAACTTCACTGAGACATAGTGGAAAGGAAAGAAAGAAGATGACTTCCTGAAGGCACAGAGGTGACACATCAATGTAAATACATTATCACATTTGTAAATATATGTGCACTTTTGTTCAACAGCTGTACAAATGTCTGTGCAGACTCAGTGATAACACTGAAGATATGGAGCCTAGTCTTCCTCAGAGTTGGAATAATTAATAATAAATCTTGGAGATTTATGTTATTCTGCACATGTGGACTCCTGAAATTGCTGCCAGCTTTAGTGAGGGAATGACAACTAACACTGACAGTTTTGCCATCATTATCACTGCATCAAACTCTACAAATGACAATAGTTACTTGCAACCATGAAACATTTTGAAAATGAGCACTGGAATTCTCCCAAGAGTTATTCGATTACTAGTGTGCATTTCAATTAAGTGTTAAGTAGCAAATGTTTCCAGAGTCAGATTTGTATAATACCAACTCTGCCATGACCTGAAAGGCTTTATAGAAATATAATTGTTCACGCATCCATATGACAAGCTCCAGATATCACCAAGCTTACAGGTGTGTCAATACTCGATCTGTTCAAAAGTTTTGAATAATGTTTTGGTTAAAGGCAGATAGCTAACAAAAGGTGCTTATAAATCCACAAAGATCTAACTAAGGTGGAACTTCAATGACATGATTGTGTATCAAAGGGAACATTCTTGTTTATTATATCAAAAGATGAGAAAGAATTTAAAAATATTTTCACTTGAGATGTCTGCTCCAGATAGTACTGACTCAATTGTTTCATCTTTCAATAACAGTTTCAGATTTAAACCTGACAGAGATGTGAAGTCCTCATCCAAATTGAAGTTGAAATAGTATGTGATCACTGGATAACTTTATAAAGGTCTTTAGCACAATGTCTAAATGGCAGAATATGGCACAATAATGGCTCCATTTACAATAGACAATAGATAATAGGTGCAGGAGCAGGCCATTCTGCCCTTCCAGCCTGCACCACCATTCATTATGATCATGGCTGATCAGCTTCTCCAGGCCTTCACCCAACTTTGTCTTCACCACAAAATTCCTGCATGTTTATAGACACTGTGCTCCTTCACCTTTCATTCAAGCAAGTTGACATTAGAAAGCCACCAGCCTCACTATTTCATGCCTATTCTCAGATCAACACACACACTACCTCAGTCCTTCAGGATTTCACTTTTGAAACTAGGGACTCCTATATCTTGCATGGTTGTGCCAGGACACTTTGAATGCAGAACATCACACGCTCATACACTTTATAGGTCTTGGCTTAATTTCTTAATACTTACTCACTTTAAGCTTACTTAGAGATTGCTAGAAGTGTTTTTTGAGGGGAAAGTGAGAGATAGGCAGCTTTTCACAGTTTGGAAAAGTCAAAGGTGTGGACATGTCACTGTATAGCAGCATGCTGTGGCAATATCACATTTACAGCAAGTACCAGCAGCTTAAGTGGCTAATGCATTTCACATGCTTCAATCAAATGACGTGATAGAAAGTCAAAGGAGATCAATCTCAAGTACAACCTACAGGCAAGCACAACCTAAAGTCAGTCAAGAGCCTTGTCTGGTCCCAGTCAAAGATATGGGTGAGAGCCAAGTTTTTCCTACAATTAGACAAAGGGAGGAACTGAGTATGATAGAAGCTATTGGTGACACGTAGGGCAGGAGTGGTGATGAGTTATCACTTGTTTGTGAATAGGAGACACATAGGGCATGAAGGGTCAGTAGTTTCGGAGGATGCGGTGGGTTAGAGTCATTGAGTGGACATGATACACGCAATTGTACAAGTTATGGTCCATGACCATTGGTTAGAAATGTGTGCGATGGCGGAATTGAAGTGAGTGATACCCCTGTGAGAATGAGGTAGCAGAGAGAAAAAGGTGGAGTCTACCCTTGCAGAGTGCAGAAGATCATTAATCTTGTTCCTGCACTGCTGTGGACTTTTTTCTCACCCGGATTACTGCACTGGCGCAGGCTGCTGTCCTAGTCTAGTTTGGTTGATTTGGTAGTATGGAGTTCTTTGTCGGTCAGCAGGAAACAGCATTGCGCTACATTTTATCACTCTGCCTACCAGCAGCTGCAGGTGCCTGTTGGTAAACCAATGAGCTTACTTAGTCGGTGTCAGCTAAATCTTTGGGGTTGACAGTGGTGTAAAGGGCAGTTCCTGGTTTTAGCACCTCAAGTGTTGTGCAGCTGAGTTTTATTTATGGTGCTAGTAACATGAACGTGACAAAACTCTGCCAGCGGCGATCACTCCCACTTTTTTGGTGCTGCATGATTCAACGAGATGGGCAGCTGTCATCACAATTAGCATAATGGATGAAATGAAGAACAGAAGGGAGATGATTAAAGTCCCCCAGGCTACGGAAAACTGGGTGTGAATTCCATCCAAAAAAGTACTTTGTCCAATAATTGGAAAATACAGTGCCTTTTGAAATGAAGGTCACAAGAGGCCATCATTATAACAATGTTTTAAAGTCCTTCAGCATAACAGTCTACAGCTATGTACCTGTGTCTACATTCCCATTCCCATTCTAAAACATCACACTGCACCATGTCAGACTCTTTCAATTCGTGCAGATCAAGAGATGACAACAGATTCCTCAATTCATTATGTAACTGGTATGCTGTGCATGTCATAGTCATGTAAAATCTTCAGGAAACTTTGAAATTTATTGGTTCAATAAATAGTATTCTGAAACTAATGAATTAATTAATTTAAGGGGAATTCATACAATGTTAAAGTCATCCTTAGTTACGCACGTCCAATGAATCGACCATGGTCAATTGACTATGAATATATAAGCAACAGTAGGAAACGCTCTCATTAAGTTCATTATTATTTTCCTCTTACAGTACCCAGATTATTCTTTGGCTAAAAGATGAGCAGAGATATACCACAATCAGCTTTCAAGGTAATTAAATACTGAAACACTAATAGTCACCAAAAGGAAGCAGTATCAATAATCTAACTTTGAACTTTTGAGATTGGCACTTACAAGATAGAATAGAGTACTATTTCCTTTGAGTCTTCTGCCAGACAAGTCACATATGAAGCAATGTCACTGAAAAGATTGCTCATGACTGACATTTTCTGATTATTTAGTCTCTTTCTCATAAGCTGACATCAATATTGACCCATAACGGCTGCTGGGATGATCGCTTTAGTTACAGAATATTATACAGTTCAAGCTGCTGTCAAATTATCTCTTGGCTCCATTATTGTTATGGGGCTGAAATGTCTACTTCTTGAACTTTGTCTTGATTTAAGATTTTGTGTTGAATTTCAAGAACATCTTTAGACTGATTCAGCTGCAGCAGTTCCCCTGCCAGCAAATAACCACTCACATTCAGACAGAGGATGTGCTAACAAACAAAACATTTAACAGTAAGAAAGCATTATTTTGAGATTGTTTTTACAATTATCTCACGTTAAGCAAAGTTAAGAATGACTAATTGAAGTAAAGGGTATCACAATTATGCAATGTCTAATGGGTTTACTGTGGAAGAGATAACCAAGTGAGAGACTTTTTTAGGATTTTCAAGGGGAAAAGAGGATGAGGAGGGAAGAGCACATTCTGCTCAGGAAATCAGCTTAAAGGCTCCAAATGTATTGCATCAATATTAAACCTTAAAACGTAACTTGTGTTACGCTACAACCATGTGGCAAGTTGGAAACAGCCAGCTAACTGAGGATAAAGTGTGTGGTGGCATGGAAAACAAAGGGTGTGAGGAATGAGGAAGGAGAGAGGCACAATGGGGTGGCGAATTGATGGTAATAGCAACAACAACCAGGACAACACTACCATTATAGGGCAAGCGAAACAAAGAACAGCCAGGGAATTTCTAGAAGCTTGGCACTCATCCACAAACTCCATCAACAAACACATAGACCTGGACCCAATATACCGGCCACTACAGCGGACAGCTGAAACTGACAACCGGAAGCGGCAGGGACAGGCCACTATAAATGCCGGAGGAAACACCACAGAAGCGCTTCACAGGAGGCTCCCAAGCACTGAGGATGTCACCTAGACAGGGGACGAAACGTTTGCAACAAAAACTTCCAGCTCGGCGAACAAAACCACAGCAACAAGCACCCGAGCTACAAATCTTCTCACAAACTTTGAATGGTAATGATTAGCCTGTGATGAAATGCATAATATATCTTTCAGTTTGGGATTTGCATTTTCAACAGATGCAGATCAGTGTGTCAGATGTGAGGAATTTTTGTTTGAAGATTAGAAAATCATTTGGAATAGTGACTAAAGTGCATCAATTCCAAAATAGGATGTGGCTGCAACCAAATGCCTGACAGAACCCTTGAAGCATTAATTGACAAAATGTTTAATACCAATAAGTTCGCAACAGATCAGAAAATCATTTGCTTTAGGTTTGAGGTCAAGTCAGGAGAATCAGAAATTCAGTATAGAGGGGGAAACAGTTTTTTTTTGTGTAGCAAAACAATCTAGCTTTTAGTTCAGGGCAACTAATTGCCATAGCTGGGCTGTTTTCATTTGTGGATTTGTTAATCCAGGAGAGCTTGGACAGAAATCTTCAAGTTCTTAAAACCAGGGGAAAAAAATTACACCATTAGAATTGTGAAAGGTTCAAGTCCACTGATTAGAAGGGAATGTCTCTATAGTTCAACGTAAAGAAAGTAAGAGGAGTGAGTTAAGTAAAAGTTAAGATAGGAGTGAAATTTGAGTGGAATTGATTATCTGTAAAAGAAAGTGTGGGAAAATTGGTCGACATGATGTTTTACTGTTTGATTCTGACTGTCCTATATTTAGTTTTATTTACGGTTTGCCTCCCTTTGGGGAAATAAATTTGCATTCTGTTGTTAAAGAACACCTGCAGCCCTGTGTGAATACGTATTTCAGAGTCTAACTATCATGATAATTAACTGAGAAAAGTTAAGTATATGACCTACCAAACGAGTTTTCAGTATGTGATCTGATTTGTCTGGTATTACTGTCAGCTCGAATTGTAACACGTTAGATCAGAAACAGTGGTGCTGGTGGTTCCAGAACAGTCATCTACAACCAGGGAAATGGTAGCACCATCAGGCCATTAAGGTCATTTCAGGGCTACAATGAAGGCAGGAGACAGTGACAATGATTGGAGAATGCAGATAGATGTGATGTAGCAGAGTCTGACTGTTGGTAACATTCTCTGAGTGTGAACCACACCTACTCCTCTTGCCTCCACATTCAGGCAACAGCTGGCCCCTTAACACCAAGCATATGTCTAGCCCTCACTAAAACAATGTGTAAAACACTGCATGGGATGTATTGTATCAAACGTTCGAGTCAGTTCAAGTGTTTCGATTCACACAAGTTAAATGTGTGGAAAAGGTCCTCTGAGGTTTCACGCTTGTTTTATTCAGTTACTGTACAGCACAGCCAAACCTAGCAACAGACAATTCTAGATGAGAAATGCATGGATATTGATCTCCAGAAGAACAAGTTAGGTTTTTAGAAACTCTTTTGCTTAACTCACTGGAGAGCCACGTCTCATGATATCTCATAAACGAAAATAAACAATCTTCACATATATTTAGCGATTACTACTATTCAGAAGCATCATTGTACCACAGGTGAGTTACTGGTGGGAATGTAGCTGTTCAGTTATGTGTAATAACACTTCTGGATATAAAAAAAGAAAATAAAGAGAAGCACCACTGTCATTGCTTGTGACCATCAAGGGAATTATCCCCAGTTTGCTGTTAATTTTGCCTCAAATTATATTTGCATTTCAGATTAATCTGGAGCAACATGCATAAAGAATTCCCAATGGGTCATTATATTTACAAACTAATATATTGCAATTCTACCCTGTTTAAACAGCACATAAATGCTCCTTCAATGGTTCAGGAAATTTATACTGCGACTAACTCGATCATGTAGACCCTGAAGGTTTAAGTTTTGATCTGTAGTCTCATGTCGAGTGAGTTGGTTTTCGTTTAAGCAAAGGAATAATGTAAGGAAGTTGATTCTTAAGATAAGATTCCCTAAAGTGTGGCAACAGACCCTTCGGTCCAAAATGTCCACACCGACTTGGGCATCGGTTTTTTGATGAAGTAACAAAGAAGATTGATGAGAGCAGAGCAGTAGATGTGATCTATATGGACTTCAGTAAGGCGTTCGACAAGGTTCCCCATGGGAGACTGATTAGCAAGGTTAGATCTCATGGAATACAGAGAGAGCTAGCCATTTGGATACAGAACTGGCTCAAAGGTAGAAGACAGAGGGTGGTGGTGAAGGATTGTTTTTCAGACTGGAGGCCTGTGACCAGTGGAGTGCCACAAGGATCGGTGCTGGGTCCTCTACTTTTTGTCATTTACATAAATGATTTGGATGCGAGCTTAAGAGGACAGTTAGTAAGTTTGCAGATGACACCAAAATTAGAGGTGTAGTGGACAGCGAAGAGGGTTACCTCAGATTACAACAGGATCTTGACCAGATGGGCCAATGGGCTGGGAAGTGGCAGATGGAGTTTAATTCAGATAAATGCGAGGTGCTGCATTTTGGGAAAGCAAATCTTAGCAGGACTTATACACTTAATGGTAAGGTCCTAGGGAGTGTTGCTGAACAAAGAGACCTTGGAATGCAGGTTCATAGCTCCTTGAAAGTGGAGTCGCAGGTAGATAGGATAGTGAAGAAGGCGTTTGGTATGCTTTCCTTTATTGGTCAGAGTATTGAGTACAGGAGTTGGGAGGTCATGTTGCAGCTCTACTGGACATTGATTAGGCCACTATTGTAATATTGCGTGCAATTCTGGTCTCCTTCCTATCGGAAAGATGTTGTGAAACTTGAAAGAGTTCAGAAAAGATTGACAAGGATGTTGCCAGGGTTGGAGGATCTGAGCTACAGGGAGAGGCTGAACAGGCTGGGGCTGTTTTCCCTGGAGCATCGGAGGCTGAGGGGTGACCTTATAGAGGTTTACAAAATTATGAGGGGCATGAATAGGATAAATAGACAAAGTCTTTTCCCTGGGGTTGGGGAGTCTTAACAATATTAAGAAACATAAAAGGGTGATTAAAGAGACCCTCTCAGCAGTGTTAATAAGACACAGTAAGTTGGTGACATCTGGTAGCCCAAGCAATTGGGACTCAGACCTCATCATAATGCAATGGCACTGCAATCGTAAGCCACACAGGTCACTGCCCCAAATTCCAGGTCAGTTTGGATCTTGGGTGTTTACAGGACAGGACATGAGGTCTGTGGGCTGGATTTGCTTGGGATCAATTGGGAAGATCTCAAGTCTCATGGGTGTCAGGAATACTGTTGGGGATTGGAGAGAGGCCTCACAGGCTTCGGCACATCTTTAGGACTTTATTAGGAAGGACAAGGGCCCTTGAGGTTAGTGATATCAGCACTATGAAATTATTGCAGTCAGAATTTTTATTTATTCATAGATTTGTAGTGTTGCTTTTCCTGGATATGATCTGTGCTGTTGGATGCCTCAGTATAAATTGCAATGAGATGTGAAACAGTTACACCTCTTAACACAAATCCAAATATCCTAATCCCTGATTCAGATGTGGATAAAGTATGCCATTGTTAGTCCTTTTCAAATATGAGGAGCAGCAACTTTCCAATCAGGAGACTGTGCACAATTCCTGTCAATCATTCTCATGCTTTAGGAGGCCATGTTGCAATTTTAAAATAAGTCTCTCTCGTTAGCTTTGACCGCAATTGACATGGATATTGCTAAGGTACCTACCTCAACAAGTTTCAAGCAATTAAATTTGGTTTGGAGATATTTTGAGTGAGCAAGATTTCACAGAAGTGTTCAGCATCCTCAGGATTCCATTAATGAGTTATTTATTCCTCTCCACAGATCAATAGAAAATTGGCAATAAGCAGAATATAGGCATGGATGGCAGGCACCTAAAATAGGTTGGATAGTTAGTCTACCCCCAAACATGCCTAACATCGAACTCACCACCATAGTATGGTGGTTAAGCAGACTCTGTAATCACCAGTCCAACCACCATGAGTAAATAAATAATTAAGGTTCCATTGACACTGATCATTTGCAGCCCACACCACAATATAATTAATAATAGCAGCCCAGTGGAAGTGGTAGCTGTGTTTAAAATAGAGGATTTTAAAATGGCTGGACGAAAAGGAAGTAAACTCTTAAGGGAGTACTCTTTTCACAGCAAGGACACATCACCATAATACAGTACCCGCCCTCCTCCATATCATAGTTCCTGCCTGCTCTCCAAAACCCCTCTAGATACCCTTCACCAATCTTCAACGAATTACTAACCCCTTGACTCAATACCTCATACTTACCTCAGTTCAGGATTGATGGCTGCCTTCCTCATTGGCTTGCATGCTGTACTACAATGTGTAATTCAGCTTGTGATGCTGCCAGGACTAATATGGCAGATCTGCTAATGGCTCCCAAAGGTGTGACTTCCTTCCTAGTATGGGGCAGAGATCACATCATGGGCTTGATATTGCTGCCTTCAGCATTATTGTTTCTGGCCAGACTTTCTTCTCATTTGTCAGCTTCTGACTGAAGTTTTAGTCCTCACACAACCCTCTACCCCCACATCCCTGGTATGTCCAGCTTTAAAACCAGAATTCATAAGGAACAAACTATTGCTGGAAATACTGATGTTTCTTTTGTCAGATTTATTATAGTCCAAAGAAGATCAGACTTTAGACAAATTTGCTAAGCTTGCACCAGAAGCAGAAAGCAGGGAAGAATTAGAGAAATATTAAGAGAAGGACAATTGATTCCATTCAGTTTTAAAGCCACGAAGAGTAGACAGACAGCAGGTACTAAGAGTCATTGTTAGTGCTGTAGGATACGGGAGCCTCATAGACACAATCAGTACCCAATTATCGAAAGAATACTACATCAGTAAAACTAACGGTCACTTCCAGAAGATGTGTAGAACTAGGATGCAGTTATAGAACATAACAAAGTCAAATATCTAATCATACAAAAATGTTAGTATGTTACAAAGTTAAACATCATACAACACCAGGTTCTCATCCAACAGGTTTAATTGGAAGCACACTAGCTTTCGGAGTATCACTCCTTCATCAGGTGGTAGTGGAGGGCTCAATCCTAACACACAGAATTTATAGAAAAAATTTACAGTGTGATGTAACTGAAATTATGCATTGAAAAATTGATTGTCTGTTAAGCCTTTCATCTGTTAGGATACCGTGAGAGTTTCACTTCTTTCATGTGTAAATCATAAAACCTTTTTTTAAAAAAGTTGCATTCTCGGGTTAGCTGTTAACAATGGTGATAGCTAGACAATATGTTGAAGGTGTTAGCCCCCTGTGTTCTCTGTCTATGCCATGATGTTCAGATTGATTCTAATCTAAAAAGTGAGATAATGGAGTTTTACAGGAATTCATGCAGTTTTTGAGCAAAGTACAATGTAACCCTGCAAGTACAAACTCATCCCACAAAATATATGTGTGCATGGTGGGTCTTTGTCTGTCTGTGTGTGTGTGTCTGCCAAACCTCAAACAGATCATTGTTCGTAGCAAGCTGCCCGGCTCTCAGGACAACTCCATACAACCCTGTCACGGTAGGCACTGCAATACGTGTCAGAGTGTGGACACAGATACCACTATTACGCGTGGGGACATCTCCCACCTTGTACATGGCAGGTACTCATGTGACTCAGCCAATGTTGTCTATCTTATACGTTGCAGGCAAGGAGGCATGGTACGTTGGGGAAACCGAGCAAAGACTACGATAACGGATGAATGGGCACCGCACAACAATCAACAGACAGGAGGGTTCCCTCCCAGTTGGGGAACACTTCAGCGGTCCAGGACATTCAACCTCGGACCTTCGGTGACCATCCTCCAAGGTGGACTTCGGGGCAGACAGCAGAGAAAAGTGGCCGAGCAGAGGCTGATAGCTAAGTTCGGTACCCATAGGGAGGACCTCAACCGGGACCTTGGGTTCATGTCACATTACAGGTGACCACCATTGCACTATACACGCACACAGATACTCCTATGCACACACACTCTCAAACACACACAGGCACTCCTATACACATATACACACGGACACACATATACACAGACGTGCACACAGACACCCACACACACCCTTACAGACACACACACTCCCACACTCACACATGCACTCCCTCACAGACTTAGGACACTCTGCACTCACTACACACACACATACACTTTCTCACACTCACAACCCCCAACCCAGACAGACACACACAGTCGGACAAAGACCCACATGCACATATATTTTGTGGGGTGAATTTGTACTTGCAGAGTTACATTGTACTTTGCTCAAAAACTGCATGCATTCATGTAGAACTCTGAGCTCAAAAACTGCATGAATCCGTGTAAAACTCCGTCATCTCACTTTTTAGATTAGAATCAATCTAAACGTCATGGCATAGACAGAGAACACAGGGGGCCAAAACCTTCAACATATTGTCTAACTATCACCATTGTTGACAGCTAAACCAAGAATGCAACTTTTTAAAAAAAAGGCTTTGTGATTTACACATGAAAGAAGTGAAACTATCACAGTATTCTAACAGATGAAAGCCTTAACAGAAAATCAATTTTTCAATGTATAATTTCAGTTACATCACAGTGTAACTTTTTTCTATAAATTCTGTGTGTTAGGATTGAGCCTTCCACTATCACCTGATGAAGGAGCGATACTCCAAAAGCTAGTGTGCTTCCAATTAAACCTGTTGGACTATAACCTGGTGTTGTGTGATTTTTAACTTTTTACACCCCAGTCCAACACCGGCATCTCCAAATCATGGTTAGTATGGTAGAGTCACTGACATTAGAAAAGATAACTGATGCATTCCTAGGGTCAATTGGCAGTCCCAACAAAATAAATTACATCAATAGTAAATGAAATGGTTTATCTGGTTCAGAAAAGTGAAATAAAATTTCAGTCATAGGACTTTCACCTCCTCATAGAAAAAGGAAAAGTTGGGAGAGAACTAAACACATTGACAGCTGATTAAAATTAGAGTAAAAAAGTACATAGAATTTGAATTTTCAGAATTCAGCATTTGTTTCCTTCAAATTGACACTGAAATTTGGATAATTGGACAAGAGAAAATTAATACTTAGCATAAATATCCACAAAATGAATGATGGTGGAAAGGGATCTGGAGAATCTTATAAATTCATCCTTTCTTGATGGCATGTTGCATTGTTGCTTCAGTCTAATGTCTTTCTTTATCTGCTTCATGATATTTAATGTTAATCAGAAATTTATACTAGATAAGAAAATAATTCAAGATGGTTATGTAATTGTAACAACATGAAAATCTGAGGTAAGGGCACAGCAGGTAAATGAGTATTGTTAGAAATTAATACTGATAAGTAATAAAGGAAATAAACACTTAGTTTATTTCAGTACATAGAGCCATCTGATATTTAAAGACTGAAAAATATAACACAACAAGTTGCTAGCACTTAAAAGGGAACAACCATCCTGCAGAATAATGCATGATGGGAGACAATTTACCACAAAGATAAATATCGGAAGTAAGAAAGATATACACTCTTTAAACGCACAGAAGCTTTCCTATGCTGAATGTAAAGATTAAGCTAAGTGCTTTTATAAGACTCCATTTTAGAATAGAGCCTTCATTCTATCTGTACAGTGCCATTTAATTAAACAGCTAAAGATTGAAATCTTATCCAATAAAATCTGTCCTTTGAGGATTCCAAATAAAGGTGTCATTCATTCTTCTTATGTTTTATTGCATAATTTCAGGGAGGTTTGGGAGGTTAGATGCCGTGTGTGTTATCTCAAAAGTAATAGAACAGATGACATTTAGGCTGAATCATAGGCCAAGATAAAAGGATACCTTTTTCGCAAATAAAGATAAGGGTGGCTTTTAATCCATTTAAGGAAGGCATAAATACTGGACTTGTCTTCTTACACATATTACCACGAGGCCATTCAAGTTGATGAGCTGATAACCTGTTAGCATATCTGCAGGGTGTTATGTTTGTAACTAACTGAACTATAAATATAACCTTTGTATTTTAACTTCTTCTTGTATTGTAAGTACTTTTGTAAATAAAAAGAACATCTAGACTTTGAAACAAGTATCATTTAAGTCTTAATATCACAGATCAAATCAAATATTAATCAGTCAGAGTTTAAGAGAATAACATGAAGTACCGTGCATTATTTTTCTCTGCATCACATTATAATCAAATGATTCAATAATCTAAATTACATCACTGTGAGTTTTGCAGATAAATCCATCGACCAGGATTTTTACAACAACAAAAACAACAATTTGGACCTTAATGTAAACCTTCAGTAAAACATCCAACAATAATTCATAGACACAATCAGATAAAATAGTTGCTATGGCAAAATAAGCTGTTTCAAAAGATGTGACCAGAGTTGGTCAAAGGTGGGTATATAAACTGAGCTCTCAAAGAAGTAAGAAGGTGATGGAAGGTCTGTGGTTTGTGAAGGACATTGCAGAGTGTGTGATTCAAACAACTGAAAGTACAGTTTTCAAGTGAGGAGTGAAGGGAACAGGACTTGCACAAGAGCCCAACTATCAACCCAAGATGGAAATTAAATCTTATTAAGAGGATGTGAAGTTGCTCATTGCACAGGGGGAGATTGGCATCAGGGAGGAAGATATCTCCGTTATCAATTTGGAGTGATGATTGGAATAGGGGATGATAGACAATAAGGACGTTAAAAAAAAACTGATGAAATGGGCTGAATAAAGCAAAGTGCTTGAAGGATGAAGAAGAGCAGCATTGATAGCAAAAGAGACCACACAGTGATTTGATAATAATGGCCACAGGGTCACTCCAGAGGCTTTGTCAGACAATGTTTTTTTGTCAATTTCTAGAATGTTAATGATTTGATAAACAATAAATTTGAGAATTGTAAGGGACTTATCTGTGAAGATCTAGATAATAATACTCAAAGCATAGGGTTTATTGTTATCCAGGACCCATACCAATGAGGCGGTTATGGGTAGTTGAGTGAGATGGCTAAATGGTTGACAAGATTAACCTTCAGTGAGTGTACTGAGTGGAAAGCTTCATGAAAAGGAAAGGTAAGGTAGTTAAGATTGTTGTTTGTAAGGCAGCAACAACAAATGTTTCCAAAAACTATTTGGAGAACATGAAGAGAATGGGGATAAGAGTGATCCGGGCCTATCCAAATGGGTTTCAAGCCCAAGATGGCAGAAGAGTTATTTGATTGGTTAGGATTCAGACTGATAATTTAAAAGCTATTGAAAATTAATGTGGCATGATAAACAACAGAGAGATGAGAAGATAGGAGGGGGAAAAGGAGATAAAAGTAATTACAAATAACCCCAAGAATAATAAGTGCTAGAACAAATCATGTACCACACAAACTTCTTCTCACCACTGACCTCAATTCTGGAGGGAAAACAAAATGCACACACAGTTGGACACAGAGGGAATTTAGCTTTCCAAAAGTTACATGACATAAATTAATAAAGGACATCCTTTTGCAAGATTCTATGAAATGGTTGGATCAAAAGTTGCTGAATACAGTTCACTCGATACTTTTATGTTACAATAACAGGGCACAATATTTAGTCAGCTGCCAGGGTTGATGCAAACTTTACTGGATCAACCATCTCACTAAATACTAAGGCACTCTACAAGCAAAGTTCACACAATTATAATTCCTTCTGCAACATTTGACATGTCTATATTATAGAACTACAACTGGCTCATTCAATCCAGTTGATATAATTACACCTTACTGCAAAAGGAGTGAAATCCACAAACTAAGATAGTATCTAAAATCAAATGACATTGCAGTTTCAAAATACAAACAAAAAAGGAAAAAAAGAAAGAACCCTACAATGTCAGAAAATTCTTTTTATACCAGCATGCTTTGTTTGGAATAGTTCTTCAATGTAAGCACAAAGAATTCACCTTAGCTTATCATAGCAAAACATTTACATTATTGTAAAATTCCAAGATATTGCCACATGATTGTTTGTGTTCCTAAATGTATTTGGAAGATTAATGAGGAAATTTTAAATTCATACCATTCTATCAAAAGGTCTTGAGCGTTCACCGATAAAATATGGAACTTCACAAAAAATCTTACCTCTGGTTTGCAAACCAGAACCACAGGCCTCAGTTGCTCCAATTGTTCCTTGTCTGACATAATCAGGTGCCAAGATACAGTGATGCCATTTATGAGTCTTCCACCTAAAGTAAAGTGATCAAAATTATAGACCAGTGAGCCATACGTCTGTTGTGGGAAAGGTTTTGGAAAGAATTATAAGAGATAGGATTTATAATCATCTAGAAAGCAACAATTTGATTACAGATAGTCAACATATTTTAGTCAAGGGCAGGTCATGTCTCACAAACCTCATTGAGTTTTTTGAGAAGGTGACCAAGCACGTGGATGAGGGTAGGGCAGTCGATGTGGTGTACATGGACATCAGTAAAGCCTTTGATAAGGTTCCAAATGGTAGGCCTTTGGAGAAAATGCAGAGGCATGGGATTGAGGGTGATTTAGTAGTTTGGATTAGAAACTAGCTTTCTGTAAGAAGGCAACAATTTGATGGAAAATGTTCAGCCCGGAGACCGGTTATTAGAGGTGTGCCACTAGGATCAATTTTGGGATCACTACTGTTTGTCATTTTATAAATGACTATGACACAGGCATAGGTGGATGGGTTAGTAAATTTGTTGACATCACTAAAGTCAGTGGAGTGGTGGATAGTGTGAAAGAATGTTGCAGGTTACAGGGGGACTTGGATAAACTATCGAATTGGGCTGAGAGTTGGCAAATGGAGTTCAATGTAGATAAATGTGAGGTGATTCACTTTGGGAAGAATAACAGGAAGGCAGAATACAGGGTCAATGGAAAGATTCTTGGTAGTGTGGATGTGCAGAGGGATCTTGGAGTCCATGTACATAGATCCCTGAAAGTTGCCACCCAGGTTGATAGTGCTGCTAAGAAGGCAGACAGTGTGTTGGGTTTTATTGGTAGAGGGATTGAGTTCCATAGCCTTAATGTCATGCTACAATTGTACAAAATGCTAGTGCGGCCTCACTTGGAATATTGTGTACAGTTCTGGTTGCCCCATTACAGGAAGGATGTGGAAGAACTGGAGAAGGTGCAGAGGAGATTTACCAGGATGTTGCCTGGTCTGGAGGGAAAGTCTTATGAGGAAAGGCTGAGAGACTTGGATCTGTTCTCATTGGAAAGAAGAAAGCTCAGAGGAGATTTGATAGAGACATACAAGATGATCGGAGGATTAGATATGGTAGACAGTGAAAGTCTTTTCCCTAGGATAATAACGTCAGCTTGTATGAGGGGGCATAGCTACAAATTGAGGGGTGATAGACTTAAGATAGATGTCAGAGGCAGGTTCTTTTCTCAGATAGTGGGAAGGATGTGGATTGCCCTGCCTGCTAATGTAGTTAACTCAGCCATGTTGGGAAGATTTAAGCAATCCTTGGATTAGCACATGGATGATGATGGGATGATGGGATAGTGTGGGCTTAGATTAGTTCACAGGTCAGCGCAACACCGAGGGCCGAAGGGCCTGTTCTGTGCTGTATTGTTCTATTTTCTATGTTCTATGTTCTATATTCTAAACAGGGTGGAGAAACTTCCTTCCATAATCACAAAAGTTATTCTTCAGATCTACACAACTTAAGATGGTTTATCTTTGAAATCCATCAAGGAGCTCTGGTTTGCGAGCTATAGAAAAGCCACGTTGGGAAGATTTAAGCAATCCTTGGATTAGCAAATGGATGATGATGGGATGATGGGATAGTGTGGGCTTAGATTAGTTCACAGGTCAGCGCAACATCGAGGGCCGAAGGGCCTGTTCTGTGCTGTATTGTTCTATTTTCTATGTTCTATGTTCTATGTTCTAAACAGGGTGGAGAAACTTCCTTCCATAATCACAAAAGTTATTCTTCAGATCTACACAACTTAAGATGGTTTATCTTTGAAATCCATCAAGGAGCTCTGGTTTGCGAGCTATAGAAAAGGAGACCAACACTGTGGGAAATTAACATTCTTTTTTCACACCGACACATTGATGATGACAGGTAACTTGAGAATCATTAATCTTACTTTTTGTGAAGCATTGGAATTAGTTTGGAGAAAATTTCAATAATAATTATAAAACAGTAACATTTAATCATGATCTAGAACATAGAACATAGAACATAGAACATAGAAGAATTCAGCGCAGTACAGGCCCTCTGGCCCTCGATGTTGCAGCGATCCAAGCCCACCTAACCTACACTAGCCCACTATCCTCCATATGCCTATCCAATGCCCGCTTAAATGCCCATAAAGAGGGAGAGTCCACCACTGCTACTGGCAGGGCATTCCATGAATTCACGACTCGCTGAGTAAAGAACCTACCCCTAACATCTGTCCTATACCTACCCCCCCTTAATTTAAAGCTATGCCCCCTCGTAATAGCTGACTCCATACGTGGAAAAAGGTTCTCACAGTTAACCCTATCTAAACCCCTAATCATCTTGTAATCATCTGCACAGGTACTGATTGGAAAGGCCCTGTCTGACTATTCTCCTTGATTTCTTTGTGGAAACGGCAACCTAATTCAACCATCACAGACACACAGTGGCTTTGTTCCTTCAATTAACCAAAGGCACTTGTTAAAATTCCACAGGAAAGATTAAGCTTTTAGTTGTGCACATTCAACGCAAGGCATACTTCATATCAATATGTACAAATTGATACACACACATTTAGAATACTGTATACAGTTCTGGTCACCACATTACCAAAAGGATGTGGATGCTTTGGAGAGGGTGCAGAGAAGGTTTACGAGGATGTTGCCTGGTATGGAAGGTGCTAGCTATGAAGAGAGGTTGAGTAGATTAGGTTTATTTTCATTAGAAAAAAGGAGATTGAGGGGGGACCTGATTGAGGTTTACAAAATCATGAAGGGTATTGACAGGGTGGATAGAGACAAGCTTTTTCCCAGGATGAAGGATTCAGTAATGAGAGGTCACGCTTTCATGGTGAGAGGTGGAAAGTTTAAGGGGGATACACGCGGCAAGTACTTCACACAGAGGTGGGCATTTGGAACACGTTGCCAGCAGAGGCAGGCACGGTAGATTCATTTAAGATGTGTCTGGACAGATGCATGAGTAGGTGGGGAGCAGAGGGATACAGATGCTTAGGAATTGACCAACAGGTTTAGACAGTACATTTGGATTGGCTCAGGCTTGGAGGGCTGAATGGCCTGTTCCTGTGCTGTAAATTTTCTTTGTTCTTTGTACTAATATAAAACTTTCTGATGGGTAAAACATAATAGATACTAGTTAGATGGGTAATATCAGAATGGAGGGTTTCAGAAGTTCAGTCTTGGGACTATATTGTCTCTTGTTCATATCAATGAGTTGCATTCTGAAGCCTCAAGTAAATTGGGGCTACATCAAGCAGATGATATCAATTTTAGTCCACAATGAAATAAAGAGACGCCGAAATTACAGCATGAGGTGTTTAAAATGCATAAATGCAACAAACAGAGCAACAGCAGGCTAAATGTAATGCATATAATTATAAGATTGAACGAAAAGAGAAAAGAGGAGTAACATATATACTTCTGAACGGTTATTAATCTAGTTAAGGCTAAGTTGCAAGACACATAGACTCAATATTCAACAACTTCCATAATGCAGAGTAGCAGTCAATGAAGCTAATCAAATGTTGAACTGCTTAACCCAAACAGCAAAATGGCATTTTGATCAAGATTACAGTAACCAGGTTAGAGCATACCTTGATTATCATATCTATGTTCAAAAGCAAAGGAAGTATTCAAATACTGGGGGGGAGGGGAAGGTTGTTCCAATAGACCCATTTCAGAGAACTGAGCATAAATTTCAGGCTGGCAATGTATTGTACTCTCGTGCAGGACTGAGAATGTCTTTAAGGTATTCCAACGTGACAAATATCCAATATTTAAGTGAGGGCCATCTGCCTATTTAGAAATACATAAAGGATCACTATTTGACGAGAAGCAGTGGCATTCTCAATTGACACTCTCAATATCCTGGCCAATGCTATCGCTTAACCAGCACTATTAAACAGGTAAAAGTTATATTTCTGCTTGTAGGAGCAGTTGCTATAGAACAACTGTGACTATGCTTCACAGAGTATTTAATTGACTCCAATGCTTCAGGGTGTCTGGGGTCATGAGAGTGTATATAAATGCAAGACATTTTTTTCCTTTTTTTGTGTGACAGCCCTGAACACAACAATGTCTACTTACATAATTTTCAATAAAGATATCCACGCCTGGGGGGTGGCACAGTGGGTCAATGGTGTCTCACAGTGCCAACAACCCAGATTTAATTCCAACCTTTGATATCTGTCGGTGTGAAGTTTGCATGTTCTTCCCGTGTCTATTTGGGTTTCTTCAGAGTGCTCTGGTGTCCTCCCACAGTCCAGAGATGTGAAGGTTAGGTGGATTGGCCATGCTAAATTGCCCCAAAGTGTCAAGGGATGTGCAGGCTAGGTGGGTTGTGAGGGATTATGAGGATAGGGTGGAGGTGCTGTATGCCTTTTGAAGGGTCAATGCAGCCTTGAAGGACTGAATGGCCTCTTTATGCACAATAGAGGTTGTATGATTCTATCCTGCACTCAACAGGGGCATTTCTTTGATCCAACTTCTAATTCCAAACCTATTATTTCACTTAGATAAGCAAAACGCAAGAGTAGAGTATTAGAAAATACACCTTTTATGTGATGTTTATGACAGAATCTCGCTTACAAAAGAACAACTTTCATTTCTTTATCACTTTTCACAAACTCAAAATGTCCCAAAGCCCTTTACGGTCAATAAAATAGCTTCAAGTGTAGCAACTGTTGTAACGGAGCAGCAAATTTCTGCATCTTGCATTTTTTATTCTGTGGCTTTTAAATAAATAAATAATTCTTCAACTCACAGAGGGAATCTGCCAGTGACATTTAAAATTTCAATCCACTTCTTATGTCCAGTTATTTTTACCTATAAATTGGACAAGGAGGACGTGCTTCACATTCTCTTTCTTCATACAGAGTATCTGGACACTCCTGTCCTCCATTGTCAGGCTTCTGAATGATTATTCTGTAGCGAGACTGTTTGACAAAGGAAGAGTTACCTGAAGAAAATCAAATTGATAGAGAAATAATCAGAGAATTTGCTTATGTGAAAACTAGACATTTAAGCTGGAAAATGATTTTATAAAAAAAACTTTGCTTTATTTATTCTTCCTTCCACCAAACTTACACATATGTACATAAAGTAAATAGTGCCCTCCAGAAGAAAAAAGGCAGAAACATAGAAGCTAGGAACAGGAATAGGCCATTCAGCCCTTCAAGCCCACCCCACCATTCAATTTGATCATGGCTGATCATCCAACTCAGTACTCTGTACTTGCTTTTTCTTAATACCCTTTGATTCATTTTTAGCCCGAAGAACCAAATCTAACTCCTTGTTGAAAGCATTCAATCTTTTGGCTTTAACCATTTTCTGTGGCAGAGAACTCTAGAGGCTCACTAATCTCTGGGTGAAGAAATTTCTCCTCATCTCAGTCCTAAATGGTCTACCTGATAGGCTCTATCTTTAAAATGTGACCCCTTAGCTCTGGAATCCCCAGTCATCAAGACCATCCCTCCTGCATTTACCTTGTCTAGTCTTGTTAAAATTTTACAAGTTTCAATGAGATTTACCCTAATTCTTTTCAAATCCAGTGAATATAGTCCCAACAAGTCCAATTTCTTTTCATATATCAATCATGGCATCCCAGGAATCAGTCAAGTAAGTCTTCATTGCGCTCTCTCCATAGTCAGAACATCCTTCCTCAGATAAGAAAATCAAAACCACATGTAAGTGGTCTCACCAAAACCCTGTACAATTTAGCAAGACACCCCTGCTCCTGTCTTTGAATTATCTCGCCACAAAGACCAACATACAATTTGCCTTCTTTGCTGTCTGCTCCACCTGCATTTTAATCTTCAGTGACTGGTGTACAAGGACACCTAGATTTTGTTACACCTCATCCTTTCCCAATGCATTGTTTTTCAGATAATAATCAGCTTGACTGTTTTTGCTACCAAAGTGGATAACTTCTCATTTATTCACATTATCCTTCTTTTGCCAAGCATTAGCTTATTCACTCAACTGGTCCAGATCATTCTGAATCATCTCTGCATCTTTCTCACAGCTCACCTTACAAAGTGTTGTGTTGTCTGCAACTTTGAAGATATTACATTTAGTTCCCTCATCTATATATTAATATTTATTGTGAATAACTGAGATTCTAGCACTGATCCCTATTGTACCACAATAGTACTCCTGCTGCTTGAAAAAAGACCCATTTATTCCTACTCTTTGTTTCCTGTTTACCAGCCAGTTCTCTACCTGTCATTCCATTACCCCAATCCCTTGTATTTCCATATTACATGCTAACTTCTATGTGTAACCTTATCAAAAATCTTCTGAAAATCCAAGTAAACCACATCTAATGGCTTCCCTTATCAATTTTATTTGTTACATCCTTGAAAAATTCCAGTAGACTCGTCAGGTATTAATTTCCTTTAATAAATCCATGTCGACTCTACCAATCCTGTCACGTTTTCCAATTGATCTGCTTTTAAATGTTTTATCATGGACTCTAGCATTTTTCACAAAGACTGATACCAGGCTAAGCAATCCATAATTTCCTTTTTCTCTATACTGCCTTTTTTAAATAGTGGGGTTACATTAGTCTCCCTCCAATACATCAGAACTGTTCCAGAGTTTATACAATTTGAAAGATGACCACTAATGGATCCAGTATTTCAAAGCTACTTCCTTAAGTACTGTTGGATGTAGATGGTTAGGCCCAGGCCTTCATCCCATCAATTTCCCTCATACCATTTCCCTACTATTATTGATTTCCTTCAATTCCTTCTTCTCACTGGACACCGAGTTCTTCATATTATTGGGACCATTATTTGTGTCTTCCTTTGTAAATACAGAATGAAAATATGTATTTAATTTGTCTGCTCTCTCTTTGTTCCTCATTATAAGCTTCCTGGTTTTTGACGATCTAATTACATTTGTCTTCACTAATCTTTTTTCACTTCACAAACCTATGGACGGTTTTGTAAGCAGCTTGTATGGTATCTGCAAGCTTACTCTTGTACTCTATCTTCCCTTCTTAATTAATCCCTTAGTCTTCCTTTGTTGAAATTAAAACTGCCCCCAGTGCTCAGATCTGCTACTTTATTTGGCCAGTTTGAATGCCCCTTCCTTGGATCTAATACTATCCTGAATTTCCCTTGTTAGTAATGTTTGGGCCACATTTTCTATTTATTTCTGTCAGGAATGAATAATTGTTGAAGCTCTTCCAAGCATTTTGTAAGTGTTTGCCATTACCTATCCACCAAAGTTCCTTTAAATTACATTCTCCAGTTGATCACAGTCAGTTTGCAATGATACATTTTTTTAAAATTTAGATTTAGGGTCCTAGTCTCAGAATCAACAATGTCACTCTCCACCTTAATGAAGAATTCTATCACAATAAGGTCACTCATCCCTAAAGGATCTTTCACAACTAAATTGCCAGGCATAGCTTTCCCAGTGCCAAGTCTAGAATGGCCTTTTCTCTAGTTGATTGTTCTCAGCGTATTGGCCCAGGAAACCGTGCTGTACTCACTCCAGGAATTTCTCCGCTGCAGTATTGTTGCAGATTTGATTTTCCCAATCTGTATGCAGTTTAAAGTCACCAATAAATACAGCTGTATCTTTTTTTTTGCTTGCATCTATAATTTCCTGTTTAATGTCTTCCTTAATCTTACTGTTTCAGTTTGGAGGTTTATAGCATTTTCTGCCCATTCGTGTTTCTAAGTTCTACCTGTTCAGATGCTGTTTCACTGGAGCTAATATCCCTCCTCACTATTGTGTTAATTCCTCTTTCACGAACAATGTTACCCACTTCCTTTTTGCTTTTGTCTTCCATTTCCAAATATCCCTGGATATTCAGTTCCTACCTCTGGTCACCCTCTGCCTGTATTCCTGATGAAGGGCTTTTGCCCGAAACGTCAATTTTACTGCTCCTCGGATGCTGACTGAACTGCTGTGCTTTTCCAGCACCTCTAATCCAGAGTCTGGTCACCCTACAGCCATGTGTCTGCAATCCCAAATACATCAGACCTATTTATATTTCTCTGTGCAATTAGTTCATCCATTATATGGCAAATCTTCTGTGCATTAAAACATGAGGCATTAAGGCTTATCTTTTTAACATTTTCAATCCTGTTTCCATTATTTGCATCGTGGTCCTGTGTGATTCTTGCCCTTGAATTCTCTGCCTATCACTTTTCTTATTTCCCATTCTATCTTTTGTTTTTTCCCCACTGTCCCTCTTTTGTCTCCCTGTTTAGGTTCCCATTTTCCTGCCATTTTAGTTTAAACTATCCCCACCTCCCCTCAGAGGCAGGCAACCCTATCTCTGATGTCTCCCCAATCTACATTAAGCAAATTGTATACTGACCCAGAATGATTTATCATTTCAGTTTACCATTTTCTGTAAGAAAGTAAGCATTTTCCAGTCACTGCTTCCCTCTGACAGTCTGGCTGAGATTAAAATCTCACCATAGGGAAAATCAAAAATTCAAATTCCAATTTGTCAATCTATTGCACAATACCCTTGGGACAGGAGGCACTAAATATATGTCACTACTCCATAAAATGTCAATACAAAATAGAACAACTTTACAAATGATTAACAGTTGATATTAAATCTACTTAAAATTTCCAATGTTTACAAATGTTTCTAGATGATGAAGTAATCCTATGCCTGACTTCACTTGTCAGTGGAAGAAAATCTTGGATTTTAGTAGTCAACGAAGTGGCTTCACTTACCCAGTCAAACTCATGAAATCAAATTTGTTTCTTTAATGGATACAGTACACTGTGCACTTTTAATCACTGTGCATTGGTTGAGTTAACAAAATTCAAGGGCAATGTCACCAAGAACTCCAGAGACACTGGTCAACACCCTCACTGTGCAACCATTCAGTAAAATTTTAATTAACGGGATTGTGTTATAATGGTCATTGGAGTAAAACAGCTCTTTACTCCTGCAATTGTGAACCAGTCTTGTTCATGATAGTTGGAGGAGTTTGTTAATTAAATTTGAATTCTTTTCTCTTGGCTTATTTTTAAAGGGAGATCTGCATGTTTAACTTTTCTCAAATGTAATGCAATTACTGAAATACTGTCGTTAGAAATTTATTGCATTTTATAAAATCTATGTATTCAACCAGAGATACATTTAAGAGATCATATCTTATGGGTCTTACAGCCCACATAGATACATATCATAATAAATGGTATGACAACACTCAGATCTTCAACCACAGTTTATTATGAGAGCTTTAACAAAGCAAAGTCAATTTTGGAGGCCTTTACATGATAAAAATCATTTAAGTTTTCTATATTTGAACACACATCCCTTTCTTTATTTGTTCATTTAAAAATATGTTCACCATGTTCAATTCATCTTCCATTCAGCTGTCACCAATACCCTTCAAAGAATGTTGTCTTTCAGCTGGAGTTAAATTCCTCCTCGACATCATGCACACTCTGCACTAACCATTGCATCTGGTTCTTACCAAACACAAATGTAGAGACAGAAGACAGAGTGAGAGCAAATGATATAAAGAGAGAATTAACGCAATGATACAATGACGAGAGCTAACAGGCAACTTAAAACAGAAGCTAAAGAATGGAAAGAGAATGAGAAATGATGGTAACAAAGACACGAAAATGGAATGAAAAAGGTGAGCAAAGAGAGAGAGAAACAGCTGGGTGAACAGAGGAAAAAGTAGCAACATAAACAGTGTCTATCATCCATAATTTTTGACTGCCAGTCAATAGTTCCACAGCAGACACATTAGTAGACATATTATAAATTTCCATTGTCTTTTTTTATGACTTGCATGTGTAGTGACAAGCTTCTCACAACTGTAATGTGTTGGTAATGTTCAGTAAAAAGCCACTGACAACAGCATTTGATAAGAAATATAAATAGGTTTGGGTTCATAATAAGCTATTAAATGGACCCTGATGTTTCTGATGTTGGTAGAATATAAACTGCATGTTGTCTATAAATTGAAATGATAACTTGTAGCCAGTACGAAGTATAGGGATCAATGATTGCACAGCTAAACAGACGGAATAAAATTGTAAGATGCTAGCAAGAGCTCAAACTTGCCTGTACTGTTTAACACCAGCTGTATCTCTTAAAAAGGTGGTACATTTTGGTTGGAAAATGCACTGGAAGTCATTGTAATCTTGTGTTTGACATGAGAAAAGCACAAAAATGACACGACATGAAGGAGAACTGTTGTAATTCCAGATATCAGTCATGCCCAGTATTTTATATATTCTGATAATCAAACACTGGTAACTTGTGGCTTGTTCACTGTCACTAATCGTCCTTTCTATTCTGAGTCTCAGGGCTGCCTAACTAACAGAGGTAGAGAGTCTTAAAAAGAAGAGATATTTGTCTTACAGGACAAAGTTATTGAATGATACTAGTTGGTGCAACATTAATGACAATAATTATAACAATTAGGAGCCAGGCATGTCACATCTGTCTTCATCAGAATATCGTGCAAGCCAACCTGTTTCTTACACAGAGACTGCGTGACATCTGAGATTGGGTGGAGCGAATGCAACTTCAGCATTAACATTGTCAAGGACACCACCTTGCACTGAAACAGCAGGCTCTAAGATTTTCTGACATTGAACTGATGGCTTTGGTCAAGAAGGTAGAGAACATGAGAGGAATTGTCCATTCACAAGGGACCAGAATGCCTTTGTGTTAACCTCTGAGAAAGTACTGGGATCAATTAGTCTCGGAGATCAATGCAAATATGCTAAACCCTGTCTTCCTGGATTCAGGCCACAAAGCTTTCAATGACAGCACTCAAGTTGTTAAGGTCAGTGAATGTACTTTCAAATAATCTACAAGTAAGTACTTCTACAAACTTTAAAACTGCAGTACTGGCACCTAGTGTATAAATCAGAAAAGATTCCGGAATGATGGGACAAATGGGATTTGAGGAGAAAATATAGCTGGTGCAAGTGGGGAGAAGATTCCCAGAAGGAGTTTGATAAGGTGCCACATCAAAGATCATTGCAGAAAATAAAAGCTCATGGTGTTCAGCTAACATACTGGCATTGACAGAAGATTGGCTGGCGAACAGGAAGCAGAGAGTAAGAATAAATAGTTCTTTTCTGGCTGGTAGAATGTCATGAATGATGTGCCACAGGGTTTGCTGCTGGAGCCTTAACACTTTACAATTTATATAAATGATTTGGATGAATTGACTGAAGGCATGGTGGCCAAATTTGCAAATAGTCAGGAAAGCTATAGAATGTCACATTTTATTATGAGGGAAATTAAATCTATAAGTAGGGAACACAGGGTATTGGTGAGCCATCATCTGGAGTGTTGTCCACAGTACTGGTCACTGTACCTCTGGAAGGATGTTAATGCACTGGAAGCACCACAGCCTGAAATAAGCAGATTGCTTTATCTGGCAAGACTAGACAGGTAGGTCTGTACCCTCTGGAGTTTGGAAAATTCAGAGATAACTTAATTGAACATATAGGATTCTGAGTGGATTTGACCAGGTGATTGTGGAAAGAATGATTCCTCTTTTGAGAGAGTCTAGAACTAGGGGTCATGGTTTACAAATAAGGGATCATCCATTTAAAACAAATAGACAATGCTGGATTTATCCTACTTTTTTTGATTGGACAGGACCTACCTGATCAATTATCCACAGTGTGGAGTCAACGCAAATGTTCTGGACAGATTAGAATACATTCACTTCTTACAGGTGTGGTCCGTTTTCAATCAGGTTCGTAGTCTGTGCTGTGTACCTCATTCTCAAGCATGTTTCCTGAATTTAACTGAATTGAATGGGACTTGGTATCTCTGATGTCGGAGAATTTAATATTAGCAATTATGGTGGAAAGGTAGTTTGGGGGTGCACTGATTTAGAAGCTGAACAAGTGCAGGAAAGAGAATCAGCAAAATGTTTCCTCCTGCATGTTTGACATATGGCCTTAAGACATCATAGGATTAAGAGGTAAAGTGGAGGATTCCCTAATTGTGCATCACTTACCTCTGTGAATCCTTTCTACCAGTCGGACAGGATATAAATGGCACAGTCTAGGACATCAACTAACGTGTGATTCTGTGGGAATGACTGTGGGAATATGGCTCCAGTAAATTGTCAGCCTGAATGCTCTGTCAACTGTAATTCCTGTTTTAACAATTTGACAAAACTGAGTGACTTGCTTGTCCTTTTCAAGGGGCTGTTAAGATTCTGGTGTGTGATTCTGGAGGTTGTATCTGTCCAAATGATAAATAACTATAAGTATGATTTCCAAAAGTAAACTGAATCTGTTGGGTACATGTGGTAATCAAAAAGTTTCAATAATAAAAACAATTTAAGACATTCATCAAAGATATGTTGCATTTAAAAATAAAAATAGCAAGAAAGATCCATATTTGGCTTACTCAGGAAGTTAAGGCTGGTATTTGATTAAAAGAACAGGCTTATAATATTGCAAAGAAAAGTGCTAAGCCTCGGGACTGGAAGTATTTTAGAAATGAGAAAAGAGTGCCCAAAGTGTTACTGAAAATAAATAAAACTAGAATATTGAGATTAAACTATGAGAAATATATCAAATTGTAAGAGATTTTTTTCTAAGTACAGAAAAAGGATATGAGTAGCTAAAGTAAATGTTGGTACATTACAGGCAGACACAAGAGAATTTACGAGGAATGAGAAAATAGAAGAAGATGTTAAATAAATATTTTGTACCTGTTTTCACCACAGAACACACCAATTGTATCAAGAAGCTAAGAGTAACCAAATGACTAATGAGAGTGAGGAACGAAAAGTAATTACTATCAATAGAGTAAAGAAAAGAAACTCAAGTGACTAATAGTCAACAAATTCCAAGGATCTGATGGTCAACACTTTACGTAAGAAAGAGGAAAGTCAAGAGAAAATGGAAGCACTGATAATGATTTTACAAAATATCCTAGATCTTAGAAAAATATGACTGTGTTGAAAGTAAACAAACACAACATCATTTAAGGACATAGGAAGTGCATTTACAGGCAACCATAAGTCAGTTAGCTTGATGTCACAGTCATGGTAAAAAGATTGAATTTTGCTGGCTTGGCAGGTAATCTGACATCAGGGTAGAAAGCCAGAGTAAACACTCAAAATCATAAGCTGGTACTATGTCTGTAAGAAGTGGAAGCTATTGGAGCCCATTCAGCTGCTCCATCATTCTGTAGCATCGTGCTCAATCTTTAAATCCCTTGATTTCCTGACACAGTAAATATCTGTCTACCTCAGCAGTGAACATATTTAAGAATGAAGCATCAATGACCTTGTGGGGTTGAGAATTCCAAAGATTTGGATTGTGTCTCCAAATTCTACATTTTGCCAACAGGCAAACAACCTTAGTGTTTATCGGTTTATCAGTCTGTTTATCAGTATCAGACTCATACCAGATGCACCTTCAGGGTATTCCATTGTTCCTTAATCGACTTTACTCGAGACCAGGAGTCATTAACTGTGATGAACTTCATCTTAACTTTACTTTTTTTATTATTATGTATGACTTCTGCCATTGATGTTGGTAGCCTGGTACCCTTATAAAACTTCTCACTGTATTTTTCATGTAAAAGTACACATGGCAATAAATTTCTATTCTATCTTGTTCCATTCTATTCCATAGGCATTGTCACCAATGAAGGTGGTCCCCAACAACTAGAGCAATTACCATGGAGGATTTCACCCTGCCTTCACCAATCCATTGCCCCATCCCTTTCTGGTGCCCGCCTGTTTGGTCCCAGTGATCCTACCTCTAGTTGGACTGTGAAGGGATCAGTGCTCACTTTTGAAAATAGCATTCCCAACTATAGCTTATTCTGCGAAGACTGAAGAACTGCCACCCCTCAAAGAGGCTGAGAGACTCATGTGCATGTCTGCCCATCATTTAAATGAACAGAAATCTGGGAACAAGGCAGTTAACTACTTGAAAACTGACAAGTAATGCTTGGTGCTCTCAAAAGGCAAACCCTTTATACTGAAACTGTTCTCTACTAGTGTCCTTATGAATGCTTCTCTTACAGCCAAGACTCACCATTAGTTCAGCAGGTCTACATTAACTACTGAGGTGAATTGTTGACTTTTCCTGAATGAAATCTTTGTATAGTTATCATTAGTCATTTTTACTGAATCTCTTTTAACAATGTTTTAACGTTGATTGAAGCGAAAATAAAAGACGTGAAATGATTATTGTCTCTGTTGCTGCAATTATAGATGCTGTGTATGATTGACACTTCCATAGGTTTGTAGGAATAATGGGTTTCTTTTCAAAGAAAATTTCTGAATCAGTCTTTGTTTCCCTCAACATTTTCCATGTATTTTCCTTATTATGTGGCTCAATGGTTCACTGCATAGCATGTACTTGTTGGATGGGCATTTGACTGGCAAGCATGTAGGCAGCTCAGAGAGTATGAAGGAGATATATGGATCATGGAGGGGCATGAAAGGCATGAGATGGCATGGGGGTGGGTGAGTGTCATCAAATATACCATCAATATACATTATTCTCAATATACATAAACAATTTAGATGAATGAATTGAAAGCAATATCTCCAAATTTGCAGACAGCACTAAGCTGGGTGGCAGCATGTGCTGTGAGTAGGATGCTAAGAGGCTGCAGGGTGACTTGGGTAGGTTAGCTTGAGTGGTCAACTACTGTGCAAATAATGTAGACAAATGGGAGATTATCCACTTTGGTGGCAAAAACAGAAAGGCGGATTGCTATCTGAATGGTGGCAGTTTATGAAAAGGTGAGATGCAATGAGACTTGGGTGGGGTCATGGTAGAACAGTGGCTGAAGGTTGGAATGTAGGTGCAACAGGCAATGAGGAAAGAAAATGGCATGCTTACCTTCATAGCGATGGGATTTGAGTATTGGAGTAAGGATGTCTTGCTAAGGGCTCAAAGGGCTAAGTGACCTACTCCTGCACCTATTTTCTATGTTTCTATGTGTGGGCAGGGAGTGAAAAGTGAGAATTAGAGGGCTTCTGAAAAATAGGGAAGAAACTCTGGAGACCCAATGTGGATTTTAAAACTAGAATGTATCACCCACTACATGATGAGAGTGGTAGTAACACTACTTGCAGCACCTTTTAAGTTGGGAAATTTCACAACTCAGTGGCAAAACTCTGCCTCACAATCTCTGGTTACAAGTCCAGTGACATAGCATTCTGCAGTGCTTGTTATAACTTCCATCCATAGTATTTTGCTTTGACAGAAATATCTGTGATCTACTTCAGTGGTTTTCTGCATTTCAAACTTAAATTTCCTTCCTGCCAGGAAACATATATCAGACTCAACATGAAGTCCTTAATATAAAATGAAATTCACAGACACTGCACAGATTTTTTTGAGAGCTTTGCGGAGGTGTTACAGAATTGCAATGTGATCATTTCTCTGGATTCATGCTGATCAATACTTTGAACAAAATCTCTGAGGCAATGTAAATTCTACATAGCTACACTGTAAATGAGTGAAATGACTCCAAGTTATTCTAAGAAGATGAGCTTTAAGATAAGTTTCCAAACCTGTCGATATTATTTTGCTCAAGGACATCCAGATAAAAATGCCCCAAGTTTATCAAATGTTCACCATAATGGAAAATTTAGAAACAGAGCATAGAAGGAAATCAATATTTCTCAATGTCATGAGTTTAGTTATGACAGGGTTTTTGCTAGAATTATTTAATGTTCAAGTTTTCAACACTTTTATAAAAAATGAAAACCTCTTTAATGTACTCTACAGAAGCATGTTAAATGAGTTTGAAAATAGCACAATCTTTAATTCAGCAAAGATAGAAATCTTGCAAGACAAAAATGATAGTTGAAACATCAGGTTATATAGGCACCAGTCAATTTATATACAGATTCTTTTTTTTTTGTATTACATATCTTGAAGACAGTGAATTGTTATTTGGCAAATAATTAGCTTCCAGGTTTGTGACATATCAAAGCAAGATTTTATTTTTTAAAATGATAACTAAAAACAGATGGACATCGATATTTACAAACCAGTATTTGGTGCCCATCCTTAATTGCCCTTGAACTGAGTGCTGTGCTAGTCCACTTAAAAGGCAGTTAATAGTCAACCACATTGCTGGGGTCTGAAGTCACAAGTAGGGATAGTCAATTTTGTTCCCTCACAGTGATTTTTTTTACAATAATACTCACTATTCGACTAGCTTTAAATTCAACGTTTTTATTCAAGCATCAGCATCTGGCATACTACGAGTTAAAACCATGCCTACAAAACACTAACCTGGGCCTCTGGATTACTCATCCTGTGATATTACTATCATGCCCTCACCTCCAGAGTTCGATCATAATGTGTGAGCAGATAGGTAAAAACAAGGACTGCAGATGCTGGAAACCAGATTCTAGATTCGAGTGGTGCTGGAAAAGCACAGCAGTTCAGGCACCACCCGAGGAGCAGGAAAATCGACGTTTCAGGCAAAAGCCCTTCATCAGGAATAGAGGCAGGTCTCCACCCTGCAGGCACTCTGCCTCTATTCCTGATGAAGGGCTTTTACCCGAAACATCGATTTTCCTGCCCCTCGGATGGTGCCTGAACTGCTGTGCTTTTCCAGCACCATTCTAACCTAGAATGTGTGAACAGATATCTACTCTGCTAAAATATGTTTTTCTTTATTACTCAGCAATGAGCCTTTCATGGAGATGTATCTGTCCTGAGAAGAAAGCAATAACAAATCTAAAATTGATTTAATCCTCGAGCATTAGTGATTTTCTCAAAGTATTTATCCACTATGGAGGATAATTTTTTTTAAAAGTTACCTTGTTGACATAGAGTAGGGCAAGGTGTCCATTCACTGAAAGGGGTGACAACGCAGTCCTTTTTACATGGTAATAGACATGGTCGAACTGTATCAGGCCTGGTGATTTCAGGACACCTAGAAATTTTGGGAGAGATGGAAAACCAAGATGTCTTTACAAAGAGCAGACTCAACAGATGCAACGAAATTCTCAACAATAATGTATAAAATAATTTTTTTGAGGAAGATTAATTCTTTCCAGTCAGGCAGATTTTCAGGTTTTCAGATATTGTTTCTTTCAAGACATAGGTTGCTGACACAAATTAAAATTACATGGTAAGCCTAAACTATTGTAGGTACATGGACAGTCATGTGATTTAACTATGTTTCCAGCCATTGCCAAAGAATTGACTTATTATGATGTACAAAACACTTCACTAAACAACAATGTTCTGTTAATGTTAGAAGGAAAACTAAATTTTGCTGCTTAATAAGTTAAGCAGGATTACTTCCAGAAAATCACTTCTCACTTATGACAGAAACTGGTTTCAAATGTCAATTTTTAAAATTTGGATATTTTTCTAATCAATATCTGACCAAAGACTGGGTTGATAAAGGTTAGTGTATGCTGCAGTTCCCTCAGTCAAATGTATTTTTCTTTAAATTAAACTGAAGTAAAAATGTGACCATTGAACTCATTCAAATCCAACTCAGTTGTTGCACCATTACCACAATTCTATATGAGGCTCACTAAAACAGTTTGAGAAAAATGTTGCAATATGGGCATGGAATGATTCATGAAAAACTATTCCCTATATTAGTTCTCAAAATGATCTATGGAACAATACTAGATGTTTCATTGGTGAAAAAGTTAAACTTTGATGTGGCTTTTCAATTTGCACCCAATTCACAAAAATACTAATTCACGAGTAAAACGAGTATCTATACTTAATAAAAGGACAGTGCTGATTGATCAGCAAGTGGACTGAGCAATAGGTAGCAAGATTAATATGGAAAATGTATCGATTAATTATGACTGACAGTCAACAGCCAGGCTTTGTGCTGATCATCATATGTTAATCATCATATAAATATTGGTACTCTTCTGAATTGTCTTGATGAGTGCAAGATAAAACAAAACTTCAAAAAAATGCCTCTTTTGTCAGCAGTTCTCATTCTTTGCTTCATTCTCAAAATCATTGTATACTTTTCCAATAGAATTGTAATTCTTTTTATTCAGACAATATTTGTTCTCTGCATCAATTCTCAGCATGATATATGGAACAATATCCACTATTCTCTTCATTCTCAAATGAACTGTACACTTTTGCAATAGTCCATTTTCATTATAATGTTCATTCATGAGTCAAATTAAACTAGCCTTCTTAATTTATTGTCATCAATGAATTTAAATAAAAATAATTGAGCAGGAAGTCTTGACAACATTTGTCTGCATTTAATAGCATTAATAAGTTCCCTGTATTAAACACAGATGATGAGGAAGAGAAAGATGAACCTCAGAACCCTATTAGCATTGTGCATTGCAGTTATTATTTCTAATGTCTGCATATGGAAAACTCATCAGTATGATTAAGAGATTGTCCATGACATTTTAATGTGTTGTCCATTAGTGCTGGTGTGTCATTATTAGGCTGTCATTGTGATGATCTTTGTTTCTCTCCAATACATGTTAAATAAACAAGTTCCGGCTTATGTGTTCAAAAATAAACTTTCTATGGGATGAACTTAAAATATATTATGCTTATTATTCAGAACACCTTTGACATACAAAATTAATTTTACCTGTGTTATTAATTGGAAATTACAACTGAAAATATGCAATCAATTTCTGTTAGCTTGGTTAAACAATTAACTTAAAATAATATTGTTAATGTTTATGATTAGATTCCTTACAGTGTGGAAACAGGCCCTTCGGCCCAACCAGTCCATACCAACCCTCTGAAGAGTAACCCACCCAAACTCATTTCCCTCTGACTAATGCACCTAATACTATGGGCAATTTAGCATGGCGAATTCACCTGACCGGCACATCTTTGGACTGTAGGAGGAAAACCCACACAGACAGGGGAGAATGTGTAAACTCAACACAGACAGTCGCCCGAGGCTAGAATTGAACCTGGGACCCTGGTGCTGTGAAGCAGCAGTGCTAATCACTGAGCCACCATGCCACCCATAGAAGCAAAATGCTACAATGTCTGAAAATCTGAATCAAACACAGAATGCAGGAAATAGTAGATCTGGCAACATCTGAGCAAAGATTAAATTAGTATTTCTGTCATGGCTTTTCATCAGCACTGGAAAAAATTTGAGATGTAACCAAATTTTAAGTACTGATTCATGGAAAAGGAAGAAGGGGACGAAAGAATGAATGGGAGGATCTGTGATTGAGTGAAAGGTATTAGAGATTGAATGACAAAAAGAACACTATTGCAAAGCAAAATGGATGCCTTTGGCACAGGTAAAGAAACAAAAGCTCAGTCTGGACAAGATATAAATAGGAATAGCAGATTTATTATAAACAACTGTTCTCTTAACAAGTAGATATAATGATTATGATCTGACATTTTAAGCTCACTACTGAGTCTGAAAGGCTACAAACTGTCTAACTGAAAGATGAGATGCTATTCCTCGAGTTTAAGTTGCCTTCTGCTAAAAGCCATTAAACAGCCAACTTGTTATTTTCATAAGAAAGCTGTCATGATGATGGCATATTTTAGCATTATAGTGCATGAGTAGCAATAGAGTAGGAAGGAATCCAGAAAAAGTTGCAGAATACAGAGAAAGTGCCCAAAAACAAGGATTGCATTTCAGAAAAATAGAAATTAAAAGTGTCGAAGATAAATAGCAAACATCAAAGGGAATTGAATACATGCGACAAGAGAGTATGCTATCAGATCTCACTTGAGTTTCCTTTTTCTGTTGCAATTTATTTTAGAAAGCTGTAATGTTTTTTTTCTCCCATTCTTCAGATTTTTCAATGCTCTGCACTTCTTTTTGATCAGCAGGAAAAGCAAATAACTTGTCCCCTCATCTCTGTTAATGTTGTTTCAGAACAGGATATTAAGATAGTTTAGGTGGACTTATGTTTTTGATTTCCTTTGCTTTTCTATGTAAAACATCTGACTTCTCAATCTTCTCAAAAGCATTAGGAACTTAAAGTTCAAAGAACCTGAGCTGCAAACTTTCATTCTTTCCAACAAAAAAAGTGCATTTCGATTTAATAAATGGGAGAATCAATGCATAAATTGTATAGAAGTTGTACCTTAAAGTAAGTCTATTAAGCATCTTTGAAGCCCATTTTACAATAACTGGCTTCCAATCCATTGGGATTTAGATCCCTCAGAGTCAGTCTGAAATGCAGGCCTCATTTCAATTGTCAATTGAGACTTTAGAATCCATTCTGCATCCTATGCAGGTTCTTAAATGTGTTTAGACATTGTGCATTGAAAGCTATGACAAGTATCTTAGCATCTTCAGCTGCTAATCTACTGATCTTATTGGAGATCAGACAGAAAATGGCTCCAAGATGCTGCTAAACCTTCTTTTCTGTGGAGTTGGTAGGGTCTACCTAATATTTGATAAAATCCAAAATAAAAAGTGTGAGGCAACTCTGAATAAAAATGGGGTAATCCGATAAATAATTCAGTCCACAGGCTTTTCCATATTGTTGTGCTGTGTTAGGATGATATACTAAAAAAAAGTGAAACAAAATGGGTTGGGCAGAACGCACAAAAGTACAAGTCTTCACACAAGGTCAAACTAAATTAAGGTTTTTGACTTATGAGTCAATGATTTGAAAACATTGTGGTGGAGCAGCAACAACCTTCACAAATAGCAACTGAACGTATTAAATCTCAACAATAGACAAGACTCAGTGAGAATTATTTTCTTTATTACTAATAGCTTATCTAAGTTATTACTCTGAAAAGGAAATACTAATACCTTTTGGGAGTAACATGTCCAAATTTGCTTTTCATGCAAAGCACCCGTCGAGTCTGTATGCCCACAGAACACGTGGCTTCATTATTCCAACTGATTGTAGCATTGAGAGACATTACTGCTGTGTCTTCTCTGCAAGGACACCATGGTGATGTATCCCAATAGAATACCATGCAGCTATGCTCGTTACAAGATCGCCATTCTTGCAAAGCATGGCTACCAGGACAAGGATTTCCACCTAGGATGTAAAGGAGCTTTTAATTCTTCCAGATAAGATACATAAACAATATTTCACAGGGAATCATCCATTTTCATAAATTTTGAGAACACCTAATGTAGAAACATTTATTGTATCTGCATTCATAACAATTTCTTCATAAATCATACTCATGTTTAATTGATGTATTTCAATTATCATTGATTAATTCACATATGTTCATTACCTTCAGTGCAGATCTATGTGAAAAAGACTATTTTCCTAAAATGATACCATGAAGTAAAAATATCATAATCCATGCATAGGTTAAAGCTGTACACGTATGTCTGCTTTCAGCAACATGAAATTTCACATTAAAATAGACCATTATTAAGTTACAGTTGTTTTAACAATTCAGCAAATTACTGATATGTACGTAAATAGCCTATCAAGTTACAGGTGTATCCTTGGAAAGACCATTAACAAATTATCTGTAGATATATTTAAATTACTAATGCTAAATGCTTTTTTAAAATAAAATTGCAAGTGTAGTTTCAGTTAAACAGCCTGATAAATTGTTAATATATGAAATTATATAAAACATTAACAGGTTTGTAATAGTCCACTTAGAAAATTGTGTGTTCTTTACCAGTTCATTAACAGAATACAAAAGTGTTTATTAAGTAGCACAATAACTATTATCTGGTTTAATAATCCATTCACGGGTTATTCAGCCAGTACCAACCTTGGGTTTAAAAACAACATTTTATTCAATTGAAATATGTTTATTGCTTATTGATGACTTGTATGATTTATGCATTACTTTTATCTTTAACCATTATTAACTGTAAAAAAAGACTTACAATGCAATGGCAATGTCCCTATCTCTTGCCCAAGAGATCTGGCTTCAAGCCCCAACCTATCCAAAGAGTTATAGAATCATACAGCATAGAAACAAATTTACAGTCAAACGCCAGCCATGTTCCTAAACTAAACTAGTCCCATTCATAGCATTTGGCCCATATCCCTCCAAATCTTTCCTATTCAAGTATTTATCTAAATGTCTTTTACATATTGTAACCGTACCTGCAGCTATCACTTCCTCAGGCAGTTCATTCTACACACAAACCAGTCTCTGTAAAAAGGTTGCCCCTCAGGTCCTCTTTAAAACTTTCTCCTCTCACCTTAAAAAAAATACCCCCAAGATTTGAACTCCCCACTTTCAGAAATAGACCCTTGCCCTTCACCTTGTTTATGCTCCTCATGATTTTATAAACCTCAGTAAGGTCATCCCCTCAACCTCTTACGTTTCAGTCAGGTTGATCAAAAATATCTATAATCCACATTCCTCTTCAAGCTACACTGCTGCTAAATAAGGCAATTGAGCTTATGTTAACTTAGAGTTGAATCTTATGCTTTTTAGGTTAAGTCGGAGTTATGTTGAGTGTTTGGAGGATTTTTCACAATGAGGCATGATGACATTTTTGCTCTATCTAACTAAACTTGTCTCACTAACTATGTACCCTACCTCACCTGACTAAATCGTTCCTAGAACAAATTGACACTGAGTGGATAGATGCCAAAAGACAGACAACCCTTGAGTCTGTCCCATTGTTGCTGTGTACCTGGATGACCATTGGCAATCTGAAGCTGCCCTGCACATTGGTAGACAGAATCTGAGCATGATGGAGGAGTGGAAGATGGCACTGTGATTGTTCAACAAGGACATGGTGATCCTGCCAGACAGGGTGGTCCAAAGGAGAGGAATCATCTTCCTGGAGAATCAGAAGATCCCACCAGATCCCATCAGTCTGGTCTGAATTGCAACCTGGGTCAAGAGGGTCACCAGGAGATGGAGGAATAACCAGCTATGTCAAAAGAAAGTCAATGAGCTTCTCAGCTATGCCAGGGTAAGTGCCATTTTCCTCTCTTAGCTACCTCACGTTCACGCTACTTCTGCTACTCACCCAGCTTCCACTAAGGGCCATGCTTTGTCACTCTCAGTATTGGCTTCAGTATCTTTCCCACTCAGCCTCACCCTCCACACCATTAACCCAGCATGCCACCTGCCCTGCCTCCTCCCTCCCTCTCTCGGAACAACTCTCTCTGTAACTCTTGATCCCCGTAGTAACGAAGAACCTGTCTATCTCTGCCTTAAATACACTCAATGACTTGGCCTCCATAGCCTTCTATGGAAATAAGTTCAACAAATTCACCAGTCTCTTGGCTGAAGAAATTTTTCCTCATCTCAGTATCTGTACATTTCAATCAGATCCCTTCTCATCCTTCAAAACTCCATCAAGTTCAGTCCCAGAGGCCTCAACTGCTCCTCCTGTCACAGGCTCTTCATTCCTAGGTCATTCTTGTAAACCTCCTCTGGACCCCTTCCAATGTCAGTATATTGTTCCTTAGATACCAGTCCCAGAAATGCTCACAATGTTCTAAATGTGGTCTGATCAGATATTTAAACAGCTTAACAGTACATTCCTGCTCTTGTATTTTAGCATTTTCCAAATGAATGCTAACATTGTATTTGCCTTCCTAATTACTAACTGAAGCTGTACGTTAACCTTAAGGGAACCCTGAACTAGGACTCCCTATTCACTTTCTGATTCAAATTTCCAAAGCTTGTCCCAATTTAGAAAACAGTCTATACCTTTATTCTTCCTACAAAAGGGCATAACCTCACACTTTTCCACATTGTCTTCCATCTACTACTTCTTTGCCCACTCTCCTAACCTGTCCAAATCCTTCTGCAGCCTCCCTATTTCCTCAACATACCTATCCCTCCACCTATCATTGTGGCATCTACAAACTTAGCAACAAATCCCTCAGTTCCTTTGTTTAAATTGTTAGCATATAATGTAAATAGTTGTGGTCCCAGCACTGACCCCTGGAGAAAGGCACTAGCCACCAGCCTCCATATTTTGAATAAGATTTCTTTATCCACACTCTGCCTTCTGCCAGTCAGCTAATTCTCTGTTCATGTCAGTACTTTGCCCCGAACACCTTGAGCTCTTATCTTATTTAGCAGACTCCTGTACAGCACCTTGTCAAGGGCCTTCTGGAAATCCAAATAGATCACATCCATTGGCTCCCCTTTGTCTAGAGGGATACAGATTCTCTAAGTGAAGACAATATCTATGTATGGAAGGGCAAAATATGTTGGCGCAGGCTCAGAGGGCCGAAAGGCCCGTTGCTGTGCTGTATCGATCTTCTTTGTCTAACCTGTGCATTACTTGCTCAAAGAATTCTAACAGATTTGTCAGACATGACTTCCCCTCAACAATGCCATACTGAACGTAGCCCTATTTTATGACACATTTCCAAGTGTTCTGTAATCCATCCTTAATCATGGATTCTAAAATATTGCAAAGTGTCCAAAGTCAAGTTAACTGGCCTATAATTTCTCATCTTCTGCCTCCTTCCCTTCTAAAACAGGGGTGTTACATTGGCCATTTTCCACTCATCTGGGATCCTCTCAGACTCCAGTGATTCCTGACAGATCACCACCAATGCCTCCACAATTGTAAATCTCCCTTCCCCTACACTTTACTCATCCCTCCCCGCAGAGACGAAGACTGACTAACTTGCTGAGTCTAATTTCTGCAGTAAAAGCCACCCTTGTCCCATCCACCCAACCCCCTTTACCCTTAGTTGCTGTGGATGGACATGATGGTCTGACAGTGGCCCATCTCTTTTCATGATCCCTGTCTGGTTACTGTACATTGCACCAACTGTGTTAGCCCTAACTCCCTGGACTGGTCACTATAGAACAACAAAACAAACCTACTCCCTGGACTGTAGAGACACCCATTCTCTGACTATAATCACCCAAAGCAGATGTCTGATTGTGGCTAATCCAGAGGACTGGCATGCAAATTTGACTGATGGGTGTCTCAATGAACTTCGATAAGGGTGGGTATGGAAGTTTATAATGACAGGCTGGATAGGCTGGGACCTTTTTTTTAACTGGAGGGTAGAAGGTTGAGAGGTGACCTTAAAGAGGTTTGTAAAATCGTGAGGGCATAGATAGGGTTAATGTTCTTTGCATTCAGATTTCAAGACTAGGAAGCATACTTTTAAGGTAAGAGCAGAGAGATTTAAAAACGAAATGGGGAGTAAATGTTTTACATAGAGATTGGTTCGTGTGCGGAATGAATTTCCTGAGGAAGTGTTGAATATGGGCACAGGTTCAACATTTTTTTAGATTAGATTACCCACAGTGAGGAAACAGCACGTTTGGCCCAACAAGTCCACACCGACCTTCTGAAGAGTAACTCACCCAGCCCCATTCCCCTACCCTATATTTACCACTGACTGGTGCACCTAACACTAGGGCAATTTAGCATGGCCAATTCACCTAACCTGCATATCGTTGGACTGTGGGAGGAAACAAGAGCACCCAAAGCAAACCCACGCAGACACGGGGAGAATGTGCAAACTGCAGACAGACAGTTGCCCGAGGGGGGAATCGAACTCTGATCCCTGGCACTGTGTGGCAGCAGAGCTAACCACTGAGTGACCATGCTGCCCATGTGCCTTTACAATTGTCTTTTAAAAGACACTTAGATAATTACTTGAATAGGGAAGGTATGGAGGGATATGGGCAGGAGCAGGCAGGTGACACTAGTTTAGTTTGGGATTATGTTCTGCATGGACCGGTTGGACCGAAGGATTTGTTTCCATGCTGTATGACTCTATGACTATGACTACTTTCCTAAGATAGTAAGACATGGTTGCTTGCTTACTGCACGTGCAGTATGTTTGCCATGTTAGCCAGTGGCACATGGAACAATTATGAGATGGACATAGCACACTGCAGAATAGCAAATTGTGTGCCCTCTTGACTGAGTACTGCTGACCAGCTGCCTGGTTTCGTGACTGCATTAATTGGCACAGCAAGATAAGACTTGTATGTTGCCAGCTAAGTGAGTGGGTGCTAAGACTGCAGCCCTGAGATGCAGTCTGGTCCATTCTTTGAGCTGCATACCTGTCCATGTTTGCAAAGTGTCCCTGGTGCAGCCTTCCAATACCAATTAGTGATGCTGCGTTCTGCAAGACAGGTCTGTGCTTCCAGAACACATGACCAGTATAAAAGAGAGAGAGAGGTGCCATGATGGTTATGAAGGGTTGGTTGATGCTGGATGCCAATGTCCATGGAGGAGGTGTGCACATGACTGGATTATACCCTATGATAGCTACCTTATGAGAGCTTCATCAACAGGGAGTTCATTCAGAGCAACAATAAGCTGAATCTGTCAGGTTCCTGAACTGGCTTCCACATAGAGTTATCTCGACATTGAACTTATTTGGTAAAAAAAAGCAGAATATTAATGAGACAGATTGAGCCAGTAACAAAGCATTGAAGAAACAATAATTGTCCATAGTTGGCAACTCGTTATTGCCTAGTGAGCATCACTGCTTGTGAAAAGTAGAAAAGGTAGTTTGAGTTGCTCCTGACATCAAAATGGGTCTCATGGGATTTCTCATTTGATTCTGCCACAAATCTCACCATAGACAGAAAGGATTCTGCCCATTTCTACTTCACACAATGCTTACCATATGGTGTAACTAGGTATCAAAACAGCTGCCTCCCTGAAGTAGGTGCAACAAGATTAGTTTAAAAAGTAAATCTTGCACACCGATGAACAGCTGCAAACCAATGAGGTTTGAAAGTTCAAGCACACTTTTTGCAAACGGGGAGGAAGGTTTTTTTCAGTCATTTAGTCCCAGTGTCCCTGACCTGAGGAAATCTAATATTAATGGCTGTTGGCTACCCCAAATGAAAATTCTATTTTCCAACAATGACAAACATTCATTTTAGTGTAAAAAAAACAACAAATAATTGAATAGCTTTTAAAATTACTTATCCCTGTTCTGTTTTTCGCACTTGAGGAGTAACTTACCAAAGGATTCCTCTACTGTCATTAGTAAATATTACTTCAATTCAGAAACAAGTCTGAAAGTCACTGTTACTACAATGTAGAAAATGCTCCATCCGAACTACCAATGTCCTTCACTTTGATGAATGGCTAAGTTAAAAAAAACGTTAAACAGCCACACTGTTATTGCAAGAAACTCTTGCTAGCTGCTTTTGAAAACATCATACTGTGCTAAGCAGCCTACTAGGATAGCATAGACGTACCAGGCAAAAGACTGATTGCGTTAAGCTGCCTCAGTATAAAGAAACCATTCATGCAGCCAGAATAATTGTTCTCTGTCAAGAATATGTGAGACCAAGTGGGAAAGTAGCAGCTGGTATTTTGTCTTCAAGAAAAAGGCAGCATCTTTGTGGGTGATGGATAATACATAATGCTTGCTGCCAATGGAAAATCTGTTGCATTCTGTTCACAGTGGCAAAGAGAACACATAACCATGTAAGATGACAGCCCAGCAGAATGCTAATTTGTAATGGCTGAAGTTCAGTAAATGGGCTGCATGCTTGAAAAGTTATCTGCTCATGTTGCAGATTAATTTTGTTCTGTGTATTAAAACCCTGCAAGAAATGAACAGGTCACAGCTTCTTTGTTTGTCAACAAAAAAATTAGGGAGACAATTCTGGATATCATGAAAGGTATCCAACCAAGATGCACAGCCACATTTGTTCTTGCCCATAATTCATTTTCAGTGGTAAGATATTACTACACTCCAGAAAACCCAGATGATTTTTCTCTTCCCCAACTCCTAGACACTTATTATACACTCTTAACATTACTTAAATGAGATTAACTAATACCAGAGATCCAGGTAAAACATTGGTCTGTTGTGGTCAGTATGGTACTTCCTTAACCAAATCAGCCACTATTTGGAAACAAGCTTAAATTTTGTAACTTCCCTCATTTATCATTATACAATTTCAATCTTAGATTGAACTGACTAGAAAGATTTTCTTCATATGAATTATTCTTCTCAGACATGGGTGATTCCATATCTAAACCGAATACATGCATCACCATGTCCTGACATTAATTTCCACTGAAATCTTATTCAGTAGTTTCTTCAGCCAAACAAACATTTAAGTCCAAAATTCACAATGTGTGAGTTGAATTCATACGACTGCATTTTAATTATAATTAATTCTGCCATTTTCCAATAATATACTCACACATTTTCCTGTAATATTGCCCCCTTTCTGTCCTATGGCATAATTGTACCCCATATTGATGTAGTGTATATGGATTTCAGCAAGGCGTTCAATAAGGTTCCCCACAGTAGGCTATTGTACAAAATGCAGAGGAATGGGATTGTGGGAGATATAGCAGTTTGGATCAGTAATTGGCTTGCTGAAAGAAGACAGAGGGTGGTGGTTGATGGGAAATGTTCATCATGGAGTCCAGTTACTAGCGGTGTACCGCAAGGGTCGATGTTGGGTCCACTGCCGTTCGTCATTTTTATAAACGACCTGTATGAGGGCGTAGAAGGGTGGGTTAATAAATTTGCAGACGACACTAAGGTCGGTGGAGCTTTGGATAGTGATGAAGGATGTAGTAGGTTACAGAGAGACATAGATGAGCTGCAGAGCTGGGCTGAGAGGTGGTAAATGTAGTTTAATGCAGACAGGTGTGAGGTGATTCACTTTGATTGGAGTAACCGGAATGCAAAGTTCTGGGCTAATGGTAAGATTCTTGGTAGTGTAGATGAGCAGAGAGATCGCGGTGTCCATGTACACAGATCCTTGAAAGTTGCCATCCAGGTTGACAGGGTTGTTTAGGCCTACAGTGTTTTAGCTTTTATTAATAGAGGGATCGAGTTCCGGAACGATGAGGTTATGCTACAGCTGTACAAAACTCTAGTCCAGCCGCACTTGGAATATTGTGTACAGTTCTGGTCACTGCATTATAAGAAGGATGTGGGAGCTTTGGAGGGGATGCAGAGGAGATTTATTAGGATGTTGCCTGGTATGGAGGGAAGGTCTTACGAGGAAAGGCTGATGGACTTGAGGTTGTTTTCATTCGAGAGAAGAAGGTTGAGAGGTGACTTAATAGAAACATATAAGATAATCAGAGGGTTAGATAGGGTGGACAGGGAGAGTCTTTTTCCAAGAATAGTGATGGCGAGCACGAGGGGGCATAGCTTTAAATTGAGGGGTGATAGATATAGGACAGATGTCAGAGGTAGTTTCTTTACTCAGAGAGTAGGAAGGGTATGGAATGCTTTGCCTGCAACGGTAGTAGATTCGCCAACTTTAAATACATCTAAGTCGTCATTGGACAAGCATATGGACGTACATGGAATAGTGTAGGTTAGATGGGCTTCCGATTGGTATGACAGGTGGCACAACATCGAGGGCCAAAGGGCCTGTACTGCGCTGTAATGTTCTATGTTCTATATATTATTTAAATAGTATAGCCTTTATCCAATCATGTATCATAAGAATTACTGTTGGTTTCAAAGGACTCACACTGCAGATAATTGCGAACAAGGCTTCAGAGCCTTACCAGATGTTACAGTATTGTAATTACTTTCAAGTACAAAAATAGCCAAACTACTATATCAAATAACAGTTGGGTTAGAAAGAGCTATGAGCTGTGACGAAATTGCAGGTTCACATGATATTTGTTCTGATGGTTTATAATTTTAGCTGTGGCCCTTGGTTGCAATTTGTTCCAACCCAAATGTTTCTGTAATATTTTATAGCTACAGGGATCATGGACACAGGTTATTGATGAACGAAGAATGCTGAATAAAGACTAATTGAAGCAGAATAGTAGCTGAAGACAAACTGTGCTGTATCATAAAAGCTATCTCTAGTTCAGAACATTCAAACAAAAACCATCCATTGATTGCACATGTAAGGCTGGAAATAATATCAAAAAACTGAAGTGTGGAGTGTGTTATACAGTAGAAAAACTGAACTGAAATTGGAATTAGAATTGAAATAAATTGAATGAACAGATTTTATTATACTACTACAATTTGAGGATTGAAATCTTTCAATTATTAGATTTCATTTTCCTGATTTTTTTCAAATACCTTGAAATTCTCTTTTAACCAATGAAGATAATAAAGTTTCAAACACTTCTTAAAATTTATTCATTAGATATGGATGACCATGGTGGGCCAGCCTTATTTGTCTGTCCTGAGCTGTCCTTGAGAAGGTGGTGGTGAGCTATGTTCTTGAAACATAATGCTCTTAGGGAGAGAATTCTGGGATTTTGACCCAGTGACAATAAAGCAATAGCGATATATTGCCAAGTCAGGATGATGAGTGGCTTGAAGAACTTGCAGGTGGTTGGGTTCCTGTATATCTGCAGTTCTTGGAAGTAGGTGTGGGTTTGGAAAGTGTTGTTTAAGGAGCTTTGGTGAATTTTTGCAGTGCATTTTGTGGATAGTACACAGTATTGTTACTGAGTATTGGTGGTGGAGAAAATGGATGCTTGTGGACATGATGCCAACCAAGTGAACTGCTTTGATCAACCGCATCTATTTCTGGGCAGCACACTTAAGAAAAGATGTAATGACTTCAGAGAGATTGCAGAAAACTTGCACAGAATGGTTCAATGGTTGAGGAAATAAGATACCGAGAAAGAGTGGAGAGATGGACTTGTTTTCTTTGGAGGAGAAGGTCAAGAGGAGATTTGATCGAAGTGTACAATGGCAGAATGACTGAGAGCATGAGGGCACAGATTTAAAAGATTTTGCAAAAAGAATCAGTGGAGATATGAAGCAAAACATTTTCATGCAGCAAGTGGTTGGAAGCTAGAATACATTGTCTGAAATTATGGTGAAGGTAGGTTTTATTGAGGTATTCAAAGAGAAATTTAGTTATTATCTGAAAAGGATGAATTTGCAAAGGATAAGGTTTGACAAGTAATACTGAATAAATCATTCCTCTAAACTGCTAATGTAGACATGATGGGCTGACTGTGGTTCTCTATATTCAAATGTTCAATGATAAACAGGATGATGCTCACTGTTGCACAAGTAATCATTGTTTTCAATATCTTCACAAAATGGGTATCAGGTCTTAACTGGTAAATTCCAAACCTGCAACCATTATTATCTGGGAGGATAAAGGCAGCAATTAGATGAGAATACCACCATCTGCAAGTTCCCCTCTAAATTCCTCATCATCTTGATGTGGAAATATATATCACAGCGTTTTTAGTGCTGCTAGGTCAAAATTCTGGAACTCCCTCCTTAACTTTGTGGTTTTATCTACACCAAATGGACTGCAGCAGTTTAAGAAGGCAACACACCACCACCTTCCCAAGTGCAAAAAGGGATGGGGCAATAAGTACTGGCCCAGCCAATGATGCTCACTGAAAAAAATATTCTAATTTATAATGCACTCCTGAAACTAAAAAGAGTTGATATACACTTTAGAAAATCGAGAGGATCCAACTGGCCTTTATCTCCCATGGAGGAGGAAATCATTTTAGGAAAGTGAAAGCCTTCATGTTTCTTACTGCAAAAATTGAATTCTACTCCCTTCCTTGCCCCATGCTCGGTTTGTGCAGTTTTTCTGAGTGTCAGAAATTCCTTTGATTACGACCCCTCACTCACCTCTTCTGAGATCGGGATTGTGCCTTAAGCAGATTTGAACTGCACACAGTTGCTTTGATATGTTGGTGTGGAACTTATAAGCCCTAAAATCAATGCCCAATTGGAGAGTTTGTGACTGAGGAGTCATGAATATTCTGATCATTAAGTGTTAAATATAAAAATGAATTCAAATGTCACTTTTAAGTGTTGTATTTTAACAAAGATGCATTTAATCATAGTGATTCATCTCTCCTGAAATGGTACGTTGACGATTACTTTGACCAGTATCAGGTGCTGGTATGCATTAGAGTACTTTTCCTTCTGGAAAAAGTACCATAATGTAATCAACACCGTAGAAAAACATGAATTGGAAAACTCCTGACATCTCATAGGCCATGATTTAAATGACGCGTGAAGTTCACATAGGTATATATCTTTTGTTAACAACAGATTGATCATTTGAGGTGATTTATTTGTTTGAATAACATTTATGAATGACTTTTTTCAGTATGAAGTGTCTCTGAATGATGGCCACTTGACCAATAGAGGTACGTGTTTGTCAATTCAAAGGTATTCTAACCATATTGAATAATGGGTTATTGACTGTGGAAGGTATGGAAGCATCATAAGGGTATGAAGGAATATGGAGTGGCATGGGGAATATGAGAGGCATGGAATGTCATAGAGAGCTTGAAGGGGCATCAGGATAACATAAACGAGTGAAAGAATAATTCAGGGAACTAGGTTGTTATTGCAATGAAGTGAACTAACCAGCTTCTGTTTAGATCTCAAAACACAAGCTGTCCTCATATTGATCTCTCAGAGTCAAAAATATGTCAGGAGTCGGGCTCAGATGTAGACCTGGTCTCGGAAGCAACAGAACCTTATATTTCCCCAGCTCAACACCAAAATCAGGATTTGAATCTGTCGACATTGTTTTCAGGACATGAAGAGTTTATTTACACAGTATTATCCGCAAGTAAGTGTATATAAGTTACAAATTATTATATTTATTTAAAATACACTTTAAAAGCTTCATATAAAGCATTATTAATATATTAATGGCTGTTAATATTAGCAGACAAAGTGTTAAGTTAATAATACAATTGTCATACAACCTTTCTGACCTCCAAACAATGGATGATAATGAGTTTTTATTGTCACAATTATGACTTATTTTGTTCACAGTGAAAGGTACTTTTGAATAGCTGCTAAAAGTTTTGAAGACATACATGCTTACCGTCTCCAGCTAATGCTATAATATATCTGGTTCTGCTTTGTTTGCCCTCTGCATTTTTGCTGGAACATGAGCGTGAACAAACTGACCACTCTGACCATTCACTGAGAACACAGTCAGATGGACAGGGCACTTTGCAGGTACCATGCCTAGGAAGATAGGGCTTTCCACATAGCTCATCTGATGTTACCTCCCCTGCAAAACACAAACAAGAAAATCTTCAACCACATGTTGCTACTTACCCTACTTATCTTGATTAATTAGGTTTAGAAGCATAGGAATAGGATATGGCTATTCTGCCACTCAAATCTGTTCTCCCATCAATCCAATCATGGCTGACTTGTACTTAGTCATCTTCATTTGATAAACCTCGAAGCTTTCATATAACAAACATCAATCAATCAATACCGGTCTTTAAAATCACAACTTACCCATCATCAACAGCCTTTTTGTGGAAAAATTGATGTTAAGGTTATGTGGTTTCCTCTATATGTTATAAGAAAATAACATATTTCATCTCTAATTGGTGTAGTAGAATGCTGTCCTGGGCTAGATTTTCCAACCAGTTGAAATCATTTATCATCTTTATCAACACAATTAAATCTCTTAATCATCTTAAATACCTTGATTAGCTCACCAATCAATCATCAAAATTTAAGGGATTACAGCACAAGCTAATGGGTTTTGAGAAGATTTGTGGTTCAGGTTGAGGCTCTGGATGTAGGTTTGCTCGCTGAGCTGGAAAGTTTGTTTTCAGATATTTCATCACCATACTGGGTAAGATCATCAGTGAACCTCCGAATGAAGCACTGATGCTGTAGCCCTCTTTCTAGTTACATGTTGAAGTTTCCTAGGGTTGGTGATGTTATTTACTGTTCTGACATCATTTCCTATGGTGATGTCATTTCCTGTTCTTTTTCTCAGTGGGTGGTAAATGGGATCCAAGTCAATCTGTTGTTGTTAGAGTTCCAGTTGGAATGTCATGCTTCTAGGAATTCTCACACATGTCTCTGTTTGGCTTGCCCTAGGATGGATGTGGTGTCCTTTCTCATCCGTATGTAGTGAGAGTGCGTCATGTCTTCTTGTGGCTAGTTGATGATGTTCACGTATCCTGGTGGCTAGTTTTCTGCCTGTGTGTCCAATGTAGTGTTTGTTACAGTTCTTGCAAGGTATTTTGTAAATGACATTATTTTTGCTTGTTGTCTGTATAGGGTCTTTCACGTCATTAACTGCTGTTTTCGTGCGTTGGTGGATTTGTGGGCTATCTTGTTGCCAAGGGGTCTGAATAGTCTGGTAGTCATTTCTAAGATGTCTTGATGTAGGGGAGAGTGGTTAGGGTTTATGGGCATGTTTTGTCTACTTGTTTGGGGTTGTTGCTCAGAAATCAGTGGACTGTGTTTATTGGATACCTGTTCTTTTTGATTGCAGTGTATAGTGATTTTCCTCTGCTCTGCGTAGTTACTCTGTGCTGCGTAAAATTCACTAAAGGAGGAAAACTACAATAAACTGCCATTCCTAGATGTTGCAGTAGAGCGAACAGCCAATGGGGGACTTCAAACCAGTGTCTACAGGAAAACAACACATACAGACCAATTATTGAACTGCAGGAGCAGTTGTAACATCCACAAACAAAGCTGCATTAGACCATTATTTCAAAGAGCCACCACACACTGCAGCACCAAGGAACTATGCAGAGTAGAGGAAATTCACCTATACAGTATATTCAAAAAGAATGGTTATCCAATGAGAACAGTCTGCTGATTTCTGAGCAACAACCCCAAACAAGCAGACAAAACATGTCCAGAAACCCTAGCCACTCTCACCTTCATCAAAGACATCTCAAAATGACTGCTAGATTACTCCGACCCCTTGGTAGCCCAAAAACTCACCAACACACTAAAATAGCAGTTAATGAACTTGAAAGACCCAATGCAGACAACAAGCAAAACTAATATCATTTACAAACCTACAAATGAACCTTCCAGCTCAGCAAGCAAATCTACATGGTGACACGGTGGCTCAGTGGTTAGCACTGCTACCTCATAGCACCAGGGTCCCAGGTTTGATTCAAGCCTTGGGCGACTGTGTGGAGTTTGCACATTCTCCCCCTGTCTGTGTGGGTTTCCTCCGGGTGCTCCAGTTTCCACCCACAATCCAAAGATGTGCAGGTCAGGTGAATTGGCCATGCTAAGTTGCCCATATGTTAGGTACATTAGTCAGAGGGAAATGGGTTTGGGGCGGCACGGTGGCACAGTGGTTAGCACTGCTGCCTCACAGCGCCAGAGACCCGGGTTCAATTCCCGCCTCAGGCGACTGACTGTGTGGAGTTTGCACGTTCTCCCCGTGTCTGCGTGGGTTTCCTCCGGGTGCTCCGGTTTCCTCCCACAGTCCAAAGATGTGCAGGGTCAGGTGAATTGGCCATACTAAATTGCCCATAGTGTTAAATAAGGGGTAAACGTAAGGGTATGGGTGGGTTTCGCTTCGGCGGGTCGGTGTGGACTTGTTGGGCCGAAGGGCCTGTTGTGGACTTGTTGGGCCGAAGGGCCTGTTTCCACACTGTAATCTAATCTAATCTAATCTACTCTTCAGAGGGTCGGTATGGGCTGAAGGGCCTGTTTCCACACTGTAGTGAATCTAATCTAATCTACATCCAGCACAAGTTAGTGTGAATCTCTTCATAAATTAGCCCTTTTAAACGTGGCATGATTTCTATTGCCATACCCCTTCCAAAGTCAAAATATCTTCTCTAAGGTTGACACCCAAAATTGATTGTCAATGTTAAGTTGAAATTGGAACAATTAAATATAATTTCCTCTATTTTAATTTCAGACTTGTAAAAATAATTTGTAGATATAGAAGAATAACAAGCACTGTAGCAAATATTTAGTAATATTGAGTGGTGAAAATAATATGGCTGTTTTACAGCAAGAGGTTAATTTCATACATCATTCAGTTGCAAAAATAAGAATTCATTCCCAGTTTTAAAAAGGTCAAAAATATCTTCTGTACATAACATTGAACAGGCTGGGAGGGTGTCAGAGGATTGGAGGAGAGCTAACGTAGTTCCATTGTTCAAGAAGGGTAGTAGGGATAATCATAGGCCAGAGAGTCTAACATCTATAATAGGGAAACCATTGAAAAAAAAATTTTGAGGGAGAGAATTATCACCACTTTGAGAGGTAAGGTTTAATCATGGGTGATCTACATGGCTTTGAAAGGAAGAAGATCATATCTAATAAATTATTTGAGGAAGTAACTAAGTATATAGATGAGAGTAGTACAATTGGCATAGTCTATGAGGGCTTCAGTAAGGCTTTTGCCTCATCTGGCAAACTGGTTAAGAAGATAAGAGCTCATGGGATCCAATTTGCCAAGAGTCAAGACACATCCAGGTCCTTATCCCCATTGAACTTTCAAAAGACCATAAGATATGGGAGTAGAATTAGGTCAGTCGGCCCATTGAGACTGTTGTATCATTTGATCATGACTGATATGGGTTTTACAGCCACAGACACATGAATGAATAGGGAGGTCTATTTATTTTGTGATATAGTGAGCACTCTTAAGCCACTTAATTGTCTTAATATTTCAGGTAATGTGGACAACAGGCAGAGACCATCAAATAGACTATTATTATGCTATTAATTATTGATGTATTATTCTTTTCAATGACTTTAATGTGGGGGGGGGGGGGGGAGTAAGCAGGAAGGATACACAATAAACCCTGAGAACCATTTCCTCAACTTTGCCCTTTCAGCTTAAAAATTGTTCATAATTTTTTTAAACATAACTTTGTTACTAAGAAGTCTTTAGTTGATGGATAAGTATACACCTTTTAGTTTACTTGTATTTATTATTATTTAACTCTTCCTGAATAATTTTTTTCTTTAATTCTTATTTAAATGGAGGCTTTCAGAAGGCTGCAAGTGTAGAGGATTTGCAATGCAGAAATCTCAATTTCCTTTGGAATATGCTACCATGCGGATTCCATAGGGTCCCCATGCACATTTCCAATCCATGCTGGAGTAATGACTGTACAACTGCCTGGTCAGCAGAAAATCTGTGCCACTGGTCTTTACAGTTTTCTGTTTCTCATAGAATGAACTTGCTTTGTCCCAGCAACAATTTCAGAATTGCAGTTAGAATATTGAAGGGAGCCTTTAGATCAGAATACTGTAGTACATAGGCAGGACATCACAGTAGTTAAAAGATTACTGTGATTGCTGACGCAACCCAAATACATAATAAAATAATATTAAGTTTTATTAAAGGAAATGGTCCATCATTGAAAATAGTCCATTTAAACGTTTATCTGTGCCATTGGAGACCAAGCACTTTTCTTAAAGGCATCCTGTCTGTGTTCAGCTTAGGCACCATAGGCAGCTGTAGCTTTCTGATTCTCAACTTTAGAATGTAGGAGTGATGAGTGGGCTGAGTACTGCTCATTCATTCCAACGAAAAATCTGATGCAGGAAGTGAAGTTTCATTGTTTCACAGTCCATCAGTAATTGCTGCCTGCACAAAGACCAATTTTTAGACAAAGCTACAAAAGACAGGAGAAAACACTTGTCTCAAGTGCTGTATTTACTCCCTTGGAGAATGGGTGGATGTTGTTGTTTTGCTGAAGGATCAATTAGCTCTATTACCAGAGTCGGAAGCATGCACTGACTAAAAGCATCAAGTCCTATTGTTCACACCACCAGCCAGTCTCCAAGCAATTTCCTTCTCTTATCAATAACTATGGGAGGAGCGCCTCTGGCAAAATGAATGAGATAGCCAAATTAGCCTGAAATATTTGTCAGTTTTAAAATTCTTCATTTAATATTCCACATACAAAATACTTCATGTAATAAAGTCATGAATAGTCTATATATTAATTAAAATATTCAGAATACTGTTCAGTATTAAGTCTGAGTTAGACTGTCTGAAGCAGCATGTGGCTTTTCTATATCCCAAAGCAATTTTTCATGATAGCAGTTTCTCTTTATCAATAACAATAGTCTATTTAAATTCCACATCAGTATAAATGTAGTCTTAGTGTTATTACAGTTGTTTTTCCCAATAGCTCCTAACGCTATAAGAAGAAAAGCCTGGCCTTTCCATGTAGGATTATTTTAATGCTGGCATTAATATTTTCCAAAGAACATACATGGGAGAATCCAGACTACTATTATTAAGCTAGTGACTGGGAAGTGTGAGAAAAACCTATGGTGATTTGCACTGACTTCCCTTCACACTGGGTGGGCCCTGCTATTTCTCTTTGTAGCTCTCTCTATCAGCATAGCTAAAATCAGAAACTCGCCACATCAGAAATCAGGGATATAAAACTACATCCTACTTTTCAACCCGAGTTAAAGGAGAGACAAAAGGTGCAGATGAAAAGTAGAGTACCAGGAACAAAAGCAGAAACACAGCAGATCTTTTAGATAAAAGAAAGAAAACATAATCCAATTCAAAGGAGAAAGAAACACATATTTTACAGCATTGAAACAATATTAAATACTTCAATTTTTCAATACCAAAAGAGTGAGAGCACAGAAGTATTGAGACATAGAAGACAGGAGGAGGAGTCGGTCATTTGGCCCTTCGAGCCTGCTTCACTGTGCAATATGATCTTGGCTGATCATCCAAGTTAGTATCCTATTCCTGATTTCTCCTCAGACCTTTCTCCCCATATACCAGCCTATCTAGCCTTTATTCATAGCTGATTCACCCCAGACAGGGCAACCAAATGGGAAACCTCCTCTGTATCCTCTCTAATGCAATTACATCCTTCCTAGAGTGTAGTGACCAGAATTGCACACAGTACTCAAACTATGGTCTAAGTAATATCCTGTATCACACTATCATGGCCTCCCAGCTCTTAAGTTCTCTGTCTCAACTAATAAAGACAAGTATCAGTTTGCTCTGTACTGCATCTCTTATGACTATAATTCCATTAAGTTCCTCTCTCCCTTTCACCACCTGATTTACAACTATGATTGCAATGTTCTTTGTATACTTTATAATGAAGACAGATGTAAAATATTTGCTCTTTCCATCTGCCATTTCATCATTATCTCCCATTGGCACAGTGGTTAGCACTGCTGCCTCACAGCGCCAGAGATCTAGGTTCAATTCCTGCCTCAGGTGACTGACTGTGTGGAGTTTGCACATTCTCCCCGTGTCTGTGTGGGTTTCCTCCCACGGTCCAAAAATGGGCAGGTTAGGTGAATTGGCCATGCTAAATTGCCCGCAGTGTTAGGTGTAGGGGAATGGGTCTGGGTCGGTTGCAGATCGGTGTGGAGTTGTTGGACCAGAGGGCCTGTTTCCACACTGTAAGTAATTTAATTTCTAACATATAGTGTGCTTTCCCCTTAAAATGTTTCTTTAAAATAGCAATGTGTTCAATCTGAGTATTCCGCAATATCCCCTTAAATCCGAATTGATCTACCCAGTTCACTCCAACTAGTTCAGCTTGTATGTCCACACATATGGTCCTATTCAAGTTTAAAATATTCATCTTTGACCGAATATTCTCCTTTTTAACTATGATGAAAAGCTAATTGAATTATGATCACTGCTACCAAGGGATGCCTTTACTCTGAGGCCTTGAATTAATCCTGTCACATTCCACAATACGTAGTCTAATTTTTAAAAATTAATTTACAGAATGATGGCATCACTGGCTAGGCAGCATTCATTACCCATCCCTAAATACCCAAAGGGCAGCTAAGAGTCAACCGCATCGCTGTGGGTCAGGAGTCACATGTAGGCCAAACCAGGTAAGGATGGAAGTTTCCTTCCCTAAAGGACATTCGTGAACCAGACTAGTTTTTCCGACAATGGATTCATGGTTATCATTAGATTCTTAATTGCAGATATTTATTGAATTCAAATTCTACCATCTACCATGGCAGGATTCAATATGGTGCATGAGGTTGACAGTATGAAACATGTCACCTCTGTTTCTAGGTATTCATTCATATGCTTTTGTATGAATGGACAAGCTTCTATGCCCCTAACATGCAATATTGTACCCCCTTGTTGGTTACCTGGGTCTTGTTCCAGAGTCCAGTTTGACTTTTGTAGCCAAACGTTTTGAGCATGTTTTGGTTAGGTGCAACAAATTAAATGTATGACTAATCTTGCTGATTTGGTGAAATGCACTGACTGTAGCAATAATGTTGTCTGCAAGTAAAGCATGTAATTTATATTGGTCAACTAATATGGCTTCACAGGTGTTCATGCCCCATCAAGTCATCAGTGACATGGCACTTTTTCTTGCCTAGAAGGTTTTTCCTGAAGGCTTTGCAGTAGAGGTAATTATCAACTTAATTACTCTTGCAGTGACTTATTCTTCAGAGAACTCACACTCATGCCCTTTGCTATAACATCTGGTGATGTCATCATTTGACTCTTGGGGCTTCTGTATTATGACAAGAATTGGAGTCTGTTCATCCAGACGTTGAGTTGTACCTTGAACTGGTCCTCAAGTATTTTCCAAGTTTTCTAAGGAAATGTTTTATTGTTCTTAAAAATACTGGATGTATTTATTCTACACAAGCCCCTCTTGCTACTAGCAAGTCAGATTTTCAGAGATCTCCTCTCAGCAGTAAGCCGTTGTCTCCACATATTCAGCTCAAAACTTCTTTGAATTGAATTCCATCTGCTGCCATGGGATGAGATTTGAACTCCTGTTTCCAGGACATTAGCTTGGGTATCTGCATTGCTAGTCCAGAGACATACTTAGATGGGGAAACAATGGCCTAGAGGTATTATTGCTTGATTTGTTAATCCAATGACTGGGGTTCAAATCCTGTCATGGCAGATTTACAAAATATAACTATTTATGTTGCTTAAATATTTGTGAGGATGTTACTTGCTGCTGAATCCATAATCAAACATTCGTTTTCCATTTCTTGTTGAAAGTCATTTTTCTTTCATTGAAGTAGAGGGCAGTGCTTGGTTGTTCCTTTCTTTTGCTTGGTTTGCAATCTGTCCTTTTATTTTTCCTTCTTTTGTTTTAATTTTCACAGTTACAGCCTCCTTACAATATTTTGCTGAGTGTGAGTGTGTGTCATGAAGAAATAAAGGCCTGTGGTAGCAGGTTTCAGTGATTAAATAGATTTCTGACCAATTATGGAATGATGAAGCCAAATTGAAGGAAATTAAATGGAACCAACCATTGCACAGTGGCATACTTCATGAGATGAGGAAAACACTTTCTAGTGCTTAGAAAGCCATTTTTCCAAACAGGAGGGCTTTATAGTTTTGATGACAGTATCTTTTGATTTTTCATGCTCACTTTAAGCCTATCGGAAGCCTTCCAGATGCCAATTTTGATAATAAGCCTGTAAGAGCTATTTTAACTGCTGTATCTGCTTATATGGAGTTATGGAGTCATACAGGACAAAAAAAGACCTTTTGGTCCAACCAATCCATGCAAACCATAATCCCAAACTAAACTAGTCCTACCTGCCTGGGCTTCCAAACACTTTTTTTTATTCATGTACTTATCTAAGTGTCTTTTAAACATTGCAACTGTACCTGCAGTTGCCCTGGAAGTTCATTTCACACATGAACCCCTCCATATAAAAAAATTGCCTCTCATAGCTTTTTAAATTCTTTCTGCCCTCACCTTAAAAATATGCTTCTTAGTCTTTAATTCCCCACTCCAGTGAAAAGATACCTGCCATTCACTTTACCTATACCCCTCATTATGTTACAAATCTCTATGAGGTCACGTATCAACTTGATATTTTGGGAAGCAGGCTGAAACTTTTAAAAACTTTTTGTAAAAGAGGCAGGGTTTCTAGCTAGATATGTCATGAACTTTAAATGGAAATAAGGTAACTCTGTCTCCTAGCTTTTAATTTGGAGATCTGTACTCATATTAACTTATTATGGCTACTTATCTGAATGCTTTATGATCCAGAGATGTTTAATCTTCAATGAAAATGCTTTTATTAGCAGTTCGTAGTGCTTACTGCCATGTTGCCACAATGATGTGTTATTAGTGGTAGATGATGCTCTTCAACTCTCAAGGTTTCATGGTCAGTGACCATAACATATGAATGAGGCATAGATGACCTAATACTGAAGGATTCAATGATCTCCCGATACATCGCCTGGTATTTAAATAATTTGTTTTCATTGCAATTACAAACAGTGACTGGCCTCAAGCTAAGCAATTTAAATCTACTGTGGCATGCTTCCCTCAGTGTAACATGCTGTAAGAGGACAGAGCTCACTAAGATGGAGACTGAGACATTTATACTATTAGCTCACATGTCTTAATGCAGTGATAACATCTTGAGCATGTTCCTTAAAGTTATATCAAGACTACAAGACCTAACACAATGAAAACAAAGTAATTAATAAATTCTGTTAATAAACTTCAAGATATCTTTCTCAACAAGAACTCAGTCCTTTGTGGTATATGTTATATGAGTTAAAAATATAGGGAAACATTTAGACAATATCTGACTGGAAGTGGTGCATGATCCAAGAAACCATAACTGAAACCATGAATTTGGATACCCATATAACTCTGATGTTTTCTTGGGGTCAGGCCAGAGGGGCTCAATGATGGGTTGGGGGCCAGATTCGGGAGGATGCAGAAGTGGGTAATACATTGGGGGAGGATCTACCTTGGAGAAGTATCCCATCATGGGCAAGACATGCTAATAGGAGGTATAGCTCTCTGAGTCAGCATCAAGACTGTGAGAAGAAGCACTTAATTCAGAAAATGCAATTTCTTTAGTCATTAATTGTCCATTTAAGGCCCTCGATTGGTCCATTGGAAATCCCCATAAATTCATCACCACCAGTATAATACCAGCTGGAGGAGGCAAGTGATGTACATGGGTGAGTGACCATTCCAATAAATTTACATCACTCCTTTGCTAGTTCACTCTCATTGTGTGAGGGACAAAATAATTCCACCTAGTAACTCTCACATTTTCTTCACACTTGCTGCCTAGCCGACTGAATGTTTCTTGTATTTTCCATTGTTATTTCAGTTGATTCAGAAAGTGGAGAAACAAAGTCATTATTTCAGTAGCTGACATCATTATTCATTCCAGGCAAATCGTCAATTGGATTTCAGACAGGTTTTGATTAAAACCCAGAATACCTTTAGTGATAATCAAGCCTGGTGATCAGATGCTTTAAGTGTTTGAGTGAGATTCTTCTGTTTGCCATTCTACTGCAAGGTTTAAAAATCCATTACAAGATTCTAATTAAATAATACAAATTGATTCCAAATTTCGAGGGTTGTTGCTCTTAAAAGGACAATGTGGCTGACAAAATACAAATGAGATTTTGTTTAACTTGGGTATCAAAAGTTACCTTGTGAAGTTTTCATTTTGATAAATGAAATTGAAATAAACTATTTTGCTATCTATGCACCATACGTAGCACAAATTGTAGTGCTTTGTTATGACAGCCAAATTGAGTTGTTAAAGTAGATAATATAGAATGGTGAGATTAATTGCCTGAATGACCTTGCTCATTTTTATTTATCTTTGTACAAAAACAATCAATAACTGTTCTGTAAATGAAATGTAATTACAAAATTGCAAGTTACTAAGCAAGTCTACACAATTTGTTTATTTCCTTTTTCTCCATAAGAAATGTGTTCTCCTCAATCAATAATTGGAACGCCAAACTTTGTAGACATCTACTCAATCTGTTCATACGTGAAATCACCCAGAGGAATCCTCAGGTTAGAGAAGAAAACAGTCTCTTCTCCTTCACCAGATGACCTAAGTAAAGCCAACTGAAGTTATATACTCAAGATACAACAAGAACAAATTTCAGTTGAAATGGTAAAAATATTGGGAGAAATGTAAGAAAAAATCAGTCAAAGATTAACTATACTTTTAGAAGCAGAGAAAGAAGTAGCAGGAAACACGAGCCCGAGAAGTTCCAAAGAGTAGACCCTGATAGAAGTAAACCCTGCTATTAACTGGAGCAAAAGCATGGTGTGCAGTAGACCAGAGTTAGTGCACTGAACAGCACACATTTCGATACATGATTATAGAGTTGGAGTGCGAAGCTGTTCCTGGAATACATGTTATAGCAGTATCAATCATTGTGCTACTCTACATTAAATTAATTCTCTTGTCACATTCTCTCCCTTAAAGCATAGTCAAGAAGTAATACCATATCTTATTTTTACAGATGGACTGTTACTTGTCAAACCAAATGAAATTAATCTAATATGCTTGATAATTATGATGAATTAGATCCCTTACATGTTTTAATCTTTCAGCTTTATCTAATTATCGTAACCACAAACTGGTGTAGAGAATAATTAATGCACTGAATACAAGATTCAGCATGACCTTCAGCTGCAAGTTCAGTAATAAAAGATTTCTGCTTCATTGCTAAGGGAGATTGGCCAAAATATTGGCCAACACCTTTATTCTGTTCATGATTCTGTCAAATTTTACCAATTCTAAACCGTTACTGATATGATACGATATCAAAAACGTTACTGATGATGTAATTAGATTTAAAATAATAACCAATACATTAGGAGACAAATTGTTTGAGTATGTCTCTGTATCAAAGAACCATATTTTGAGATTCACTGTGCTAGATTAATAAATGGATATTACAGGATGTTACATTTGATAATTACAGGAGGTGGGAGAGGCAAGCACTTTTCAAATCACAGAAACTCAGAAACAGAACGTTTGACCCCATTTGAATTCTTTCTCCATTTACCACTCAGCAGCTGATCAGATTGAAAGCCTATAGGGCTGTGGCAGTAAGGCAACTAGATACTAGAGAAGAGAGAGAAAAAGACGGAGTGAGAATTAATTATTTTCAGTCCTGTCAAGATGGGGTCTTAAAAAGAAAGGAAACATAGAAAAGGAAATAACATGGAATATAACTCACAGAAGGGAAGAGAAAGGGGAAATGAGATCACAGAGAATCAGGAGATTGCAGAAGATAAAGTTCACAAGGGATAGAAATCAAGAGGACAGTGATAGAAAATGCAGGGAATAACGATCATAGAGGATAGGAATCATGGAACATAGGTATCACAAGGGAGGTCACAAGAGACGGTGATCAGAGAAGGTAGAGATCATGAGCAATAGAGATCACAGGGAATAGGGATCACGAGGGATAGAAATTGTGGAGGATAGTGATCGCGAAGAATAGACATCATGTGAGATAGAGATTATGAAAAGTGGAGATCATGAGAAATAGGTATCATGAAAAATAGACTTTTAATCACCAATACTGTATCCAATGACCAAATTCTACATTTTTGTTCAGATTGTATAGTTAATAGCAAAATCTTAGAACTTAACTCAGATTTTGTGGTCATGATAAAAGTGAGATTGTCAGTTAATACAGCATGGTGGCTCAGTGGTCAGAAATGCTGACTCACAATGCCAGGGAACCGGGTTCGATTTCACCCTCAGGTGACTGTCTGTGTGGAGATTGCACATTCTCTCGGTATCAGTTTCCTCGGGATGCTCTGGTTTCCTCCCACAGTCTTAAAATGTGCAGGTTAGATGGATTAGCCATGGTAAATTGCGCATACTGTCCAGGGGTGTGTAAGGTGGATTACCCATGGGAAATGCAGGTTTACAGGACTAAGATAATAGGGTGAGTCTGGAATGCTCTTTGGAGAGTTGGTGTCAACTCGATTGGCCTGCATCCACACTGTAGGGATTCTATGATATACAATTAAACATGAAACTCTGGAAATTGCTGTACGACATATCTGCACTTCACAGGTTTTGCTTCACCAGTTCTTCGCTGTAATGGTCATATAATTTCATAAAGCCAATAAGGCAGTTTGGAGACCAAAATGACAAATGGGATGAATCCCCCAGCCAGAAGAAGAGAACCTGGCCCAACACAAACAGTCATCAGAGAGAGGGGCTAACCTTTTCTTCACCTGAGAATGGACAGCCGTGGTAGGTCACAAATACCTTCTTAAGGGTAATTCGGGATGGGCAAAAAATGCCAGCCCAGTGATGCCCATAGCTGTGAATTGATTTTTTAAAAAATCCCTCTCCAGAAACTCAGCTACAAATGTGAAACCATGAAGAATTTAAAACTGCATTTATATTCCGAGAATTAAGGAGGCACCTGTTCAGGTCTTCAATACTTCCAATCCCACACATATAATTTCAATTTTCTATTTATTTCTTGTTATTCTGTACAAACCTAAATACATGCTTCACCACTGAAACCTATTTTTTGTTTTATGTTTGGGGGCCTGTGTAGTTTGAGGATTGAGTTGTTTTGTTGGATTTACATTTTAAGGTGATGTGCAAGTAATAATTATTTTTTATTTAAATGTACTCAAAACCCTGTCTCATAATGCCTCTTTAAATTCACAAAACTCAAAAGGTAAAAATATTTGCTCAAAAATATATATTGTTGTCCCAACTAAGGAGTGAAGAGAAAGATATTTTTATTCACTCACGGGACATGAGTTATACTGCCTGAGAAATTCTGAAATAAATGGTTAGTCCGCAATTAAAATGAAAAAGAGCTTTAATCTTATTTAATTTAATCTTGAGAAAATTGTAAAGAGACTAAAATGGCCAACAGTGTTTTAGGCCTTCTCTGGCAGTCTGAATTACATGAAAGAGTTTGTGAAGATTATTCCATGTTATAATTCTAAGATTATAATTTATTATAATTATAAGATTATTCCCTATCTGTATGCTATGATCAGATGAAAACTACCATTCCAAATGCATATGAGTTGGGACTGGAGGGACCTACACTGAACTTGAGAAATTGAAATGCGTGACTTTGATCACTGGGTAAATGCTTTAAAATTATTGTAAAATCAGTGTAAAAATATACCAGAAATAATTTGAGGAATTTATAAGTATTTTAAGGGTGAGAGATGCTGCTGTGTTGACAGATGAGTATTACCTTACCCATAACCCTTTTACACAGGTAAACCTTTCCCTAACCATCTCCAAATGTCCAAGAAGGACAGAAAGTGGGAAACCAATGCAAAATGAAATTTTAGTGAAAGGGCAGAGTTGGAATGACAGAGCAACTTCCAATTTTAATAAAGATGTCAGGAAATGACTTATTCCACGATGGTTAGCTTCACCATTTAAAAGAAGACAGCTGCCATTACTTGGGTCAGTGTAGAGAGGAACCTGGGTAAATCAGCAAGTAAGACCATGAGAATTGGGTTCTGCTGAAATGTTACAGAAACTGACCCAAATTGACAGGACTTTTGGTTTTCCAAGAAAGCAGGAAAAGAAATAAGCTTTCTCAAGGATACTTCTTGTCTACAAACTGTGCTTGCAGTAAGATATCAACATTTTCCGCCCAAACATTGAGTGGGTGCTAGGGTGTTAGTTAAGACCTTGTACAATAATGGAATTAACATCATTACCATGTATAACAGAAATGTGCAATGACGTAACGATAATGTCAGGGTTTATAAGTAGAACTGAAAGGGTGCAGAAATGCTAAACTAGTGTGAAGAGACTAAATAAACAGTATTGTTGCATGGTTTTACATCTTTGTCCAGGAGTTTGGATTCAAGACAATCTGGTCCAGGAGAAGGCAAGGTCTAGAACTGACTTTAGACTTTGCCTTCTTTAAGAACTTAGTTTATTGCAGTAATACTGAATGTGGTAATCTGAAATATACTAGGCCCTAACCTTACTGATAACTTATAAAGGAACAATTCTTTGGACACAACCTTCCATCTCCTATCTATCTTACCTTATCGCTGCCCATGCTATCAGGAGAAAAGCCACCCTGAAATACAGTTAATAAGGAGTGAACTTTAAGCAAATTTAAAGACTCTTGTAAAACCTGCAAGGAGGACTAAATCACACTCTGTGCATATTCAGCCACTGAAGCCTCTTACAGAAAGATTTTATAGATTCACATGAAAAATTATTTGAACCAGCCATCCTAAATTTAATATCCAACAGAAACGAAATGCAGGAGCGTGGTACACTGCAGGAGCTTAATGTAAGTCTAGCTATCCCTTTTACTCTGGAAATCAGGATTACCAACCTGCCTGAAACTGAATGATTGAACTCATATGTTGTTGAAACAGCACTTTAGAGGGTAAAGGTCTTTACAAGCAATGCATTGTGCCAGAATACAATAACAATACAATTACAAAAATTGATACTAAATACATGAGGACAGAGAATATTTTAGTCCAGTAACCTGTAAAATTCAACCCACCCAAGAACTTGTGTCAAACTGATATTACAAGGAGGCATTAGCAAAAAATACACCATTCTTTTCTCCTGTATATAAAACTTACCGAGATTCAGTGCTAAAATACATGAAGCATATGAACAGTTATTAGACTTGAACACTAGATATCCATAGAATGGGAATTAGGCATAACACAATCAAGCGCCATCTTTTGATGGCATCATAACTCTTAATTATTGTCAAACAAATTCTTTGGTACTGAGAATTTAATTCTGCAAGTGTGAAGTCTCATTTTGATATCTTCAGAGATTTTTTACAAAATTAAAAATAAAATTGATACTTGTAATTTTTTCCATGACATATCTCTCTCTCATACTTAAATTTCCATCTAGTTTGCTTTCTGTATTTGATTTCACATTGAATTAAATAGCTAGCTTTCCCAGTCAATTTTAAATTTGACGGTGACACTGAGTTGGGAGGATTGGGAGGACAAAGGAAGACTGCAACAAATTGCAGGAGGGCATTAGCTATCTTGCAGAACACGATAGTATACTTTGCTAAGAAGAATAGGGTGTCACTTTGGAGGAACAACAAGGAGGGAAAAAGGAGCAAATGGATTTTGAAATACAAATGTTACAATCAGTAAAAATTCCATTAAGGTATACTAGGACCATAAAAAGAACCACGTGCTTGACTTTATTTTAAACAATGAAAAAATACAGAAACAATGGTAAACCTGTATCAAACGTTGGTAAGTGAAAACTGGCCAGGATACTGGATTAAAAAAAAGGTGCTGGAGATGATAATCAGAAGATTTCCCATGATGGTATCATAAATGAAGAGGTGTAAATATCAAAAGAAGGTTGGCAAGTTGTACCTAGTGATTTTGTTAATTTTCAACTGGTTTCCATTCGATCAAAAATTTATTCAATCCAGTTGAAGGAACGTTCAGTGAAATAGCTGCTGGAGCATATGAATTACAAGGCAGCTATATTTTATCTGCCATTACTATTGCTAGATACTTTGTTAGATATTTATGAAGAAATTCAGTAGCTGATCCATACATTGTTTTGCTTTATATTATGGAAAAAAAAGACTGTTCTCCTGCTTTTCTACATTCTGTTCCAAGGCATGAATGTCCATTTTAGGTTTGGAACAATTTGATTTGTTATTTGATGTGTTTTTCAGATTACAGCACGTTGTCGAAAAATGACCTGATTTACAACCTGAGTACATCGTTGGCTGAAGGCTGGACAGTTTTGTCTTCGTTGATGTGGTTTTGGAACTACACCTGTGATCTAATTGTAGTATGAGGTTGATTGCTAGTTGATTGACTGATTGTTGTTACATATACCAGGTACAGTGAAATATATTGTTTTGTGTGCTATGCAGGCAGATCGTACCATACAAAGTGCATAGGGTAGCAAAATAGATTGCAGAAATCAGCCACAGAAAAGTTGCAGAGAGAGAGTTCAGAATTAACATTTGAGAAGTCCATTCAAAAGTCTGATAACAGCAGGAAAGATGCTGTTCTTGAATCTATTCAGATGTGTATTCAAACTTTTATATATCCCAGCCAACAGAAGAGGGTGTAAAAGAGTATAACTGGGGTCCGAGGAGTCTTTGATTATGTTGGTTGTTTTACCAAGGCTGTTGGAAGTACAGATGGAGTCAATGAATGAAAAGCAGGTTTGTGTGATTGCAAACTGGGTTGTGTTCACAATTCTGTAGGTTCTTGCAATCATAGGAAGTGCAGTTGCCAAACCACACTGTGATACATGCACATACGATGCTTACACGCTGATTTTGTCACATGCAGTACATTCAGATCAGAGGTATGTCTCTTCTGACCCAATAATCTATTATACTTTAAGCAGCCAACATGAATATTGTGCATTAAATGGAACGTGTCCTGTATAAGGCTTGAACATTTTATAAACTCTGTAAACATGGTTATTTTTACTGCACTTTCTGCAGTTTGATCCTCTTTTGATCTAAGACACTAACAAGAATTTTGTTGCAAATCAGCTGGTTATAAATTTTCATAGTTTTATGAATCACTTGTGTACATTACCTAAATCATGCAACCATTCCCAGACTGTTCTAAGTGGTCATTTCTGTTATTGAAGCATGATATCATCAGTATCTTATTTGTTCTTGAAGTGAAATATTGATTACACATGTAAGAAAAACTAAGTCACACAGCACGGTTAAGACTTCTAACAGTGAGATAACTAATTACTGAATGATTTATTCAATCCCAAAGTTAACCACAGCATGTTGAGAGAAATATTCAGATCGTGGAAGTGATGTCCTGGTGATATTATCCAGAATCCTCAATGAGAAACTCAGCTAGTGTTCTAAGGAGTCGAGAGTGGAGAGTCGAGAAAAGCACAGCAGGTCAGGTAGCATCCGAGGAGCAGGAAAATCGACATTTCAGACAAGAACCCTTCATCAGCCCTTCCAGCACCCCAGTATCTGCAGTCCTCACTTTCTTCTAATGTTCTGAGGATCTGAGTTCAAATATCACAATGGGAGATAATGGGATTTAGAGTTAAAAATCACACAACACCAGGTTATAGTCCAACAGGTCTTTTTGGAAGCACTAGCCTTCAGAGCAATGCTCTGAAAGCTAGTGCTTCCAAATAAACCTATTGGACTATAACCTGGTGTTGTGTGATTTTTAACTTTGTACACCTCAGTCCAACACCAGCGTCTCCAAATCATGAGTGGGATTTAGATATGGTAGGCAATGGCCTGGTGGTCTTATCACTGGACCATTAATCCAGAGACCCAGGTAATGTTCTGGGGACTTGGGTTCAAACCTGTCATGGCAGATGGTGGAATTTGAATTAAGTAATAATCATCTGGAAATAAGAGTGGTATGATGACCATGAAACCATTGCTGATTGCCAGACAAAACCCATCTGGTTCACTATTATCATAGAGGGAAGGAAAGTACCATTCTTATCTGATCTGGCCTACATGTGACTTCACACCCATGGCAATGTGGTTGACTCTTATCTGCCCTCTGGGAAATTAGGTATGGGCAATAAGCGCTGGCCCAACCAATGACTCCCACAGCATGTGGATGAACTAAAAAAAAATAAAGGAAATCTAAAATTAAGAAGCTAATGATGACCATGAAATGGTCAGGAAAAACCCATCTGGTTCACTAATATCCTTCTGGGAAAGAAATCTGCCATTCAACTGCCCTCTGAAGTTGTCCAATAAGCAGCTCCATTGTATCAAAAGCTATGAAGTCTTAACAATGAAGTGAAACTGGGTGGACCACCTGACATCAACCTAGGCACCAGAAAAGACAATGACAAAAACAACCCCTGTCCACCCTGCAAGATGCTACTTACTAACATATGGAAGTATTTCCAAAATTGGGGGAGCTGTGTCACAGACTAGTCAAGCAACAACCTCACACAGTCACATTCACTGAATCGTACCCTACAGACTATGTCCCAGACAGTCACACTCATTGAATCATACCTTACAGATTATGTCCCAGACAGCGCTATCACTATCCCTGCAGAACCAGCAGAGGTGGTGGCTCAGTGGTGTACAGACAGGAGGCAGTTGCCATGGGAGTCCTCAACTTTGACTCTGGACCTCATGAAGTCTCATTGCACCAGGTTAAACATAGGCAAAGAAACCTCCTGCTGATAACTGTATACCATCCTCCTTTGGATGATAAATTTGTTCTTCTCCATGTTGAACAACACTTGGTGGAAACACTGAGGAAAGCAAGGGCACAAAATGTACTCTGGGTGGGGAGGTTTCAGTGTCCACCATCAGGAGTGGCTTGGTTGCAGCACGAGTAATTGAGCTGATCAGGACTTAAAGGACATAGCTGCTAGCCTGGGTCTGTGACAGATAGTGAAGGAGACAATAATAGGGAAAAACATACTTGACCTCATCCTTAGCAGTCTTTCTGTTACTATCTTGTCCATGATAGTATCGGCAAGAGTGACCACTGCACAGTCCTTGTTAATGTAAGTCATATCTTTACATTGACAACACCTTCCATCATGTTGTGTGGCATTATCATTGTACTAAATGGGACAGTCTTCAGACAGATCAAACAATTCAAGACTGGGCATTCATGAGGTGCCATGGGCCATCAACAGCAGAACAATTGTACTCCAGCACAAACTTTAACCTCATGGTCCACCATTTCCCCAAATTCATCATTACTATCAAGTTCAATGAATAGTGCAGGAGGACATGCCAGGAGCAGCACAAGGCATAAAGGTGTCAACCTGGTGTCAACCTGGTGAAGAAAACTATTTCTGTTCCAAACAATGTATGCAACAAGTGATAGACAGAGCTAAATGTTCCGACAGTGAATGGATCAGATCTAAGCTATATAACCCTACCTAATCCAATCATGAATGGACTGTTATACAACTCACTGGAAGTGGAGGACACTGCACAAATATGCCCATCCTCAATAATGGAAGAGCCCAGCACATCAGTACAAAATATAAGACTGAAGCAATCGCCTCAATATTCAGTCAGCATTGTTCAGTAGATAATCCATCTCAGCCTCCTCTAATTGTGCACAGCATTACAGATGCTAGATTTCAGCCAATTTGATTCAGCCACATGTTGGAGATAGTGGATACTGCAAAGGCTATGGGCCCTAACATCAGGCAATAATACTGAAAACTTATGCTCCAGAACTTGCTGCTCCACTAGCCAAGCTTTTCAAATACAGTTACAACACTGGTGTCTATCCAACAATGTGGAAAACTGCTCAGGTATGCCTCTTACACAAAACACAGGACAAATTCAATCCAGCCCTATCAGTCTACTCTCAGTCATCAGTAAAGTGATGCAAAGTGGTATCAAGCAGCACCTGCTTAGCAACAACCTGCTTAGTGATGCAGGGCCACTCAGCTCCTGATCTTAATACAGCCTTGGTTCAAAATGGACAAAAGAGCAGAATTCCAGAGGTGAGGTGAGAGTGACAGCCCTTGACATCAAGGTTGCATTCAACCAAGTGTGGTAAAACTGGCGTCATTGGGAATTTTGGGAAAACTCTCCACTGATTGAAGTCATACCTGGCATGTGACAAGATGATTGTAGTTGTGAGAGGTGAATCATCTCAGCTCCAGGATATTGTTGGAGAAATTCCTCAAGTAATAACCTAGACCCAAACATCTTCTGCTCCTTCATTAATGACCATCCTTCCATCATAAGGTCAGAAGTGGGGATGTTTGCTGATGTCTGTGTAATACTGAAGCAGTCCATTCCCAAATGCACCAAGACCCTGGACAATACTCAGGCTTGGGCTGACAAGTAGTAAGATTCGAAAAGCACAGCCGGTCTGACAGCATCTGAGGAGCAAAGGAATTGATGTTTCAAGCACAAGCTCTTCATCAGGAATGAGGCTCACGGTCTAAGGGGACTGACAGATAAATGGGATGGTGTGGGACTGGGGAGGGGAAGTAGCTGGGAATGTGAATGTGGGGGTGAAGGTAGAGAAGGGTGGAGCAGATAAGTAGAAGGACGATGGACAGGTAGGACGAGAGGGTGGTGCTGAATTTGAACGTTGGATCTGGGATAAATGGGGGGAATGGAAATGAGGAAACTGGTGAAATCCACATCGATCCATATGGCTAGAGTGTCCCAAGGTGGAAGATGAGGCTTTCTTCTTCCAGGCGTCGGGTGGTTAAGGTTTGATGATGGAGGAGGCCCAGGACCTGCATGTCCTTGGCAGAGTGGGAGGGGGAATTGAAGTGTTCAGCCACGGGCCAGTGGGATTAGTTGGTGCAGATGTGCTGGGGATGTTCTCTGAAACAATTTGCAAGTTGTCATCCAGTCTTTTCAATATAGCGGAGACCACATTGGGAGCAATGGATACAGTAGATAGCGTATGTAGAAGAATAGGTAAATCTTTCTCAGATGTGCAACAAACCTTTGGGGCCTTGGACGGATGTGAGGGGGGAGGCGTGGGCCTGGGTTTTACACCTCTTGTAGTAGCAGGGGAAGATACCGGGAATGGAGGGTGGGTTAGTGGAGTGGGGGGTGGGGGGACGGGGCTGGTGGACCTAACAAGGGAGTCGCAGAGGGAAGGGCTGTAGAGGGAAATATATCTCCAGTGGTGGGGTCTGTCTGTAGGTGGCGGAAATGGTGGAGGATGATGTGATGAATATGAACATTGGTGGTGTGGAAGGTGAGAACCAAGGGGGCCTGTCCTTGTTGCTCTGCAACTTATGTTTTAAGTCCAAGCCCCTCACCAACCCATCCTCAATGCCTGGCACTTCCCCCTGACACCAAAAGAAGCGCAAGACCTGCGCCCACATCTCCACCATCACATTTGTTCAAGTCTCCAGTGATTTCTTCCACATCTGACAGAGATTCACCTTTACTTCCACACTGTGTCTGTTGCTCCCGATGCGGTCTACTTTAGACTAGGGAGACAGGATGCCAACTTGCAGATTATTTCAGAGAACATCTCTGGGACACCCACACCAACCAACCCCACCACCCAGTGGCTGAACACTTTCACTCCCCTTCCACTCCACCAAGTTCATGCAGGTCCTGGGCCTCCTTCACCACCAAACCCTAAGCGCCCGATGCCTGGAGGAAGAATACCTCATCTTCTGTCTTGGGACCCTCCAACCATATGGGATCAAAGTGGATTTCACCAGTTTCTTCATTTCCCCTCCCCCACCTTATCCCAGATCCAATCTTCCAACTGAGCACTGCCATCTTTAACTGTCCTACCTGTCCATCTTCCTTCCCACCTATCCGCTCCACCCTCCTCTCTGATCTATCACCTTCTCCCCCACCTTTATCTACCTATTGCATTCCTAGCTACCTTGCCCCCAGTCTTAACCACTCTCATTACTCTCTCAGCACCCTTAGCCCACTAGCCTCATTCCTGATGAAGAGCTTATGCTCGAAACATTGATTCTCCTGCACCTCGGATGCTGCCTGACCTACTGTGCTTTTCCGGAACCACACTTTTCAACTCTGAAACTCCAGCATCTGCAGACCTCACTTTTTCTGACCTGACAAGTAGTAAGTAACATTCACATCACACAAATGCCAGACAATGACCATCTCCAATAAGAGAAAATCTAACCACTTCCTCTTAACATTCAATGGTATTGCCTTCCCTCACTATCAACATCGTTGGAGTTATCACTGAGCAGAGACTCAGCTGGACTCACCATATAAATACAATGGTTCCAAGAGCAGGTAGGAGGTTATGTATGTAACTCATCCCCAGACTCCTGAAAGCCTGTTCACCATCCACAAAATACAAGTCAGGAGTGCAATGGAATATTCCCCACATACCCGGATGGATACAGCAACAACAATACTCAAGAAGTTTAACACCATCCAGGACAAAACATCCCATTTGATTGGCACTATATCATCAAGCATTCACTCCCTCCACCACCGATGTTCAGTACACATTGCTGCTATTATCTACAAGATGCACTGCAGAAATTCACCAAAGATCCTTAGACAGCTCCTTCCAAACCCATGGCCAATTCCATCTAGAAGGACAAGGACAGCAGCTAAATGGGAACACCACCACATACAATTTCCCCACCAAGCCACTCACCAACCTCACTTGGAAATACATCACTGATCCTTCAGTGTTGCTAGATCAACATCCTGGAACTCCTTCTCATGGGGCATTATTTGTCTCCCTATACCACGTGACTGCAGCAGTTCAAGAAGGCAGCTTTCAGGGTAACCTCAGAGGGACAATAAATGTTGGTTCAGCCAGCGATACCCGCATCCCATGAGAGAAAAAAAGTAATACATGCTTAAAGAGTATCAATTGAAAAAAGAAAATAAAACCTGGCACTAAAAATTGTTATTGAAATTCAACTAACAGTGAATTTTATGAAATATTTCTTATTTTGATAGTTTGAATGACAAATTTGAAATTTTATTTGACATTAAAGGAGTTTTATCGATTTTATTCATTAAAATACGAAAAATTAAATAAGGACAAAGAGCTCAGATTTGATCACAGTGTTGAATTCGATTCAAAGATATATTTCATGAATCTGGATTCAAGGCAGTCTGGTTAAAGAGAAGGCAATATCAAGAACTGAATTCAGATTTAGACTTCAAAGGTACATTATTTATTATATGTTACTGCTAAATCTGATTGTAGGTGCTAATTATGGATATAATAGGTTCTGATGTTATAGGTATATAATAAAAACTAATTTATCTTCTTCTTGTGCTCATGTTCATACGCTTGTTTGAGTCTTTCAAAGACAGTTTCTCACTCCAGCCACATTGGTCTATCAACTGGAGCACTGAAGCCCTAACACACTCCCAGAGCCAAGCCAATGTCTCTCTGACCCCAGACCCAGCAGTGACACACTAGCAGGACCTACCCAGGTCCTGGCCATTGGCATATACCAGGGACCCAGCTGATGGTGATCTCTGCGCCTTCCCCACCCACTCCTGGTACCTAGTCCCCAGTCCTAGCCATAGCAGGCAGCCCCTAGATTTGGTTGATGGCAATATACCGGGAGCCAGACAACAACGTGGCCCCAGTACCCAGCCAACAGTATTGCACTTTCCCAAACACAGTTGACAGAAATCCCAAGAACACATTCATCTCAGCCACTTACCTTCCCAATTGTTCTTCCAGTGAAAGATCTACTCTCCCCCAAATGTGTGACAGAATTAGCCTGTGGTTGGAGGAGCATGAGTGAAATAGACTCATGGACTCATGGAGGAGCATTCTTCATAGATCCTGTCTTTCTCATGTACAGAGGCGACCCTTCTATATTTGGTTGGCTCGTGATTAATGTCTTGAGGGACTTTCAGGAAGAATTTGCCTATATATCTCAGTAAAAGTAATAGAGATTAAAGCAGACCAGCTTATATTTCTTTTGGTATCAAGCGAAGCCTCAAACCAAACAAAAACTTTTGACTGAGTACATTTCTCAGTAGATACCATTTGAAAATAATTAGCAATGTCAATGAAGTTGTTTCTTTTAAAAAGTTGCTTAATTAATTCAATTAAATTGTAGACCCTAACATATGTGCCATATCATTTTTAAAAATTGCCATAAGTCTTATTCAAAAGACAAACTCTTTTTCAACTTACTGAATGCCTTGCTGAACTTTTAATGCTAACACATCAATTTCAAGTTGTGATGATTACAGTGCAAATCATGCATTCCTCATGCTTGGTTCGTAAGAACACCATTGATTCTGCTAAATTGCCAGGTCTGCTCGAGGAACACCTCTGCCAATATATCTTTATTGATGGGGTACACTTAACAGAATAACACCATTCATCAAATCCAATGCACATTCATGGCACAAGCAAGTAGTTTTATAAGTTTCTTTTATGGAAATCTTGTAGAAAAACCAGCCGTTTGGTATTTCCCACATCGTGGTTTCTTTTTGTTTTTGAAAGAAAAAGCCAAATCCCCAACTGGCAGTGAGGGGCAAACTTCAGCACCCACCCACTCCCTTCTTGACCCCATATCAGTGGTGAAAGGAACAAGACACCTACCTTGACACACTGGGCTCAGTATGCTTCTGGTTTCCTTGGAGCCCTGATTACTTTGATTCTGAGAAACATGAGTCACCCAGCTGATAGGTGAGAAGTCAAAATGAAGACTACAGAACATCAAGAGATGCTATTGTAACAAATCAAAATAACAAAATCTACTCAATTTGGCTGGCAAAACTTCTGTTCTTTGGATAATAGTTAGATTTCTACAAGTTTTCTATGAGTTATTCAATTAGTCAAAAGAACTACAGGAAGCAGTTGTGACAGATTTTAAGTTCTTTCCTTTGCTAATTTATCATGGATGGACATAATTAGCAAGGTGAACATTTCATGTTCCTAACTGAGAAGCTGATAGTGAAATATTTTCTTAATCTACTGCAGGCAGTCTCGTGTGGGAACCATCTTTGTGCTGGTATGTAGGAATTTCCATGACTTGTATCCAGCAGTAATGAAGGAAGATGTTTAAATTGAAGGGGAAATTGTAGGTAGTAATATTCTCACATTTCTGCTGCCTTTGTCTTTGTTGGAAGTGGATATCATAGATTAGGGTGGCTTTTCCAAATCCCTTGATGAGTTGCTGAAGGATGTCATGGTATACTGATAGTAATGGGGCACCAATCAAGCGGGTTGCTTTGATCTGGATTGTGTTGAGCTTCTTGAGTATTGTTGTAGCTGTGTTCATTTAGACAAATGGAAAATATTGCATTCCACATCCCGATATGTGCCTTGTAAATTGTTGGTAAGCTTGTAGGTAGACAGGAATTGAGTTCTTTACTGCAGGATTCAGAGCCTTTCATTTGCTGTTGTAGCTATAGTAGTTATATGACTGGTCAAGTTCAGTTTCTAAACAGTAGTGATCCCAAGGATGTTGATGTTAGGGCATTCAACATTGGTAATGAGTCTTGGAGTGTCAAAGGTAGAACACAAAACATAGAACAAAGAAAATTACAGCATAATACAGGCCCTTCGGCCCTCGATGTTGCACCAACCTGTGGAACCAATCTGAAGCCCAGCTAACCTACACTATTCCATTCTCATCCATATGTCTACCCAATGACCATTTAAATATCCTTAAAGTTGGCGAGTGTAATACTGCTGCAGGTAGTGCGCAGACGGTTGGATCTTCTGTTGTTGAAAATTATCATTATCTAGAATTAGTGCTCTGATCCCAATGGAGGCTAATAGTTTTTAAAAGGCAAGAATCCCAAAACATCAGTGAAAAGAAATCCAATGGACAAGATTTTAGTTTCAAAGATTCCACCATAATAATCAAACTAAAGTCATCATAATTCAAACATAAATTAATAGATTAAGAATATTACAAATAAGAGGGTAATTTTTCTATTAAGTAATAGATGCAACAAAGTAATGCCTCATTTCTTTATAATAAGAACACTATTTTTTTCTTTCAGGACTAATGTAGCACCATATACAATCTCAGTCTTTCAACTTAGCCTCCATTACTGAGAATCTCTTATTTTCCACTCAATTGTTTTACCCTTTGAGTCACATTTATCAACATTTACATTCAAACAAAATTTTATGGATATGTTTAGCATTGACACAACGTATATATACAACCCTCTTTCATTCAGGTCATAAAAATCCAGAATATTCTGAGTTAAATTTATTGCTTTCCAGTTATTTTACCAGATACAACTCTCTCACCATAGTTAAAAATGAATATTCTTGCATGTTTGTGGGCAAATCCATATTTTTAGGACTGGACTTTATTTTAATAGATCAGCGAAAGCTTTGCAAACGAGGGAATATTTGCGTCAAGGGAGACCTTCACAGCATTAAGAATAAATCTGTGACTGTATTCAGGAAGCAGTATTGCTCATGAAATGGTATACACATGTCAAGCTACTGGAAAGATCTACTCATAAACTATTTTACGACTCGCTTTCAGTTAAGATTTCATGGGAACTCTCAACGCAGCAATATGTCTCAAGCTCTGGAGAAACAATGTTGATTTGCTTTTCAAATGACCAACAAAACATTTAACTTACAAACTGTATGTGACAAGTTTGGAGTTCTGTCATCAATCAAATCAAGTGAAATAATTTATCTGTTCATCTGTTTATGGGATGATGTTGGTCATTTAACTTTGCCCTCTGCAGGCTTGGGTTTTGTCAGTTGTTGAAGCTCCCCATTCTTCACGTGAGCCCGGAAATGTTCTCGGGAGCCGTCCTGCTCTTTTGGCAAATACAACGACTTTTGCTACTCCAATTGTCTACTGAATCTCAAATAAATGATAAAATGTTACCAGCCTAAAGGCTGTAGAGATTTGTGTTATTTCTATTGCCCGGGCTACCAGATTCAAATTTGTTCAGCGAAAGAGACAGTCATATGGCATTGCATCCCTGGATTGTTGATTGAATATTAACATTGATTGCTTTCAGTTCTCACATGGTGCAATGGGAGGGTATTGCTCGATAGGATTTTTACATCTCTGGAGGGAGCAGTTTATTTGTAGCTCCTTACACAGAGAGAGAAATAATTTTGGCAGTCTTTTTCAAATGTATGCACTTCTCCTGAGTACTCAGCAACCATACTGCTACTACAAGGTATCTAGGGCAGAGGTTAAGATTCAGATGTGAATTTTGTGGTAAGGATTCCAGTCCAGGTTTCAATAACTTTTGTACTGGAAAGTATTGGCTTATTATCTTTGTAGCCAAGATGGTGCAAATTAAACACTATCGGTATTTTGTCAGGGCACAGCCATTTGGGGTGGTGCAAGGAGGGATGCTAATGGAATAAAATGCATTCAGGCATTTTTCATGGCCACTATCTGGCTTTCCTTGTGATGAAGTGCCTGACTGCCAATCATAGGCTGGCTACTCATTCTACTACCAATGGAAAGGGTGGCTGCTGGAGGCAATGCCCCCACCAGGGCACCAGGCCCATCCTACAATTACAGATCAAACTTGAATGAAAGGGTGGGTGGGTGAGGATGTGGAAGAAGGAAAAGGAGGCAAAGGAAAGGTTATAGTCTTCAACAGCTAACACCTCCACCCGATGCCAAGTTTCCCTAGATGGCAGACAGTGCCTGATAATGAACAGGCAGCATGGAAAACCTGCCAGGATTTGTTGGGCAGCCTTCTAAAGGCATGGGAAAACTGTGCAGCCTTATTTACTCCCAGAACCAAAAATAAATTGCTACAGGTTCAGGTAGGATGCATATTAATTCATTCATTAATAAGTCTAATTAATATCAAAGCAGCAGCAGCAGGAATTCCACGTTAACACCTACCATCTTCTACTTCAGAAGGTTTTGCCACTGCTGAGAGACCAATATCAGGCTTCTCCATTGGTTAGTTGAGCCAGGCTGATGTGGTTCCCTCTGTGATGCGTTGCAGTAAATACAGCCAATTGCATTAAGCGAGTGAAATCTGTTACGATAACCTTCTATTATTATTTAATATATCAGCTGTTTGGAAAACCTAGCCTGAGGGTTAAAGCCTAAGGCACATGTTTCAACAGAATGATCAGTTGCCTTATGTTTTTTTCTCCTGTTTTCTTTTTTGCCCCTTTGATTTTTCAGCAGGTCCTGGCCTGGTCACCAGTTGTACTAATTATTTTGGACTTGCAGGACAGACAGTGTTTCACTTCTGGACTGTAGTGATACTGACCACCTGACCCTGGACATCCCAAATAACTAACTGACTGTGCCAAACCCTTGGATTGAGATTGGGGAATGCCTTTGATTTACTTGTACTGAAATCCCTGGATTGAAAACTGTTGCCATAGACTTGACTACAGACTACTCCCCTTAGAATTTGAGATATGGCCATTCCATGTGTTTGCCATGTAAGGTGAAGAGCTACAGGTGTTTCAGGGGTAGCCTGAAAAGATACAGCAAATCCAGCCAGCAACACAGAAGCATTGCTCTTTCAGAGATGGTATCTCATTAGAAGATGATGCTCAGCTGTTCAGATTCGATACAATCAGAACCAAAACAATGCAGAAGGAATTTCTCCAGAAGATACATGAAGCCTACATGAGGATGAAGAGGTCAGTTCAGCATCAGGTTAACTCTGTACAAGATAGGCATCCACAAAGACATTGAAATACACAACTGAAAGAAGAGACAATAACTATTGACCATGACATACTTTTTAGAGTTCTCTTATTCATACACAATCAAGCATGTTAACTCGTATTTGCAAAATACTAGTCCTTTCAATACAAAAAGGTAAAAATCTGAGAGCTACAACAGTTAGGATTTGGAATGCACTACCTGAGAAAGTGATGGAGGTAGATTCCATAGGGGGTTTGAAAAAAGCTGGCTATATATTTGAACCATGATGACACCAGAGAGCTGCAGAGATAGGGCTGGAGAACAGGACTAGTTGGGTAGCTCTTTCAGGAGATGGTACAGACAGTGTGGGTCAAATGGCGTTCTTCCATACTGCAAAATTCTGTGATTCCATGATTCTATTCAGCAGTAGAAATTTTTGTTTTGTTGACTAAGGGATTACTGAAAGAATAATATATGACAATGGAAGCCAAATCATCACCAGTGAATTCAAGAAATTTGCTGAATAGCATGGGTTCAAAATCATAACCATATAATTACACTACACAAAAGGCACAGAAGGTTTATGTAAAGGTGCATCCAGATGGCCAACAGAACCTTGGCAAAATGCTGAGAGATAAATGAAAACTCAAACCTTGTTTTATAATCAGTCCAAACTCCACCTCTCACAGTTGACATGAAATCATTTGCAGTGCTGATGATTGGAAGGAAGAAAAAGCTACTGAGTCAGTCGAGGTATTTCAAAGTGACTATGAAAAGGGAAATGGGCAAAGAGATTTAGAAAGAGAATTCCAGAGTTGAAGTCCTAGGCAGTAAAATGCACAGCCACCATCAGTAGAGCGATTAAAATCAAGGATGCTCAAGAAGCTAGAATTAGAAAAGCACAGATATTTCAGAGGGTTGTCACAGCATTGCTAATTTATTTTGCTTCTGTGCAGACTGCCATGTGCTGTGCAAGCAGCGACATCGGAAACTGTAATCAGCAGTTTCACATGTGCATAGCTTAGAGGGAACATGAAATGTGGCTATTGAGAGAAAAGTGGGTGGCACGGTGGCTCAGTGGTTAGCACTGTTGCCTCACAGCACCAGGGACCGGGGTTCAATTCCTGCCTCGGGCGACTGTCTGTGTGGAGTTTGCGCATTTCCCTGTGTCTGCACGGGTTTCCTCCCACAATCCAAAAAAGAGGTGCAGGTCAGGTGAATTGGCCATACTAAATTGCTCAGAGTATTAGGTGCATTAGTCAGGGGTAAATATAGGGTAGGGAAATGGGTCTGGGGAGGTTACTCTTCGGAGGGTTGGTGTGGACTTGTTGGGCCAAATGGCCTGTTTCCATATTGTAGGGAATCTAATCTAAAAACAAGTATTAGAAACTGAGAAGTATGAAAATTGAGGTGTTCTAAGCCATATGGAGAATAACTTGCCAAAATTGGTGAATCAGTAACTAGGCAGACAGGAATGAATGAATATGGTAGGAGAAATGTTTACATTTCACAAGCATTATAAGAATAGGACAAGTTCTCCTAGAAACGTAAGTAAAATGAATGCATGACTTATGATTGACCCCAATAAATAATGTCAGAGAGAGACAGCTGCAGCTATAATTTTGAAATTTCAGGAACTTTGCATGAACATATTAAACAATAGAGGTATTAAAAGATGCACAATTAACTTCTACTATCTGTTGGAGTCTAGTAGAATCAGAAACTAAAAATGATTAGATTCTGAAAGGGGGTAATTCTATTTATTCTGAATGAATGAATTATGTGGGTCAATCTTTTCCTAATCTATAAATGTCTTGTAGCTATTATTTTTTAATCTATTTATTGTTTCAAGACCATTATGAATAAATACCTTACAGAAAGATCTTGCCAAATAGAAGTCATAACAATGTGGTTTAAGCCAATCTGTAACATCAAAAACAAATCAATGGTCAAACTATGTTGCATGAATTTAGGCACAAGAATCAATCAATACTTTCTACGAAGAAGTAGTATTTGTATGAAATGATTTCTGTGGATATGAGTTTGGAATGTATATGCTGTAAAATAGAAATAATTCAACACATTATCAAGGAAATAGCAACAAGTCATGAAAATTGACACCTTGTTAAAGTTTAATCAACAAATAAGTGAATCTAGTAGTGTCACTGAATGTACACGGAATAAATGATTGAAGACAAGATATAGCAACAAATCAAATTCCATGTATCTTTTCAAAACAGGTATTCCTGTCAACCCAGTGAGCAAAACACATATTGTTGGGAGGATTTGGAATATTGGCATCTTGAAAATGTTTCTGATCTTCATTGGTGAAGGTGCATTCTGGTTGATGTTTGACACTATTTTATTTCACAATTTGAATTGAAGAGTATGAAAAAAACTCAACTTAGATATGATTGATATTCAAAGAGCACCATTAATTACCTCCCATATATGGCTTGAAAGAACATTGGAGCGGGAGGGGGAGGATCCAGTTTTTGAGGTCCACGTTGAAACTAATAACACAGGCAAAGCTAGGGTGCAGGACCTGTTTGGGGATTATCAAACACTAGGAAGGAAATTGAAGTACAGGTCCTCAAGGGTCAAAATCTCCGGATTACTGCCAGAGCCATGTGTCAAATGGCATAGGGATAAGAAAGTTAGGTTAGTAAACACGTGGCTAAGGGATTGGTGTGGGAAAGAGGGATTCCATTTCATGATGCATTGACATCAGTTTTGGAACCGGTGGGGCTGTCTCCACCTAAACCAATCTAGAACCAGTGTTCTAGCAAAAATAGGGTTGTCAGCAGGACTTTACGCTTCTGAGTCAGGGGGGTAGCGAAAGTGTAAGTGACAAGGAGTATGGAGGTAAATTGAAAGATAAGCCGTAGGACAGTATGTGGGCAAGTGGGTTTAAGCTCAATGCAGACTAGAAATGCAGCAAAAAACAAGGATAACTTGGGACATTTTATGATTCCCAATATCTCTCATAATGATAAGAAAATTAGCATTAAGGCATTTTACGTGAATGCTCGTAGTATTCATAACAAAGTAGATGAATTAACAGCACAAATCAATGTGAATGAATATGATGTGGTAGGCATCACAGAGACGTGGTTGCAGCGGGTTCAGGACTGGCAGTTAAACATTCAAAGATTTACAACTTATCAAGAAGACGGGGGGGGGGGGGGCGGGATTGCCTTTGTTAGTTAAGAATGAAAATAAATCTATGGCACTGAATGGCATAGGGTCAGATGATGTGGAGTCTGAGTGGGTGGAGTTGAGGAACCACAAAGGCAAAAAATGTATAATGGGAGTTATATACAGACCTCCCAGCAGTGACAAGGACCGGGGCATAAGATGTACTGGGAAATGGATAGGGCATGTCAGAAAAGCAAGGTCACATGATCATGGAGGACTTCAATATGCAAATAGACTGGGTGAATAATGTTGTCGGTGGATCCAAAGAAAGGGAATTCATGGAATGCTTACAGGATGGCTTTTTGGAACAGCTTGTGATGGAGCCCACAAGGAAGCAGGCTATTAGTTCAGTCAGCAGTTTGAAAGAGAGAAGGCAAAATCGGATGTAATGGTGTTACAGTTAAATAAAGGTAATTACAGGGGCATGAGAGAGGAACTGACGAAAATTGACTCTACACAGAGCCTAATGGGGAAGACAGGAGAGCAACAATGGCAAGGGTGTCTAGGTGTAAAAAGGACACAGTACAGAGGTTCATCTCAAAGACATGAAAGATTATTCGGAGGGGATTAGACAGCCATGGCTGACAAAGGAAGTCAGGAAATGTATCAAAGAGAAAGAGAGAGCCTATAAACTGGCCAAGAGCATTGGGAAATCAGAAGATTCAGAAGGCTACAAAAACAAACAGAGAATAACTAAGAGAGAAACAAGGAAAGAGAGGATCAAATATGAAGGTAGGCTGCCAGTAACATTAGAAATGTTAGTAAAAGTTTCTTTCAATACATAAGAAACAAATGAGAGGTAAAAGTAGACATTGGGCCGCTCCAAATTGATGCTGGAAGGTGAGTGATGGGAGATAAGGAAATAGTTGAAGAACTTAATAAGTACTTTGTGTCAGTCTTCACAGTGGAAGACATGAGTAATATCCCACCAATTAAGGACAGAGTTGAGTATGGTAGCCATTACAAAAGAGAAAGTGGTAGAAAAGCTAAAAGGTCTTAAAATTGCTAAATCTCCTGGCCCCGATGGGCTACATCCTCGAGTTCTGAGGGAGATGGCTGAGGAAATAGCAGAGGCATTGGTTGTGATCTTTCAAAAGTCACTGGAGTCAGGGAAAGTCCCAGATGATTGGAAAATTGCTGTTGTAACCCCCTTGTTCAAGAAAGGATAAGACAAAAGATGGAAAATTATAGGCTGATTAGCTTAACTTCAGTTGTGGGTAAAATTCTAGAATCCATTGTTAAGGATGAGATTTCTAAATTCTTGAGTGAGATTAGAACAAGTCAGCATGGATTTGGTAAGTGAAGGTTGTGCCTGACAAACCTGTTCGAACTCTTTGAAGAGGTAACAAGTAAGTTAGACCAGGGAAACCCAGTGGATGTTATCTATCTAGACTTCCAAAAGGCCTTTGATAAAGTGCCTCACGGGAGGCTGCTGAGTAAGTTGAGAGCCCATGGTGTTTGAGGTAAGCTACTGGCATGGATTGAGGATTGACTGTCTGACAGAAGGCAACGGGTTGGGATAAAAGGAGTTTTTTTGGAATGGTAGCCAGTAATAAGTGGTGTCCCGCAGGGTTCAATGTTGGGGCTGTAGCTGTTCACTTTACATATAAATGATCTGGATGAAGGGACTGGGGGCATTCTGGTGAAGTTTGCCGATGATACAAAGTTAGGTGGACAGGCAAGTAGTACTGAGGAGGTGGGGAGGCTGCAGAAAGATTTAGACAACTTAGGAGAGTGGTCCAGGAAATGGCTAATGAAATTCAATGTGAGCAAATGCACTTTGGAAAAAAGAATACAGACATGGACTATTTTCTCAACAGTGAGAAAATTCATAAAGCCGAAGTACAAAGGGATCTGGGAATGCTAGTCCAAGATTCTCGAAAGATTGACTTGCAGGTTGAGTCCGTGATTAAGAAAGTGAATGCAATGTTGTCATTTATCTCAAGGGGGTTGGAATACAAAAGCAGTGATGTGCTTCTGAGACTTTATAAAGCTCTATTTAGGCCCCATTTAGAATACTGTGTCCAATTTTGGGCACCACACCTCAGGAAGGACAAAACGGCACTGGAGCATGTCTAGTGGAGATTCACACGGATAATCCCTGGAAAGGTAGGCCTAACATATGATGAACGGCTGAGGGTCCTGGGATTTTATTCATTAGCATTTAGAAGGTTGAGGGGAGATCTAATAGAAATTTACAAGATAATGCATGGCTTTGAAAGGGTGGACCCTGGGAAGTTGTTTCCATTAGTCGGGAGACTAAGACCCATGGGCACAGCCTTAGAATTAGAGGGGGTCAATTTAGAATGGAAGTGAGGAGACATTTCTTCAGCCAGACAGTGGTGGGCCTGTGGAATTCACTGCCACAGAGCGCAGTGGAGGCCAGGACGTTAAATATCTTTAGGGCAGAGATGGATAAATTCTTGATGTCGCAAAGAATTAAGGGCTATGGGGAGAGTGTGGGTAAGTGGAGTTGAAATGCCCATCAGCCAAGATTAAAGGCAGAGTGGACTCGATGGGCTGAATGGCCTTACTTCCACTCCTATGTCTTACGGTCTTATGGCTGTTTCTTTCCTAGCACAGAGACATTTTCTTTCCACTGACTAGCAACCAATCATTCAAATAATGTTGGCACTCTTTCCTATTTTATTAATAATGCACTGTTATCTGTCTTCAGTTGGTATCTTTCATTCCTTCCCTCAGTTCATGGAGTCACCTATCAATCTACCTTCTCTCTTTTTCTCAACTATGCAGACACCTTCCACTGTCCAGACTTGAAACATCCTTAGTTCCCACTATTAATCGTCACTCACCTCTACACTTAACTGCCAACTCCTTCCATCTTCATTTCAACAGCGACTCACTATGTGCATATTGTTGTCACCTTCAGCAGGTTTATTCAGTTTCATTGTGCTTAGTACAGGTTGCTTACAAATTCCAACCTAAGATCCAAGAGTCCTTTATTAAAAAGGGACAATTGCCTGAAAGACGTAGATTCATTGAAAATGTTTGTCTCTGACACTTTTAAAGCGGAGCCAACAATATTACTGATGCTGACTATTGAGGCCATTACGACCCTGTGAAATCAAGGCAAAAGCAGTGAAAGTTAACCAATTCCTTATTTCTACTGGATGCCTGCCTCCCTCAATGCGGTTTAGTTTGGGAAATTTAAAAGCACTTTTGTTATTGAGAATATACCTGTTCTGAATTTTACAATTACTTTTGACAGTTCAAAAATATTCCATATTATTGCCTGAGGAATAAAGATGCTAATAAAAAAAACTCAAGCCTTCACAGTTAATATTTGTTCTCCAAGTTCAAATGCTTGCAATATGCTAGAAGGAAATTACTTTGAGATATATTTCCATAATTTACAGAAAATATGTACTTTGACCTTAGATCATTAGTAGTGTTACTAATTCATTTTACTCGCTTGAATTTTCATAAATCATCTCTTTCATACTATATATTTCACTTGATTTGTTACAAAGACAACAAAACTTGGATTTATTTTTAATTCAAAGTATGCAGGTAAAGCATCATAACGAGTTTTTGTATTTAATTTTTACTGTCACTTGAATTGTCCAACTTTCACTGCTATAGTGCAGATTGTTGATCATATCTTCTGTGGATCTATATACCCAAATATAGAGATGTTTTCTCTCAGAGTATTAAGATTTATGCTGATGAATATCTGAATTGTTTAAACTGTGGAAAATGTATACTTTCTAATTAAGTGATTGAACTATCTTCGCAGAAAGAATATCTATTTCTCCCAAACAGGAATTGCAGATCGCCCTCTGATAAAGGGATTTCAGAAGAACAGTAAAAAGTGATTTTCTAGCAAGAAATAAGATCTGCTCGGGGGTCATAAATCTTGCTGAATGATTTTCACCAAACTCAGCAGGAAGTGACATTCTCTCTGGATATGAGTGCCATTCCAGATTTCAGAATCGGTTCAGATACTTATTGTAGCTGATGTTCATGCATACAGTAAGTTATTTTTAGCACCTTTAAAGAGTTCTGAGTAAAACAGAGACCAAGCAAAAATAAATTAACAATGGGTGGCAAATTCTTTGTGGAAGTGAAGAGCATTGAATGAATCTTGGAAAGATCAATGTAGAGAAATGCTCATCAAAGGATTGAGACTGAGGGCAAAGATTTAAAGTGATTTACAAGCATAACAAACACAATGTAAAAAAGATTTTTTTCTAAACAACGTGGTTCGAATCTGGAACACAGTGCCTGGAAATGTGGTGAAGGCAGAATTAAGTGAGACCAAATGGCCTCCTTCTACACAGCAACAATTCTGTGATCCTGTGAAGAAGAAAAGATGCAAGAGGCAGAGCTGCTTAGAAAGTAATGTTTAGACTCTGATGAGTCAGTGGTTGTAGACAAGACTGCTAATGGTGCTGAAAGGAACAGTTATAAAAAAGAAGTCAGTATTAAAGGAATTGATTTAAGTGAGCTTGTTAGGTGTTCTGTAGTACAGTGGTAGTGTCTCTACCTCTGGGTTCAAGTTCCATCTGCCCCAGGCAGAAAAATATCTATAAATGAGTTTGTTCCTTATGTTTAAATTGCTGCTTTACAGAAGGAACATCAGTAAAACTGGTATGCTGGTCACACACTTGTGTATTCAAAATAAAGGTCCTGTATGACCAGTCTACTCATTTCTAAACACTACTTTTATTTTAATGATTCGCTCTGAATTTTCAAGAATATTATTTCAGATTTCCACTGGTGACTGTGACACAAAATGGCCAGGTCCCTATGTGCCAGCCTGTTTATATTTCCAATTTCCAACAGTTAAAATCTACACGAGCAATTTTCCAAAACAGGAATGCCAGCTGCAATATGCACATTCTGGGTCCAATAATTAGCTGGGGTATGACAAGGGACAGATCAGCAAGTTAACAATATTGCTGAGCACAGATTGACAATAGATGACAGTAAAGCAGACACAATCGATGAGGCAACTCTACTAGATTGACGGGCAATGAAGAAAGCATCAGTATTCAATGGCAAAATTTGGGGTATTCATGAGGATATATTAGTATAAGTCGAAATGGATGGCGCTGGCAAAACAACAGCAGGTCAGGCAATATCCGAGGAGCAGGAGAGTCAACATTTTGGGCATAAGCTCTTCATCAGGAATGTGGAAATAAAAAGAGGCTGAGAGATAAATAGGGAGCTGGAGTGAGTAGTTGGGAAGACACTAGGTGGATGCAAGTAGGAGGTAATTGTGATAGATTGGTGGGGAGGGTGGAGCAAATAGGTGGAAAGGACGATGGACAGGTAGGACAGGTCTGACGGCAGTGCTGAGTTGAAGGGTTGAATCTGGGATGAGGTGGGGAGTAAGGAGATTTGGAAACTGGTGAAGTTGATGTTGATACCATGTGCTTATAGGATCCTGAGGCAGAAGAAGAAGTGTTCTTCCTCCAGTTGGCTGGTGGCTTTGATTTGGCGGTGGAGGAGGCACAGGATTTACTTGTCCTTGGAGGGGTGGGAGGTGGAGTTGAAGTGGTTGGCCACAGGGCAGTGGGGTTGGTTGGTATGTGTAGACCAGAGATGTTCCCTGAACATTCAGTTTCCCCAATGTAGAGGAGACCGCATCAAGAGAAACGGATGCAATAAATGAGGTGGGAAAGTCTCTGTCAATATGGTCTCCTCTACATCAGGGAGATTGAGCACCAATTCATAGAGCAATTTAGGGACCATCTCTGGTCCACACCATCCTATGACCAAACACTTCAACTCCCCATCCTACTCCACAAAGCACATGCAAATCCTGGGCATCCTCCATCACCAAATCAAAATCACCCTGCCAACAGGAGACAGAACACCTCATCTTTTTCCTTGGGACCTTACAACCACACGGCATCAACACTGACTTCATCAGTTTTCATATCTCCCCACTCCCTAAGTCATCCCAGATCCAACCCTCCAACTCAGTATTACCCTCTCGATCCGACCTACTGTTCATCCACTTTCACACCCATCTGCTCCACCCTCCCCACTAACCTAGCACAACCACCTCCTATTTACATCCACCTATTGCCTTCCCACCTGCTATCCCCCCATCTCCACCCCAACCCCATATTTATCTCTCAGCCCCTTCCTCTTCCACATTCCTGATGAAGGGCTTATGCCCGAAATTTCGACTCTCCTGCTCCTCAAATGTTGTTTGACCTGTTGTGGATTTCCAGTGCCACACTCTCGACTCTGATTCTCCAGGATCTGCAGTCGTCACTTTCTCCACATCAGTATGAGTCCAGTCAACTAATTGTGGAAGAACAGGTAGAAGTAAAAAAGTAGCAATCAAAAAGCCTAACAATTTATATCAGAAATCAGGAACAGGCTGTTAGAAATATGAAGCATGCAGGTATAACGGCAAATAGGAAGGACAATGCAATGCAGGCCAAAGGCAAACAAAAGAGGCAACATTTCTAGAATAACTGAACATCATTCTCAAGACAACTGCACTTGGATGACATTATATAACATGAATGCATAATAAGTAGCAGCAACAGAATAGTCCACATCCCTCCACCAGTTGTGGGAATTCAAAACAATCAACAAAAATTGTTAATTGAGATAACCACATAACAGCATAGTGGTTGGAAGACAACCATAAGAGAATATTGTAACATCACAGAGAACTTAAAGTAACACAGACGGATAAAGTGACATTTACTGTAATTTATCATGGGATATGTAATGGAAAATTGATTGGATAGACATTTACAGAGTATTACAATGCATGACTTTAGGGAGGTACAAATTCATTGTATATTGTCTTTAAGTTATTGACAACAGGACTTACATCTGATTAAGAATTGCTTATTAGATATGGTGTAATTGCACTGGAGCATAAAGGTCATTCAAAGATTTTAAAGCAAATATTATAAGGACCACATTGATACAGAATTTGCAACATCTGTTTAAATACAGTGTGTTCTTGGCAAAAAGTCTTTATATTATCAAGTTCATGATCATTTTCGTGTTGGATTAAAAATGACATCTTCAAACCAGATCATTAAAGGTTAATTGTTAAGGTTTAATTGGACATGACAACGAGCAGTAGAATTAAAGCAGAAAAATACTCGGTAAACAGGCATAATGCAAAAACTGCCTGTTTTGACCAAGAGGTGACCACATGACATTAAACTGTCTGAGAGAACTGTCCTGTTGGACTGTCACAAGGAACCACCTGGAAATGTTTTTCTGTATTTTGGAATGTCTGGAAAAGTGCCATAAAATGGTACTACAGCATATGATCTTAGATTCAGGGTAGTTCTAATATCAGGGACTTTGCCCCATTCAGTAGACTTCACTTTGGGATGGGATTTGCTACTATAAGAAGATAGCATGGCTTGTTGAAAACTTAATGAATGTGTAATTTGTGTTGAAGTTCATCTCGGACCAGAATTGCTAACAGTGCCAAGAGCTCTGAGTTCTTCAGATTAGTTGTCATAAAATGGAGTCCCCAATGGATGGAAAGATGAGAAACTCATTGTCTATGTACATTAACTGCTTTATATATTTACTGCTATACATTTATATACATATCATATATAACTACTGCTTTACATATATATTTACTGCTTATATGTATGCATTTACTGCTTAACATATATTCACTGCTTAATAAATAAATTTTGCTGCTTAATATATAAATCTATATATAACTGCAAATAAATGTATTCATTTGTATCATTTAACCCATATAGCTTTTTTTGTTATATTCCACTGAATCCACTATCAAACCTTAACAACCATAAACGTGTGTCTTGATGATGCCACATTTTCCCATTTGTGCTATAGTTGTTTGTGATGGTATGTGCACACTTGAACATTTTAAATAGTGCCATTGGAATCAATTATTCTAATACTGAAATTCTTCTCATCAGTGTGACATTAAGTTCAGGTTCTGTCTCAATTCTAAAGACTTTGTCATTCATTTACTCCCAGCCCCGATGCAGGCACAACTTTGGTGGCAAAGAGACACATCCACACAAATATTGAATGTGCATTTGGCCATGACTAATTTCTTCAGACACTTTCCATTAAAATAGTTTTGGCAGGTTCCCAACTAGTATTCCCCCTCTCTGTTTGAGAGCCTGTCTTGATGGAGATGCAAATTGCAATGGATACTTGATGACATTTAGTGATGCTGGTTGCTTCAGATGTAGCTGAGGTGGAATCAGTACTTTTATTTCAAATCACAAACGTAAGTTTGCTAGACTACAACTTTAAATTGATCATATCATAAAGCAGTTCAAAACTGTTTTTGGTATTTGACATTGAAATGTCCAAATTACATTTGGGCAGCACAGTGGCTCAGTGGTCAGCTCTGCTGCCTCACATTGCCAGTGACCTGAGTTTAATTCCAGCCTTGGGTGACTCTCTGTGCAGAGATTGCATGCTGTCTGCATAGGTTTCCTCCAGGTGCTCCAGTTTCTTCCCACAATCCAAAGATATGCAGATTAAGTGGATTGGCATTGCAAAATTGTCCATAGTGTCCAGGAATGTTTACGCTCGGTGGATTAGCCATGGGAAATGCAGGGGTACAGAGTTAGGATGGGGGCGCTGGGTGGGATGATGTTCAGAGGGTTGGTGCAGATTTGATGAGGTAAAAATAATGACTGCAGATGCTGGAAACCAGATTCTAGATTAGAGTGGTACTGGAAAAGCACAGCGGTTCAGGCAGCATCTGAGGAGCAGGAAAATCGACGTTTTGGGCAAAAGCCTTTCATTAGGAGTAGAGACAGAGTGCCTGCAGGGTGGAGAGATAAATGAGAGGAGGGTAGGGGTGGGGAGAAAGTAGCATAGAGTACAATAGGTGAATGGGGGTGAGGATGGAGGTGAGAGGTCAGGGAGGAGGGTGGGGGAAGGTAGCAAAGAGTACACTGGGTGAATGGGAGTGGGAATGAAGGTGATAGGTCAGAAAGGAGGGTGGAGTGGATAGATGGAAAGGAAGATAGGCAGGTAGGACAAGTCATGGGGACAGTGCTGAGCTGGAATGTTGGAACTGGGGTGAGGAGGGGGAAAGGGGAAATGAGGAAACTGTTGAAGTCCACATTGATGCCCTGGGGTTGAAGTGCTACTAGGCAGAAGATGAGGTGTTCTTCCTCCAGGCGTCGGGTGGTGAGGGAGTGGCAGTGAAGGAGGCCCAGGACCTGCATGTCCTCGGCAGCGGAAAATGAGGCGTTCTTCCTCCAGGCGTCTGGTGGTGAGGGAGCAACGGTGAAGGAGGCCCTGGACCTCCATATCCTCGGCAGAGTGGGAGGGGGAGTTGAAATGTTTGGCCACAGGGCGGTGTGGTTGATTGGTGCGGGTATCCCAGAGAAGTTCCCTAAAACGTTCTGCTAGGAGGCGTCCAGTCTCCCCAATGAAGATGAGACTGTATCGGGAGCAACGGATACAATAAATGATATTGTTGGATGTGCAGGTAAAACTTTGATGGATGTGGAAGGCTCCTTTGGGACCTTGGATGGAGGTGAGGGAAGAGGTGTGGGTGCAGGATTTGCAATTCCTGCGGTGGCAGGGGAAGGTGCCAGGACGGGAGGGTGATTGTTGGAGGGCATGGACCTGACCAGGTAGTCACAGAGGGAATGGTCTTTGCGGAAGGTGGAAAGGGGTGGGGAGGAAAATATATCCCTGATGGTGGGGTCCGTGTGGAGGTGGCAGAAATGTCATCAGATGATTTGGTTTATGCAAAGGTTGATAGGGTGGAAAGTGAGCACCAGGGGCGTTCTGTCCTTGTTATGGTTGGAGGGGTGGGGTCTGAGGGCGAGGCAAACAGCTTTTTTCTGGACTGCAGGAATTCTATGATTCCTGCACACCAGAAAGGCCGTGGGGGGGGGGGGGGGGGGGGGGTTGTGGGGGCGGGTGGTGGGGGGAGGGTGGGGTGGGCTTGCTTTGTTTTGTTGCTTGTCACAAGACAAATTCTTACATGACTTATTTTCATCATTTATTTGCACTGAATGTCAATACGCCAACCCTTATTTGGACTGTCATTTTGAATACCTGCTATCACGAACAACAAGAAATCCTACAAGTGGCAAGGAACCATGGGAATGCCAAAGGAAAAATTCCTTGCATTAGATAAAGTCTGTGACTAGAGAGTTAAAGCAACAATATGACTTTAAAACAACCTTTCATTGTACTGGTGTAGTTAAATAACCATTTTATTGGAGCTGGTTTCCTTATGCAAAACTGAACATTTGAAGACATGATATAACAATGTAAACATATCATTTCTGTTTGTTTATAAACAGTAAATATAAATAGCATCTCCACAGACCTCTCTCCCCACACAAAACAGGCTTATTAACTTTTTTCACAAATGTTGTGCTCCGTTAGGAGTCTTTGTTTTCCATTACATTCATGCAATGCCTTCAGCACTGAAAAACATTTTTCAGTATTCCACCAAAGCATTATTAAAATGAAAAATAATGTGAGCAAATCAAGAAAATATTAAGAAGGATGACCAAAGACACATTTAAAGCGATGGGAGTTTAAAAAAGAGTCTCTTGATGGGAGAGGGAGGTGCTGAAGCAGAGCAGTTCAGGAACTGAATTTCTGAATATTCAATCTAGCTAGCTGAGCGCCTGTAGCAATGTGATGAATGGAGGAATGCGCGAAAAGATTTCTCTTCATTTTCTCTTTAGTTCACACCATTACATGCTCAAAGGCGTTTGACTATCAAAAGCAAAGTTGAATCATTTCTAACAACCATTTCAACTGCGAGAATATGTTACTTCTTTGTATATATTCCCCACCAGTTAATCTTTGACCTCCCATTAGCAATATCTATTTTTCCATGTTGCTGCTTTATGGCTCCTCAGTTTTTCGACATAACTTTGTGGCATGTGAATTATTTGCACCTTTGCATTGTGTTACACTTTGAATAGTGATTGTTTTACCAATATTTCTTTTTCACAAATAAAAAAAATTAAAATGGATGAAAACAATTTCATGTCAGAGATGGTCATAGAACATTATCCTGTTTCTTTTATACTAACTATCCAGAAAAAAAATATTTTGTTTATCCTAATTTCACCTGCACAAAAACAAATTGCAACAGCTGGTTGTCAAATTGTTATAGTGCTCACATCATTATTGTGTCAGGAAGTTTCAAGCTTGGGAACTACACCATGGAAGTAAGTAAACACCATGCTCCCATGTCTTTACTTCCTTGTTGAATTCTCTCAACATTTGCATCATAATAAGTGGAAGTAACATAATAATAGCTGTAAGAAAAATACAGCACACAGAAAGTCAGCAATTCTTCCCTATAATTGCTTTTGAGACCACAGCCACAGACATGTCCTTATAAATACCCAAAAGGTTGATAATTCAAATAATACTCTCATGTAATAAGATGAGGCAGGGCATATAATCACTTCTAAAATTAATGTGTTTCACTTTTAATGAAATGTTTTGCACATAACTAATCATATTAGAATAGGCAACTATTGCTACCGTTTTGCTTTAATATTCATAAAATATAGGATCACGTTTTTTTTAAAACAGACATATTAATTTACATTTTTGTATACTTGAACTTATAAGTCACTCCTGTGTATCTTTAAAAGAAACAACTCAGTACACCACATGCACAATCTCATGGGAGTAGGGCAGAAGGCCCATTTAAGAAAAGGCTACAATACATGGAGGACTGGATTTCACTCTGAGTTTCCACCTGAGTTATGCAAATCGAAAATCCTTCATCACCTGCCTTACAGTTTTGCCTGCATCACAGGCACTCTGAACGCAATGTTTCTGGCTTGTTCCTGTCCTCTGTCTTTTGCTTCAGAAAGGCCTAGCATAATTTAGGAGGCTACACTGAATATGAAGAGGTATGCCACCAAAGACCAGTTTTCTCTGTGGTTACTGCAATTCCTTTGCAAAAAGAGAGGACTAAACCTGTAAGCAGAGGCAAGTGCCAAAGACATAGCTCTAAGGTGGGAGAGGAAAGATTTAAAAAAGATCGAAGGGGCAACTTTTTCTGGCAGAGCGTGGTGCATGTATGGAATGAGCTGCCAGAGGAAGTGGTGGAGGCTGAAACAATTACATTTAAAAGGCATCTGGATGGGTATATGAAATAGAAAGGGTTTAGAGGAATATGGGCCGAGTGCTGGCAAATGGGACTAGATTAGGTTAGGATATCTGGTCGGCATGGGTGGGTTGGACCAAAGGGTCTGTTTCCGTGCTGTACATCTCTAGGACTCTATGACCCTATAATTCACTATGTTCTAGAATTATCATCACTGGAAAATATATATAGATAGAATCTTGGTGTAAATGCCAGGATTGTGGCCTGAAGAATTTAATATTCTGACCTCCCAGAATTTATTCTTTGTATATCTGCAGAGTAAATTTTAAAGTATGTGGTGCTGGAAAAGCACAGCAGGTCAAGCAGCATCCGAAGGGGAGGATTTTCCTGCTCCTTGGATGCTGCCTGATCGGCTGTGCTTTTCCAGCACCATACTCTTGACTCTGATTTCCAGCATCTGCACCACTCATTTTCACCTAAATTTTAAAGTATGTCTATCTGTCCACCTTATTACTTTAAATGTATCTTTTTGAAGTTATAGCCTTACTCAGTGGTAGCACTTTAAATGTGATGCTGCAGTTTAAAGCCCTGATCCAGTTATAATATGTATATTTGGGGCTGAGATTATTTAGGCCAGAAATCACACAATGCCAGGTTATAGTCCAGCAGGTTTATTTGAAATCACAAGCTTTCAGAGCACTACTCCTTCATCAGGTGAAGTGAAGAGAAGCATGCCAGCACAGAATTTACAGGCAGAGAAATCAGAAGTCGAACCTGAGAGAATGGATGAGATTCTGAATGATTACTTTGCATCAGTGTTCACTGAGGAGAGGAACATGATGAATCGTGAGATTAGAGATAGAAGTTTGATTAGTCTGGATCAAGTTGACTTAAGTAGGGAAGATGTGTTGGGTAGGCTAGAGGTTATTAAGGTGGACAAACCCCCAGGATCAGATGGGATCTATCCCAGGTTGCTCAGGGAGGCGAGAGAGGAAATAGCTGGGGTTCTAACAGATATCTTTGTGACAACCTTAAATACAGGTGAGGTGCCGGAGGACTGGAAGGTTGTTCATGTTGTCCCCCTGTACAAGAAGGGTAGTAGGGATATTCAGGGTAACTACAGACCAGTAAGCCTGACGTTAGTGGTGGGAAAGTTTCTGGAGAGGATACTAAGGGATAGGATCTATTTATATTTAGAAAAGAATAGGCTTATCAGTGATAGGCAACATGGTTTTGTGCAGGGAAGATCATGCCTTACCAACTTAATAGAGTTTTTCAAGGAAGTGACCAAGTTGATGGATGAAGGAAGGGCTGTTGATGTCATATACATGGACCTTAATAAGGCATTTGATAAGGTTCTCCATGGTAGACTAATGGAGAAAATGAAGTCACATGGTATGCAGGGTATTCTAGCTAGGTGGATAAAGAACTGGTTGAGCAACTGGAGACAGAGAGTAATAGTTGAAGGAAGTTTCTCAAAATGGAGAAAGGTGACCAGTGGTGTTCCACAGGGGTCAGTGTTGGGGCCACTGTTGTTTGTAATATACATAAATGATCTGGAAGAGGGCACTATTGGTATGATCAGCAAGTTTGCAGATGGACACGAAGATTGGTGGAGTAGCAGAAAGCATAAGGGACTGTCAGATAATACAGTAGGGCATAGATAGACTAGAGAGTTGGGCGGAAAAGTGACAGATGGCTTTCAATCCAGACAAATGTGAGGTGATGCATTTAGGCAAGTCTAATTTTAGAGTGAATTATATAATGAATGGAAGAGCCTTGGGAAAAGTTGATGAGCAGAGAGATCTGAGAGTGCAGGTCCATTATACCCTGAAGGTTGCTGCACAGTGGATAGAGTGGTCAAGAAGGCATATAGTATGCTTGCATTCATTGAACGGGGTATTGAGTATAAGAGCTGGCAAGTCATGTTAAAATTGTACAAAACATTGGTTCGGTCACATTTAGAATACTGTGTACCAGTATTACCAAAAGGATGTGAACGCTTTGGAGAGGGTGTAGAGAAGATTTACGAGGATGTTGCCTGGTATGGAAGGTGTTAGCTATGAAGAGAGGTTGAGTAGGTTAGGTTTATTTTCATTAGAAAAAAGGAGATTGAGGGGGGAACCTGATTGAAGTTTGCAAAATCATGTTGAGTCTAGACAGGGTAGATAGAGACAAGCTTTTTCCCAGAGTGAAGGAGTCAATAACGAGAGGTCATGCTTTCAAGGTGAGAGGTGGAAAGTTTAAAGGGGATACTTGCAGCAAGTACTTCACACAGAGGGTAGTGGGCGTTTGGAACCTGTTGCCAGCAGAGGTGGTAGAGGCAGGCACGGTAGATTCATTTAAGATGCGTCTGGACAGATACATGAGTAGGTGGGGAGCAGATGGATACAGATGCTTAGAGATTGACCGACAAGTTTAGACAGTACATTTGGATCGGCTCAAGCTTGGAGGGCCGAAGGGCCTGTTCCTGGGCTGTAAATTTTCTTTGTTCTTTATTCTTTGTTATCATACAAATAGTGTGAATGGAGTGTTGACAGGCTGAATAACAAATCTCTGCAGCGGATTAAAAGTGTCAGACGGTGTGAGTAAAGTATCATCAGCTGAATAGCATGTGATGGGATGGCCTATGAAATCATTCCAAAAAATTAAAAATAAGACGGCGCTGGAGACGGCTGGAATAACATGATTGGTATAAGACTTGTATGCTGAAGGGGTCTAACTAAAGTAACATGTAATCCAAAACTATTCAAACTAATTAAGGTAGAGAGACTAGAACAGCAATTTATTTCTTTATATAAATGCTGTGCTTCTCTTCACTTCACTTGACAAAGGGGCAGCGCTCCAAAAGCTTGTGATTTCAAAAAAAACCTGTTGGACTGTAAACAGGTGTCATGTGACTTCTGACTTTGTCCACCCCAGCCAAACACTGGCACCTCCACATCAAGATAAGTTTGGACTGAGATAAATAATAGGGGAACCAAGGGGTGCAGGGAAAAGGTAGGTAAACGGGCAGAAAAGGAAGAGGAATGTTGGATCCGCCACGATCCTATTGAATGGTAAAGCAGCTCGAGAGGCCGTACAGTCTACTCCTGTTCCTGCTTGTTGTGGTCTTATGGGAATGAGTATAATGATGAAGGTGATCTTATGATTGCCCAATACCCTCTTGAATGTCTCAACTGAAGTAACACACCACATTTCCAGGCAGTGTGTTCAATACACTACTTGCTGTATGAAAAGTATTTTTCTCATATCATGCTCTCTTCTTTTGTAAATCACTTTAAACTTATGCCCTCTTGTTCTTGTTGTTTTTATGAGCAGGAAACAATTTTACCTGATCCACTTCAGATCTCCCCTCAGCTTTCTTTTCTTTTAAGGAAAATAATCCCAACTTCTTCAATCTATCTTCAAATCATTCCTGGAACCATTCTTTTAAATTTCTCCAGCACTCTCTAATGCATTCACTTCCTTCCTATAAAGTGGTGTAGAACTGTACACATTACTCTCATTGAAGTCTGACAAGTGTCTTGTACAAGTTCAACATCACCTCCTTCCCCTCATACTCTAAGCCCCACCATAAAACTGAGAACACTGTACACTTAATTTACTGCTCTCTCCACCTGTCCTACCACCTTCAATATCTGTACACATATACACCGAGGTCTCTCAACTCCCTCACCGCGTTTAGAATTGTATCCCCTATTTTCTATTGCCTTTCAATATCCTTCCTACCAAAATATGTCACCTCACACCTTTTTGCTTTAATACTCATTGGACACTTAACCACCTACTTCACCAACCTTTACGTTGTCCTCGCCACAGTTTACAATTCTTCCAAGTTTCATGCCACATGCAAACTTTGAAATTGTCGCCTAGAGACTAAGATCTAGATCATTAATATATCTGGAAAAGAAAGGGTCTCAATGCCAATCATTGAGGAACTCCAATACTAATCTTCCACTAGCTCAAAAAAAAATCCATTGACCACTGTTACCTGTATCCTATTACTCAGGAAATTTTGTACCCAAGTAATTACTGATCCTTTTATTGAATGAACTGTAACTTTTCTGTTTTGTTGGCAGTGTATTAAATACTATCTGAAAATTCATGTGCACCATTTCAATAGTATTACCCTCAGCAAGCTTATTACCCCTTTAAACAAAAACTCCATCAAATTAGTTAGACATGATTTCCACTTTAGAAATCTTACAATTTGACTCTTCCAAACCAACCCATTTTTACCATGTGAGTACGAATCCTATTCCATTGAATTGTTTGTAGAAGCTTACCCACCACTGACGCTAAACTGACTAGTCTGTAATTGCTGGGTTTGCCCCTATAAAATATTTTGAACAGGGCTGTTACGTTTGCAATTTTTAGCCTTAGGGCATCTTCCCTGAATTGAGGGAAGACTGAAAGACTATGGCTTGTGCCATTTGCAGCGAGATTTCACAAACTGGACCTGCAAATCGAACAGACACATCAAATTTACTGAGGCTGAGACTAAGCCTTTTTTGATGTCCATGCTTTTCAGTTTATAATATTGGTGCTGCATTATTTATGACACTTTCTGACTTGACATAATCGTACTTTTGCCAAGAAAATGAAATTGTCTTGGAACGAGGAGGACATACATAAGACATGAATCTCATAACAATTTGTGGCCCTCTAGCCTACATGATAGAGATTACACTTCTAAATAGTTTATTGGTTCTGAAGCACAGTTAAATGCCCTGAGGATATGAAGGGGGCAAGCTATCTAAATGCAAGCTCTTCATTACTTCACAGTTAATCATTCTGATGAGTTTTTGTCATTTATTTGCCCTGATCTGTCCAAATCTAAATTATTTTGAGCATATTAGGAGTAGCATTAACCCCCAAAGTTTACCACTTAGATCAACCATGCTCAAAACAAAATTTAACCACAATGAAGTGGTACCAGAGTAAATCATTTTGAACGATTTCTAGGAAAAAGATACAACATAAGTTGTGCTATTGGAGGTAGGAAGTCTGAGAATGGAAGTCACTGGAAGTGAAAGTAAACGAAAGAAGAGACAAAGTGGCCACACAATGGCCTTGATTAGGGAAGGATTAAACCAAAAGCAACAGAGGAAGAGCAAACAATTCAGCAGATCTAAAATGCATTAATAATGCATTGTGAACAAAGAATGAAAACCTACAAGGGGAACTAAACCCAGAAACATACAATCTCTTATTATGATTTGCTGTTTTTTTCTCTCAAAGTTTTAAATCCAGCTTAGAATTGACTAAATTGTTCAGTCTTTGCAAATTAATTAGGGCTCTATCCAACTTCGTTCATCATCTTGCCCATTTGTAGTTTTATACAACACGTCTGGAGAAAGTAATGTCGATGTTGATTCCAGGAGAATGTACCCTCAAAATTAATGCATTAGTCATTTTGTTCTGTCCTGAGGCTCTTTGCTTGAAATTAGACATATTATTATGTGGAAGTATTCTGAATATTGCATAAGTGATTTGCTAAACCCGCAGCCTGTTTTGAAACATTGGCACAGAATTTGCAGGCAAAATGATAACTGGTGTGTGAACAAAGTATATTATTATTTAATGCACAAATCAGTCACAAATTTTGGTGAGGAAGAAGCACCCAAAAGAGTGTGCATCACCAATAGCTGTCTGACATTTGCTGGTCCTCAGTAAACTTCAGAAATACAGCATGTCAAGTTTAACCTCATCACGATTTTCAGGAATTTTCTCCATTGTGTATGAATAATTAATAACAAGCACAAATAGTTTTTCTATAACAATTTGAAAACTCGTAATTGTGTCAGTTAGTAGAACATTCCAGTTCAGTGCTGAGCGAGTGCTGTAATGACTGAGGTACTTTCTTTCAGGTGAGATGCTCAATGATATGTTAGGATTTCTTGTCCACCAGTCGATTGTCCTGCTCCTCAGATGCTGCCTGACCTGCAGTGCTTTTCCAGCACCACACTCTCAACTCTGATTTCCAGCATCTGCAGTCCTCACTTTCTCCAGTCAACTGATATGTTACCAACTTACTCTGGTGATTCAAATCCAAGAAGAGCAAGGTAGTTATCCCCAGTGCCTTGGTCAATATTTAACCCATGTTCACTATCACAAAATCAGATTACCACGTACTGTTATGTCGCTGCTTGTAAGTGTTTATTATGAGCAGATTAACTCCTGTTTTCTACTTCACAATATTTCAGTTGAGTGACTACACCTTGGAAAGTGTAAAGTGTTTTGAAACAGCCATGATCTCTGCAAAAGCACCACAAATTCATTTCTTTCTTATGACTGCTAATCAATCTTTCTGGAACAGACTCATTTTTTTCAGCTGTCAAATTGTTGTTGGAAATCAAAAAACAAACCAAACTTTGCATTTTACTTATTTATTTTTCTTTGTCTCTTAAATTAATCTGTCCCTTTATTTCATTTTCTATAGCAGATTTGACATTGAGTTGTTAAAAATCTTCTTAATCCTCATTTGTTTATTTCTCAATCCTTAAATCATTGTGATGAAATTTCTGCTGTTTTCTTGTCCACCAGTTCTCCATCCACAAAAACCATAAAAAAAAAGACTTCCAGTCAGCTATCAGGGCATGTCTTCCAAATCTGGGGACTTCCACTATTGTATTTACACTAGCTTCTCCCAATCCATTTAACATTTACGAAGATTCAATATACAATTGTAGAAAGATATGAGTTTTTTCTTTCAACAGTACTTTTCTGAAAGTTATAGCTAGCAACTGTTACAAAGCATGAAGAAAACCTTGGAGGAACAAATTCAAACTTTTTCTCATTTTGGAGATCTTATTTAGAAATATATTTTAAATGTTTTTAATCATCCATGGATGTCACACACAGTATTTAGCTTAAAGTTTAAATTTATTCGACAGTCTAAAATTGTATTTATGCAAACTCTACATTAACTACTGCCCCACCTGTCAATAATATCTTGTTTTGTCTGCTCTTTCTCAAATTCTCCTCTGTCCCTACTTTCTCCTGCTTGTCCATGAAGGTGAATATCAGCACAAAAGCCTGAGATATGGCAAGCAAGCTGGAATCACAATCCTCTTTTTCTCTTCCCAGTGTCAGGCAGTGACTCTGAAAATGAAAATAGGATTTTGTACATTTTCCGCAGCTTAGAGGGAACTTGCTCCATTCCACCGCCCCATCTACCAATACCAACTGACACTTGTTCCTCTGAGCCAAGTGCTGAGTAACAACAGTTAAGCACTAGCGTGCGAGGGCCAGTTCCTGGTTTGCAGCATCTGAAATGGCACACAGCTCAGATTACAACATGGTGCCAGAGGCATGAATGCCAGAAGATCCTGACAGAGGTAGCATCTTTACTTCTTCTCCTCATGTTTCTGTCAGGAAGGCCAATGTTTGCTGTGTAATTAATGAAGTGATGGCAGTAAGATTGTGGGAGAATAGTTGCTTTAAGCCACGATGAACCAGATGCCATGAACTTCACTCAACAAAACACTTGTACTGAAAATGGGATGATCCCAGTCCATGTATTTGAATGTTAGAACTGATAAGCTGAATTACATTTAATCCACTATTTTTGTTCTCTTCAAATTAATCTATTTTGTTTGTGGCTTGTAGATATTATTGCACCATGTTCTTATGTTGTAGCTACCATAGCCACTGTTTGTTTTCTCTGTGCAATTGCCCAATAGGCGGCTTATTGTACTGTGGTGGCTTTCTGATCAAGTAATCCTGTGTTGGTGCATTGATATTAATAAATGATAAGCACAGTAAACAGAAAACACTTGCTGCAGGAGTGGAATTATATTATAAAAGACCCAAATGTAGCAAGAAAAGAAAGAAAAGCCAGAAATGTAAGAACCTAGTGCAGCTTTAGCATTTCAAATGTACATAAATCCTGGAATAGAGTAGGGATCAATGCTACGTGATGTTCATGTGGAGTAGCACACAAGAAACAAGGATGAAAACAATGCCAATCAATCCACAGTCTTTACACCATCACCACACAGATAGAAAATGAATTAAATTGGAACTGCAGAGGGAATCTCATTTGATTGCTCTGGCTTCAATCAGTAAACAATTTTGTTAACAGAAATAGTTCTAAGTGAGGGATGGATAGGTCAGAGTTCTTCAAGAGAAATTTTAATTGCTCTTATTTACTTCCTAATATATTCAATCGTACTCTAGTGAATATGTTTGAAAATGTATTTTACACTGACATTTAGAAAGCTGCAGGCATTTAAGCATTAAGTGTGATGCTGCACTTTAAAAAAAACAGATTCTCCTACTGTGCAATAAGGCACCCCCTACTGAAACTGAAACATTGTTTGAAATGTTAATTCTTCACATTGTCAGTCGCGCAAACCTGCTTGCTGGATATCTTTAAAATCCCAGTGGTGGAGCCAATAAAATCAAAACGTCAATTTTCTTTTAAACTTCTCAGAACTTATCTCTAATATTATTGCAATTTTGCATTTATTCAGTCACCAAACTGCCACATGGACCTTGATTCATGAAAAAATTCTATTTATTATTCAATTGCATCGTAGTTTTGATTTGTCCAACTTTCAAGGCATTTCATATTTGCCACTCATTTTTATATTCTGTTACCACTTTTACAAGTGAAAACACTGGACAAATCATGTGCTGGGAAATGATTAAGCCAGTAAGAATATAATGATTTTCTGAAATGATTGGGAACTGTTACTGTGCATCCTACAAATGGTACCACTCCCCTAAAGAAATCAACCCAATTGAAGATTATTAATCCCAGTTCTTTCCTTTTCATGTACTGCACCAAGATAGGGTAGCTCAGTGGTGCCTCACGGCACTAGAGACCCAGATTCAGTTCCGGCATTGGGTGACTATCCGTGTGGAGTTTGCACATTCTCCCTGTGTCTGTGTGAGTTGCCTCCAGGTGCTCAGGTTTCTTACCACAATCTAAAGATGTGCAGGTTAGGTGGATTGCCTATAGTGTCCAAGGATATTTAGGCTAGGTGTATTAGCCATGGCAATATGGGGTTAGAGGGGTGGGGTAGGAGGCTGGGTCTGGGTGGGATGTTATTTGGAGGTTCGGTGCAGACTCGATGGGCTGACTGGCCTCTATGTGTACTGTAGGGATTCTATTATTCTGTACACATTTCCTGAACTTAGTTGATTCTTACTGATAAAAAAAAGCCAATGTTAAAGCCATACTTTACAAATGAAAATCAGCAATGATGGATTTGTTATTTGTGACTGTTATTCGAGATATTTCAAAGCAATGGCATCTTTGCAAAATAAAATCTACCTGTCAAAATAACTGTGCAAGGAACACTGGGAGTCAGTGCTGGAAGACTAGATACAATCCAGATCAGACAAATGGATTCTGCACCTATAAACTAGGTGCTGCCAGCTGTTCTTCCTTGCAATGTAACAGTTCAGCAGATAGAAATTGTACTAATGAGACTGTGGAGCTAAATTACTGTTAGGCAATTCATGTTGGAGAATATAAAGTAACTGCAAGTAGTGATTCGCGCAAGTTGTCTGCTTCACTGGGAATACCGACAAGTAGCACTTTTTTGACAGGCTGCTCATTTTGTTAGAATAAATGTCTCAAAGATATTCAGCTCTTCAGAGCACAGGGCAAAGGGTGCAGAATCACTGTGCTGCAAGTACTGAGTGGCGGCATATGAAAACAATATTTTACATTTCCCATGTGACTTAAAAATTTAAATAAAACATTTTAAAAAATCAGAGGTCATGGAAGCTGACAATACCGTTGTTCAAATTGACACTGATTAAACAAAAAAAAACATTCAAACACAAAAATTCAAATAAATAATTTAACATTCTCTTTCAGAAGTACCTCCACACACAAATAAAATCAAGCTCCAAACATCCAAATGATCATGCAAAAAGTGTGTCTGGACATTTGGTTGTCCTTTACGTTATTGTCCAGCTGCCATTAACCTTCCTCCTTATTCTGGCATCACTGTTAATGATAATCACTGCCACTCTTCACAACTGTCTGCTGTCCTCTGCAACCTACTATGAACTGCTTCGCCCATGTCCTTTACTGATACTGATCATCCTGTTCCCCTAATGGCACCACTATCTAATTCCATGTCTTTATTGCACAATTCACACTTCTGCAATTTCTGAGAGCATGTCCATCAAAAGACAACTGTACTTGTCATATTTCTTTGGTGCTGCTGCTTCTATGATCTTTCCTGTGGTCTGCCATATCCATCTTTTCACCTGCCAAATCTCCACTGTTGATTGGTCACTTAGTCACTTATTCTGCTTGTTGTAATAGTTTGAAGGATTGATGAAGACTGCCAGCTGCTTGATGGGAATAGCGCTAATGACTCTGTTTAAATAAGAAGTAATATCTTCTATTTTCTACTTCTACATGGAAAAGCCCGTAAGGTGTTAAACAAATGTCAAATCAGCACATGGAAGAGAAAAGAAGTAAACAAAAGAATAAGATTTCCAACCTTAAACATTACACTTCAAACTTATTCACTCTCAAATTTAAGAAAACTTTCTGATCTTTTCACATCCAGCAGAGATTTTCCTGGACATCCACCCACCTCATCTACTGTGTCCATTGCTCTCGATGTGATCTCCTCTACATTAGGGAGGCAGGGTGTCAACTCACAGAGTGTTTCAAGGAACATCTCTGTGACACACACACCAAATAATCCCACGACCCTGAGGCTGACCATTTGAACTCCCCCTCCCACAATCCCTAGGACATGCAAGCCCTGGGCCTCCTCCAGTGTCAAATCCAAGCCACCTGACGACTGGAGGAAGAAAGTTTCATCTTCTGCCTTGGGACACTTCAAGCACACAGCAACAACATTGACTTTACTAGTTTCCAAATCTCACCTCCCCCCACCTCATCCAGCTCCAACACAACAACTTGGCACCACTCTCTTGCCCTGTCTGACCTGTCCATCTTCCTTCCCACTTATCTGCTCTTCTCTTCTACTAACCTATTACAATCACCTGCCACCTGTATCTAATTATCGCCTTCCCAACTACCTTCCCCCCTGCCCCACCCCACCTTCCTATCTATCTCTTAGCCCCCTTCCCCTCCCATATTCCTGATGAATGCTTTTGCCCAAAATGTCGACTCACCTGCTCAGATGTTGCCTGACCTGCTATGCTTTACCAGCGCCACACTCTTTGACTCTGACTCTACAGCATCTGCAGTCCTCACTTTCTCCCGAAGGGTCTGTTTACAAGCTGTATGACTCTATGACTCCAACATCTTTCCTATAGAAGGGTGACCAGAATTATCTGCAGTATTCTAAAAGTGGCCTCACCAACACTCCCCAGGGTCTTACCATAACTGTATAAGCCCTGCCCTGGTTTGCCTTACTAAGTTTCAACACCTCATATTTCTGTAAATTAAACTCCATCTGCAACTCCTTTGACCAATGTCCATCTGTCGAGAGTGTAGTGCTGGAAAAGCATAGCAGGTCAGGCAGCATTCGAGGAGCAGGAGAATCAACTTTTCGGGCATATTTCCTGATGAAGGGCTATGCCTGAAACATGGATCCTCCTGCTCCTCAAATGCTGCCTGACCTGCTGTGCTTTTCCAGCACTACACTCTTGACTCTGAGCTTCAGCATCTGCAGTCCTCACTTTCTCCCATTGTCCAATCTGATCGAGGTCCGATTGTACTCTGAGATAATGTTCTTCGCTGTCCTCTCCACCACCTATTTTTCTGTCATCTGCAAATTTACTAACCATACCTCTTATATTGTCATTTGTCATTGTTTTGTCAACTGTCATTGCCATTACCTCTTATTTAGTCATTTCGATAAATAATGAAAAGCGGTTGATGCAGTACACTTTGTAGATAGTCAAATATTGTGGCTATAGTGTCCTGATTGTAGAGGTGGTGAATGTTTAAGGTGGTGGAAAGCGGGCTGCATCATCCTGATTGGTGTTGAGGGTCTTGTGTGTTCTTGCAACTGAAATTATCCAGTCAAGTGAATATTCCATCATACTTCAGACTTATGCTCTTGCAGTTGGACTAGTTTTGGGACTCGAAGAGAGTTAACTGCCACAGAATTCCAAGTCTCTGACCTGTTCTTGTAGCTACAGTATTGAGATGGCTGTGTTGAGTCTGGCTCAGTCCAGTTCAGCTTCTAGAAATGATGACTCCCACCCCAAGTTATTGATAGTGGGAAATTCACCAATAGCTGTTAAGTATCAAGTGGGAACAGTTTGATTCTCTTTTGTTGGAGAAAGTTATTGCCTGGTAGTTGTGTAGCATGAATTTTATTTGTACCTGTCAGACCAAGTCAGAGTGAAGGTCATTGATGAAGCAGTTGAGAATGATAGCTCACCCTGCCTGCAAAGTCGGGCACCAATTTCCTACTGTTTGCCAGACATGGGGAAAATGTCAGCAACCATATCAGGCAGCTTCAGACTGACAGTACACTTGTAGGTGCACAATGCATTAGTAAAGATGCCATGGACACAAAGAATGCTGGTAAATTCTGGCAAATTGGATGAGTAGTGAGAAATTATGGTAATGCCACATGGCAAAATAAGGGGGAAATTGGAGGTGAGAGATGCCATGGGGCACAACTGCATGTTGCCTTTGAAATCATGCAGCATCCTTCCTTGAAAATATATTTCTGTTCACTCTGTGTCACTGAGTAAATATCCCAGAACTCCCTCCCTAACTGCAATGTTGGCATAGCAATACCAGATTGACTGCAAAGATTTATAATGACCACTCATTAACACCTTGACCAACCAACCCAACCACCCTGTAGCTCAACATTTCAATTCCCCCTCCCACTCCACCAAGGATATGCAGGTCTTTGGACTCCTCCATCATCAGACCACAACAAAACGACGGTTGGAGGAAGAACGCCTCATCTTCCGGCTAGGAACCCTCCAACCACAAGGGATGAACTCGGATTTCACCAGTTCCCTCATTTCCCCTCCCCCCAGCCTGTCTCAGTCAAATCCATCAAATTCAGCACCGCCTTCCTAACCTGAGATCTTCTTCCCGACCTCTCCGCCCCCACCCCAGTCTGACCTTTCACCCTCACCTTGACCTCTTTCCACCTATCACATTTCCGACGCCCCTCCCCCAAGTCCCTCCTCCCTACCTTTTATCTTAGCCTGCTGGACAAACTTTCCCCATTCCTGAAGAAGGGCTTATGCCCGAAACGTCGATTCTCCTGTTTCCTGGATGCTGCCTGACCTGCTGCGCTTTTCCAGCAACACATTTCCAGCTCTGATCTCCAGCATCTGCAGACCTCACTTTCTACTCATTAACACCTTCTCAAGAGTAATTAGGGATGGGCAATAAATGTTGGCCTTGTCTGTGATGTTTATGTGCAAAGAAAACAAATTTATTTGAATCATGCGAGTTCAGTAAGATACAGTAGAAGAACTCATTAGGCCTTGCAGTGACAGACCCTCAAAAAACTCAACGCAGCTTGGAAAGGCTGTGGTCATGATGTCTAGTAAGTTCTCTCACCATACTCAATACAACTCAGACTTGGCTAAAAAAAAATTCAACCCAATGGTAGTGTGAGTAAAAGCCATCTCCATCTTGAACACCTCTACCCTTGTGTCTTTCGCGCCTATTACATGCACTGTCAACAGCATCAGTTAAAGTGGACACCATTTTCAATGCCCAACAATATCCTGTAATTGGGCTCATAAACATTGGTGAGGGATACAGATTATAATGAACTATATTTACTCAGCCAATAGCTCTATTGTTAGGCTTTTCTGCTTGTTTTATGTTGATTAAAAATACTGCAAATATTAGAATGCTGTCATAATAAACACGTTCAAACAACATTTGAATTAGAATATACTATAGACCTGATTTAATGATTGTTAGTATGCTTAAGAGGCAGTCAGTAAGGATTTAATCTCCCATATCCCGCTCATGCTGGCTGAAATCTTTTTGCTTAAAGTAGTGATGAGACACACAACTTTCTATTCATCTCTCACTGTAACACAGCCACGGAGGTTGCTGTTGATGGTTACTTGGGGTTTGAAATAATAATCTCATGTAAAGTCATTACAGCGAAGATGAGAAAATCGAATTATATCTGTATAGATTAACATTAAAACTCTATGCATCTAAATAGAAAGAATAGTCTTTCTTTATAAATGAATGATTCAGAGTAAAAATGGTAATGCAAACTGAAGACAGATAGAGTCAAATTTCAAGATAGTTGGACAGATAACATCAAAGACATGAAATAGGGTAAAGAAGTAAGTAAGAGTAAAGAGGTAAATAGGAATACTGAATATAAATGGAAGTAATTAACAGGAAAAGCAGAAATAAAGCATAGTTATATAATATTGGTGAAGTTGTTGTCTTAGTGATAGTGTCAGCCAGCTGAATCTTAACTGAAGTCACTGAGTGGCAATTTTTTTGCAAGAGGCATGGAGCATTTCTCTCCATGAGCCCTAATGAGTATTTTCCGTGCTCTCTTCCCAAAAATTGCTTCATTACCAATCCACCATGCTCCTATAAGTGCCAATTGTCATGTTCTCCCACTCGTCACAGATGGAAGTACTGGTCACTGTCAGGATATCCTGGAATTCCAGGCCCCAGTTCCATCTTTAAAAGATGTATTTTTACTCAGCCAAGTATTGTTAATTCACAGCTGCCCTGTTCATGTTATTTCCCTTGGACATGTCAGACAAGGTAAAGTTTCTACCTTGCTTTACAGACAGGAACCTGGAGACTTTGGTGGATGGGCTGGTTCAAAGGATGGCCATCCTCTTTGCCCAGGACCAGCAGAGGCGATGACAACACCAGACCCTGCCGGCCTGGTCCAGGGCTGACATTCATGTTAGTACAGTGTTCATGGTACAGGTACAGTAAGAAGATCAATGACTACTTTTCTCTTCTACCAAAGCTCATGGTCAAACAATCTCACTGTTGCATATGAAGGTATTAAAAGTAATATTAGCAAATTTGATGATGATACTAAGCTGGTTGGCAGAGTGAAATATGAGGAGGATGTTAGGAGAATACAGGGTGACCTGGACAGGCGAGGTGAGTGGACAGATGCATGGCAGATGCAGTTTAATGTGGATAAATGTGTGGTTATCCACTTTGGTGGCAAGAACAGGAAGGCAGATTACTACGTAAATGGAGTCAAGTTAGGTAAAGGGACAGTACAACGACATCTAGGTGTTCTTGTGCATCAGTCAATGAAAGCAAGCATGCGGGTACAGCAGGCAGTGAAGAAAGCTAATAGCATGCTGGCCTTCATAACAAGAGGAATTGAGTATAGAAGCAAAGAGGTCCTTCTGCAGCTGTACAGGGCCCTGGTGAGACCACACCTGGAATATTGTGCGCAGTTTTGGTCTCCAAATTTGAGGAAAGACATTCTGGCTATTGAGGGAATGCAGCGTAGTTTCACGAGGTCAATTCCTGGAATGGCGGGACTATCTTACGCTGAAAGATTGGAGCGACTGGGCTTGAGTTTAGAAGGCTGAGAGGGGATCTGATTGAGACGTATAAGATTATTAAAGGATTAGACACTCTGGAGGCAGGAGGCATGCTTCCGCTGATGGCCGAGTCCCGAACCAGAGGACACAGTTTAAAAATAAGGGGTAGGCTACTTAGAACAGAGTTGAGGAGAAACTTCTTCACCCAGAGAGTGGTGGGTGTATGGAATGCTCTGCCCCAGAAGGCTGTGGAGGTCAAGTCTCTGGATACTTTCAAGAAAGAGTTGGATAGAGCTCTTAAGGATAGTGGAATCAAGGGTTATGGGTATAAGGCAGGAACAGGATACTGATTGAGGATGATCAGCCATGATCATATTGAATGGTGGTGCTGGCTCGAAGGGTAGAATGGCCTACTCCTGCACCTATTGTCTAATGTCTATTGTATATTGTCTATTCCCTCACTCACTTTAACCCACCCCAAATCCCCAAACTATTAACTCCGTATGCTCTCTCCACTGCCTACTCATTGAATTGGGGCACCTCACCACCTTTACCCTCTTAGCACCAACACTGTGCAAGTCGCTTTTATCTTACTCGGTCCCTCCTGTTGACACATGCCAGGAGAAATCAATCCACAATAGGGTGGAGAGAACCAAAACAGGTGCTGTGATACCTGACAGTCAATTTATATTCCTTATGTTAAAAGGCAAGTCAATATCAAGTACTCTGAGCATTTAAGCTCTGATTGATGGTGCAAAACACAAAAAAATGAAAAATGTCCATATTACAGAGGAGGAAGTACTGCATGTCTTGAAACACATAAAAGTGGATAGATTCCCTGGACCTGATCAGGTGTACCTGAGAACTCTGTGGGAAGCTAGGGAAGTGATTGCTGAGCATCTTGCTGAGATATTTGTATCATCCATAGTCATAGGTGAGATGCCGGAAGACTGGAGGTTGGCTCACGTGGTGATACTATTTAAGAACGATGGTGGGCAAGTTGTTGGAGGGAATCCTGAGGGACAGGATGTACATGTATTTGGAAAGGCTGACTAGGAATAGTCAACATGGTTTTGTATGTGGGAAACCATGTCTCATAAACTTGATTGACTTTTCTGAAGAAGTAACAAAGAGGATTGATGAGGGCAGAGTGGTGGACGCAATCTATACGGACTTCAGTAAGGCATTTGAAAAGGTTCCCCATGGGAGACTGGTTAGCAAGGTTAGATCTCATGGAATAAAGGAAGAACTAGTCATTTGGATACAGAACTGGCTCAAAGGTAGAAGACAGAGGGTGGTGGTGGAGGGTTGTTTTTCAGACGGGAGGCCTGTGACCAGTGGAGTGCCACAAGGATCGGTGCTGGGTCCACTATTTATCATCATTTATATAAATGATTTGGATGTGAGCATATGAGGTATAGTTAGTAAGTTTGCAGATGACACCAACATTGGAGGGGTAGTGGACAGCGAAGAAGGTTACCTCAGATTATAAGGAGATCTTGATCAGATAGGCCAATGGGCTGAGGAGTGGCAGGTGGAGTTTAATTTAGATAGATGCGAGCTGCTGCATTTTGGGAAAGCAAATCTTAGCAAGACTTATACACTTAATGGTAAGATCCTAGGGAGTGTTGCTGAACAAAGAGACCTTGGAGTGCAGGTTCATAGTTCCTTGAAAGTGGAGTCACAGGTAGATAGCATAGAGAAGAAAGCATTTGGTATGCTTTCCTATATTGGTCAGAGTATAGAGTACATGAGGTCATGTTGCGGCTGTACAGGCCATTGGTTAGGCCACATTTGGAATATTGCATGCAACTCTGGTCTTCTTCCTATCAGAAGGATGTTGTGAAACTTGAAAGGGTTCAGAAAAGATTTACAAGGATGCACCTTGTATGAACTAGGTGCCTGTTCTTGTGAGCAGGGTGTGCTCGCAGCACTATTGCAATGAGAGTGTCAGTGGCTCCAAAGTGGTCCATGGAAGTGCAGAACTATGTTGCAAGTGGTTTAGGGATGTGCCACACGGGTGCTGTGAGCTGGTAAATGTTGTACACCAAGGTCTATATACATGGAGTGCATGCAGTCTCTGCACATTGTACCCTGAGATGTTGGAGGCTGACATCCAGGTTGGAGTGCTGGAGGAGCAAGCAGAGAGCTGAAGCTATAATGTAATCACTCTGACTTTCAATTGTCGCAGCCTGGTTTCTATTCGGCTGGTGGGACAAATGGGAAACTGCATATAAAAGAGAATCGGTCGGATCAAGCATTGATCAGAATGAGATGTTAATGCATGCTAATGCATGCAAATTGGTTCGTCCCCACTCATTCACAAGAACCTTGTCTCACTGCTCAACACTTGGTTAACACTGGAAAAGGAACTTTTTGTTCTTGATGTTCTCACTGGCCAACTCGTAATTTCCCAATTTTCTTAGCAGGACCCATGTTGTTCAGTGGCTGGAAGATTCCTTCGAATGGCACTAATATTACAATGTTACAATAATTAAACAACTCCTTGCAGTTGAGTTAACTTAGCAAAGAAACATGGTGATAATATTTTAAAGCATCTAAGTAACTTTATGCAGTCTTCAAAATTCCCTAGAATTATTTATAGGCTTAATATTAAATAATGCTATACATTTCTTCAACTTGTAATACTTTACATTTGACATTTACAGAATTGAATTCAGATCAAGAACTCGTGATAGTTTAAACATTATGCTGTGCATTCAATGATAGGTATGCAGAAAAAAATCTGATACTTTATTATGTATGTGAAATGGATTGTAATTTTATTTGATACCGAAGACAAGTTAAAGGCAATGTGATATATAAGGTGTCACTGCTGGCTAAGGTCTGAACGGTGCATCGCTTACGTATTGATTGACATTTACAAAGGAACTGGAACTACCTGTACATTATTTATTTGCTCAGCTGCACAATTTTCCTGAGAGGGGAGAAAATAGCATATGACAATGGAATTGTGACAATAAGACACAGTGAATAGAAACAACATCAAGAGAAATCTCCTCAGCTGCAGGTATCTAAGCCTCTTGACAAATGGATATACTGAAGCTACTTTAATTATATCTTAACATTCCACACACCTTTAATTATAATAATTAGTTAAAAGGTCCAGACAACTGTGGTCAACGTTTAACTGGGCTCAGTTGTTCACTGCTAATGATACCAAAAGTGAAACAAAAGCTGTTTCTTCAAAGACAAGTGTACAGTCATATTTTATTCCTCTTGATAAGCATCATAAAGACAGTAGCTACAGAATGATGCTGTTTTCTCTACTGGATGCTCTTGACACAGTTGGCAGTTTGATTTTTGTATTAAGTTTTTGCAACATAATGGAATTCCTTTTAACTGCAATACCTGTGTGAAAAGTCATGGATAATGACTCAGGTCATCACCAACATTGAAGTGATCAGAATAAATCAAGTGTTTCCAATTGTCAATTCTGGACATTTCATCAGCACCTAGACAGAAAACACCTCACTGCAGTCAATTATCTCAGTTACTTGCAACAAAATTAGGAAAAACAAGCAGATTGCAAAGTCAATATCTGTTTGTATTCCAAAATTCAGACAAAGGATTCAACAACTCCCCATAAAACCCATACTAAACCCTGTTCCGGATTATCCCATTTAACCAAGGGTTTGGTTTCGCTACTGAAAGATATACTCAAATTAATACCTCATGATGCATCTGTAATAAAGTCTTAAGAAGAAACAAATGTGTTCAGAAGTGGAGATACTGCTGCATTTAGTAGATTGAATGATGGTCGCACTGTTGAAAAGTCCTGAGCACCCTCCTCAAAAGGAGCTTGAGAGTTAGAAATATTGACATCAATGTTTGAGTCATAGAATCATACAGCATAGAAACAGGCCCTTTGGCCCACCATGTCTCTGCTGAATAACAAATACCAAACTGCACTAATCCCATTTACCTGCACTTGTTCCATAGTCCACTATGCTCTGTTGTTTTAAGTACTCACTCAGATGGTTCTGAAATATTGCAAGAGTACTTGCCGTGACCATCATCTCAGGCACCACCTTATCCACCATCCTCTGGGTGAAAGAAAAATGTCTACAGATGTCCTTGACCCACTTGCTCTTCACCTTAAATGTATGGCCTCTGGTCTTAGACATGTCTGCCATGGAGAAGAGATTCTCATGATCTTGTCTGTGCCTCTCAATTTTGTGCACCCCAATCAAATCCCCGATAGCCTCCTTGCTTGGATGTAACCACTAATGTCAACTGTGCAGGTTCACTGCGTCAAAATTATTCCCTTCCCAGCAGTATTCACGGCTTCCCTGCCTCCCAAGAATTGTAAGTGATGGTTCGAGGTCAGTATTCACCACCACCTTCTCCAGGGCAATTAAAGATGAACAGGAATACTGACCTCCTATGAATGAAGCAAAAAAAAATCACAGAGGGCACAGAGGCTAGTCACGTACTTTCCCAACCAGACCTAATAGGACTTGGTCCCTACTCAGCAGACTCCAACAAATTAAATACCTCATTCATCACCAAACATGCCTCAGTTGGAGGACATTGATTTCCATGCATTGCTGCAAGGCTTGGTTATTTCACTGTTCTTTAAACATTCAGTGTCTAGTTTTAATCGGGTATTAACACTTCTTGGGAGTATTTCTTTCTGAGACTATTGCATTCTTTGGAGGTAGCCTTAAATATCTCCTGATAATTAACAAAGATATTTTACTTTGAAATTAACTGGCCAAAAATCCAAATCCCCCAGATAACATGAATCCTTCATTGTGCTTGGAACCTCAGATGAAATATTAAAATTCTTAACTATAGCCTAGCCCAATTGTTATGAGCATAATTTAAAAAAAAAATATAACTTACTATATTTTGCTTATACTTGACAAAATATCTTAAAGAGGAGACTTAAATCTAATTAGTGTGCTTAGATATTTACATACAATGTAAAAAAATGCATTTAGTGGGCATAAACAATACGCCATTAATTCCAAGTTCAGATCAGGAAGGAGTTTCTTCAAGAAACCTGTTCCTTATTTCTTTTTTAATGAACTCCATTTTTGTTACGTACCTTGCACAAAGCCTTGATGTAATTAAAATGTAGCAGGAACAAAAATTGTTTACAATTAGTTTTCAGGAGGATGATATCTTGTTAAACTGAAGGTAAGCTATGTGTATATTCCAAACTGTGTCAGCTTCAAAAGATATTAATGCCACTTGCTGTTCCTGTGACAAATGAGAATTGTAACACTCCACTTCTAACTGTGCTTATGTCACTGCAGCAACATTTCAGATATATCGCACAACTATTTTGACAGACCTGTAATACTGATTGCAAATTAAACACTCGTCTGAACTGGTAATCATTTAAAAGCTGTTGACAATGAAAGCCCAAAGAAGGTGCAGTGTTCTAAAGCAAAAGCAAAAATTGGTAATTGAGGCTAACAGCTCAGATGAATTTAAGGGGAAGCCTTAAATATGTGCATGAGTATGAAATGAATGTAATTATCCACTGATAGGGTTAAACAAAGTGGAATGGATGAGGTTTATGGAACGTAAGAGCCAGAATAAATCAATTGGGTCAATTGACCTGTTTCTATCCTGTAAAGGCACTATATCATAGTCAAATTTTAATAGAATTCTGTAACACATCACCACTCTAATGCACCTCCCATGTTTATTGATATTTTTAATCAACCTGTTCAATACATGGGTGGATCTGGTGGAGCTTAAACCCAGGGACACCACCACTGCACCACCCATGTTTATTCCCAAACACTGATGATTTTGCATTCCAGCAGGGTCCATCATTAAAGAAAAGAGACTACAAACAGCTTGAGAATATGGACCTTCACCTGCAGCAGCATTTGGCTATGTCCTAGAATGTTTCTTTGATGAAACATGGACATGAGTTATTTATTTATTTAGTGTTGCATATTCTCGACAGACATTATTTTGTTGCCACAGTGCAGCGCCATTTTGAGTTACAAAATAATTTTAAAATACATAAATAGAGTTCATCTTCTGTACAAGAAGTCTACAAACATAACTTGAGGCCTTTGACAGGGTCTCTGCAGGGTAACTCAGGACTTAAGGAGTCCACGCTTCAGGCTTATTGCAGCCAGGAGTCCCTGATCCATGTAGTGCCAACGCCTTAGCCATCAACCATATCCAGGCTCTGCACCACTCCTGCTGCAGCCAACACCACGCCAACACTGCTCGAGCTCCTCAGGAAATGCACTTGTAAACACAATTCTGAGCTAATTTCAAACGTTCAGACTCGATTTTATGTGCAATCAGCAATTGGAGAATGCAACATTAGATGAATTAGTTCTGATGGCTTCCAATCCTCTCTTCACCTGATCAATTGACTGATACTGACAACTTTCAATGGCAGTGTAAAAAGCTGTTTTTCCTTGTGAGACATTAACAAGCTGACTCACGGGCTAGCGTGCTTTCTTCTCGAGATACCAATAATTGGCATCTGTCCTGTATCTATTTCTTGGCACTGTCACCAACATTCAATTTACCTGATACTCTTGTCAATATTGCGCATTGCCTGTCATGTGGAGAGATGTTCTGAAGTGTTAATGAGGACAAATTTCCCTACATCTACCTCACACACAGTATTTGAGCTTCCTCATGCATCAAAGAATGTTTTGGTGGGGCTATACTGTTACACCATATGCCATGTGGACTCCATTTTGTACTGCAACATTATTTAATTTTTCTTTGCTCTTTGCCCTCTATTACTTTCACTTCTATTACCTTTGACAATGATCACAAAAACAATTTTTTCAGCTTTTCCAGTCAAAACATTAAAGTGCAGCCACTTAACTTTAAGTCATTTTAATTTCATGGACCTCCCTGTTTAAAGTTCCCTGCACAAAATTTGGTTTATACCTCAAAGAGATACAAAGTATGTTAACAGATTGGCTGTTTGGTTCAATAAGGCACATGCAGATACTGGTGGTTTTTATCCACCTGGAATCGTCCATTACTAACATTGTAAGATTCCAGACATTTACTTAATCTATTGTTTGATGAATGCTCTTGCTGCAACCATTTCAAAAACGCACAAATTAAATTCAAGTTTGCTTTGGATCAAGGACAAATTGAGTTGGTGCAGATACACGTATATTAATACTGAGCAAGGAATTTAAGGCTTGTGTCTAACCAAAGGAACAAAACATAGTTTAACTCAACTGTTGCGATCCACATGGACACATATAAAAAGAAATTTGAACTTAATGGATATCATGACAACTTAATTGAGCTCAATGATGTCATGACAAAGTTCCACATATAAAGATCTTTGCTCCAGCAAACAGATTAAAAACCACAATTGAACAAACAGCATTTTTGTGTGCAACTTATACTTCATACTACAGAGTAGAACTTTTAGTAAAGCTGAAAATGCTATCAGATTCATTACATTGTCAGTTAAATAGGTATCTAATTCTTTCAGAACCAGTCCAAAATGATTCTCAGCTCTTGGCAGTTTATCACTGATCTTTTCCTATCCTAGCCCAGAAATATTTAAAGCTAGAATTGTCTATCACAGCCCAAGTTTTCCTGGAAACCGCTATCTCTACCTATAAATAAGCAAATTTTTCAGCCTCATCTTAACTCCTCAGGAATATCTTTCCAATCTGAGACCAAGCTCCACGCACACATCTGCGCAGTGAGCCTGAGAATAACCTGTTACCTTAAAGCTACCTCAGAACATTCTGAAGAAGCACAGGGTCCCAGGTTCAATTCCAGCCTTGGGCGACTGACTGTGTGGAGTTTGCACGTTCTCCTGTGTCTGTTTGGGTTTCCTCCAGGTGGTCCAGTTTCCTCCCATAGTCTAAAGATGTGCAGGTCAGGTGAATTGGCCATGCTAAATTGCCCATACTGTTAGGCGCATTAGTCAGAGGCGGGTGGGTTGCCCTTCGGAGGGTCGGTGTTGACTTGTTGGGCTGAAGGGCCTGTTTCCACACTGTAGGGAATCTCTAATGTCTAAGGGTAACTGGATCCGAAACATTCACTCTGATTTCTCTCCACTAATGCTGCCAGATCTGATGAGATATTCCAGCAATTTCTGTTTTTGTTTCTGTTTTCCAACATGTTCAGCTCTTTAGTATTTTATTACGCGATGTGAATCAGATAGGCTTCGTAACCAGGCAGAAATGTTGACTAGCTATCCTTCGATTGCCAACCCTCTCTTATCCTGGCAGTAATTTAAAGCAGACTGAAACCTGATACTTTCAACATTTCTGTGGTTGTTTGGAGGCTCTCAATCTATACAATGTTAGCACGCAGATTGTTGTTTCTGTTTACAACACCTTATACCTTCTTCACAGTAAAGCACGTAATCCCATTAATCTCTAACAATCAAGCTATTCAGGTTTTCTGGATCAGTGGTGCTGGAAGAGCACAGCAATTCAGGCAGCATCCGACGAGCAGCAAAATCGACATTTCGGGCAAAAGCCCTTCATCAGGAATTCCTGATGAAGGGCTTTTGCCTGAAACGTCGATTTTGCTGCTCGTCGGATGCTGCCTGAATTGCTGTGCTCTTCCAGCACCACTGATCCAGAATCTGGTTTCCAGCATCTGCAGTCATTGTTTTTACCTTATTCAGGTTTTCTGTCAGGCAGACTGCTGAACAGGTCACACAAGCCCCTTCATTTTACATTATATTATAGACAGAGCCCTAAAACCTAGCAACCTTATGAATGTAATAGTTTCTTTTCAATTAAGCTACTTTATGAACCCATTTAACATTCAGACACTGAAAAATAATTAGGAAGATGCAAAAATGGACAGCAACAAATTGATAAAGTACACACTGGTTTTATCATGTTTGACTTTTAGCATAATCTAACATTTCATACTCAATTTGCACAAAAATTGAAGGCTAAGTGCAAGTAAAGTTTAATTTTATGAACTTTAGAAGTTGAGACTCAATGGTTTACAAGAAATGAAAAGTCAATAGGTAGATAAAATAATACCCTACCATTTGATTTGGCAAGTTTACAGGATTTGCAAACTGGACTGCTTCATCACATAACTAACCTTGGTTAGTCTTGCACAATATTGTTTGGTTGTAGGTACCTCTGCCACATGTTTGGTTATTTTCAGTCACACAGAGGCTCTCTTCAAGCACATGCCAATGATAACAGACTGGCTCCTCACAATGAATGGCTTCTACAAGATGTGGGCAGCTGCCAGCATTTCCAGTGGGCTCTCTGACTATATGGCGTCTTCTCATCTTAAAACCTACAATTGAATTGAAATTTTCAGTGAATAGACACACACCATTTAGAATAACAAATAGAAATAAATTTTCTTTATCCAAAATTGGTGCTGCGCTGCAACAATATGGTTGGTAAATTTGCAATATTCTTACACCTTCATGACAAGAAATGACAGTATAATGTTCTCTAAATCTCAAAATGTATTGAACCTCTCCTAAAATCCAAATACCACCTTTATTTTCGATTAGCTGCTTATATTGCAAACAAACAATGAAAGGCATGATAAGAGTAAATAGTTATTATTGATGAGTGACCCAGTCACTATGAGTTTTTATCGAAGGAAAGATAATGCTAAAGCTGTAAAAGATTAGATTACATTACAGTGTGGAAACAGGCCCTTCAGCCCAACAAGTCCACACCGCCCCTCCGAAGCGCAACCCACCTATACCCCTACATTTACCCCTTACCTAACACTACGGGCAATTTAGCATGGCCAATTCACCTGACCTGCAGGTCTTTGGGCTGTGGGAGGAAACCGGAGCACCTGGAGGAAACCCACGCAGACACGGGGAGAACGTGCAAACTCCACACAGTCAGTCACCTGAGGCGGGAATTGAACCCGGGTCTCTGGCGCTGCGAGGCAGCAGTGCTAACCACTGTGCCACCGTGCCGCCCATACCTTTTAGTGGCGCCATGCAGTGGTAAACTTGTGTTGCACCAAAAGGTCAGCTGCAAGTCCTTATCCAATGCTGCAGCGATAATATACTTCGGGCTGATTTATAGAAATATTGATATCAGCACGAAAGACTTTACATTTCAAACAATCTATGCATTTTAGAAATAATTTTGCATAAATGCCCTGCAGAGGTGGCTATTTTGCAAACACAATTATCCGATGTCATCTTATGGAGACAAAATAAACCAAGGAGAGTGATGTTACAAACCTGTATTAGCTTGTTAGTAAACCTTTTAAGAAAAGCATTAAAGGCTCATTACTTGATTGACAAACAATTCATTGCAATTAGCAGAACTTTCCCAGACCTTGAGCTTTGTGAGCAAAAGTGAGAAGTTTGAAAATACGACAATAAAAAAAACAGATTCTGACATTGAGAAAAAAAGAAATTCTGATCTTATTTCTATGCAGTTTATCACTCTCTGCTGTTTGACTGTGAAAGCTGATGGCGCAAATTCCTGACACTAAACTCTGGGCAGTTACCCAGCACTATAGGAGGTGGTGACTTGATGCCACTGGGCTAGTAATCCAGATTCCTAGGGATATAGGTACAAATACCACCCTGGGAGATAGTGAAATCTGAATTCAATAAAATCTGGGATTTAAAAGAATTTTAAAAATGGCAATCAGGTAACCTCTGTCAATTGTCATAAAAATCCTATTTGGTTCACTAGTTTCCTTTAGGGAACGAGGTCTTACCTGGTCTTCAACAGATATGATTCAGACACTCAGCAAAGTAACTGACTCACAAATCCCACTGAAATGGCCTTAAGCACCAAGGGAAATTAGGGATGGGCAACAATTTAGTCAACACAGACTTGATGGGCTGAAGGGCTTTTATCTTTTTATTTATTCATAGCATGTGGGTACTTCTGGCTCGCCAGCATGTATTGCCCATTCCTAGTTGCCCTTGAGAAGGTGGTAGTGATTTGCTTTCTTGAACTGCCACAGACTATGTTTGTGCATTCACCCACAATGCCACTAGGGTGGGAATTCCAGTGACAGTGAAGGAGCAGCAATATATTTCCAAGTCAGGATGGTGAGTAGCTTGGAGGGGAACTTACAGATGATGGTGTTCCCACATCTCTGCTGTCCTTGTTCTTCTAAATGGAAGTGGTTGTGGCTTTGGAAGACGCTGTCTGAGAATCTTTGGTGAACTTCTGCTGTCTATCTTGTAGGTAGTACATACTGCTGCAACTGAGCATCGGTGGTGGAGGCAGTGTTTGCTAGTGCATGTGGTGCCAATCAAGCAGACTGCTTTGTCTTGGATATTGTAAAACATCTTGAGTATTGTTGGAGCTGTACCTCTCCCAGGCAAGCAAGGAGTATTCCCCCACATTCCTGACATGCCTAGTAGATGATGGATAGGCTTTGGGCAGTCAGGAGGTGAGTTACATGCCACAGTATTCCTAACCTCTGACCTGCTTGTCACCACTGTATTTAAGTGGCAAGTCCAGTTGATTTTCAGGTCAATGATGAACCCCCCAGGATGGTGGTAGTGGTGGATACAGTGATGGTAACACCATTGAATGTCAAGGGGCGATGGTAGTTGTCTCTTATTGGTGATGGTCATTGCCTTGCATTTGAGCTTTTCACTTCACCCGCCTGCCATTGCCCAGTATTCTGTTGCAATGCAATTGGAGTAAGGGCCTTTAGTCGGTAATAATTGGCCAACTAAGACCCTTAATAAGCCTAAGGATAGACAGAATAGTGGACACCTTACCCATCTACCCCTGATCATGTGAAATGGGTCAGCATGAGCGTTAAGGTGGTGGATTGATCACCTGATATATTTTACGCATTTCCCTTCCAGACTAATTGTGAACTGTAATTAATGCACTGCATTCAACACTGTTGAAATCAGTAAACTGAATAACTATGGAGTAGTTTACCACTGCTTTGAATTTCTTCAAACATACTGTCAAATTTTCCAACAGAAAATTTAACTGAAATGTAATATGAAGTGCTGTATTCCAATTCCTCCAGCAGTACTTCCTTCTGTTTACTTCATGCAAAATCTATCTTTTGTAGCTTTTGTAAATTCTCCTTTCAATCCTGATGGAGTGGTTCTCAAATCAACTAAAGAGAAAGCTAACCATTTTGGCTCACCTTCCTCCCTTAACTCGAATTCATGATAATAATGGCATTTTATTCAAAAAACGTATTTGCTTGACTGAAGTGTAATTTGCATTAAAAATGTTTGAATATATAAGTATCAAAGACAAATGGGTCAATGGGCTGAAATATGACAGATGGAGTTCAATCTAGATAAATGCAAGACATTACAGTTTGGCACAACAAACAAGGGTGGGCCTTATACAATTAATGATAGGCATGATGCAGAGGTGCCAGTGTTGAACTGGGGTGGACAAAGTCAGAAGTGACATGACGCCAGGTTATAGACCAATAAGCTTATTTGAAATCACAATCTTTTGGAGCACTGCTCCTTCATCAGTTGAAGGCACTTCCCTCCACTTTACCTGATGAAGGAGCAGTGCTCTGAAAACTTGAGATTTCAAATAAACTTGTTGGACTATAACCTGGTGTCATGAGATTTCTGAATTAATGGGAAGGCCTTGGTTAGTGTTATAGAACAAAGGAACCTAGGAGTTCAGGTACATAATTCTTTGAAGTTGGCATCACATATGGACAGAGTGATTAAAAACATGTCGAGCATGTTTGGCTTCATTGCTAAGTCCTTTGAGTATAGAAATTGGGAAGGAGAAAGTGAGGTCTGCAGATGCTGGAGATCAAAGTTGAAACTTTATTGCTGGAACAGCACAGCAGGTCAGGCAGCATCCAGGGAACAGGAGATTCGACGTTTCGGGCACAGGCCCTTCTTCAGGAATGAGCAGAGAGTGTTCAGCAGGAGAAGATAAAAGGTAGGGAGGAGGGACTTGGAGGAGGGGCGTTGGCAGAGGAGATGACCTGGGGTGTGCAGTGAGAGAGGGACTCACTGAAATCTTTGTAGAGAGAGGCAGAGAGCTTCTTCAAGGAAGGCATCCTTGTAAGAGGATTCGCAGTAGGTTGAAATCTTCGAGGAGAAAGTGAGATCTGCAGATGCTGGAGATCAAAGTTGAAACTTTATTGCTGGAAAAG
>NC_057716.1:74910472-74974253 GCF_004010195.1 Chiloscyllium plagiosum | reverse complement strand
GATGTCCATGGTGAAGATGAGGCGTTGGGGACCGGGGAAGCGGAAATCCTGGAGGAGGTGGAGGGCGTGGGTGGTGTCACGAACGTAGGTGGGGAGTTCTTGGACTAATGGGGACAGGACCGTGTCGAGGTATGCCGAGATGAGTTCGGTTGGGCAGGAGCAGGCTGAGACGTTGTACAGGATATTGGTTGGGCTTCTTCTGGAATACTGTGACCAGTTCTGGTTGCCCAGTTAGAGGCAAAATATTATTAATCTGGAGAGGATTCACAAGAGATTTACCAAGATGCTGCCAAGTATGGAAGATCTGAGTTATAAAGAAAGGCTGGATAGGCTGGAACTTTTTTCACTGGAGTATAGGAGGTTGAGAGGTGACTTTATAGAAGTTCATAAAATAATGAGGGGTATAGATAGGATTAATGATAGTTGACTTTTCTCAATGATGGGGGATTTTAAGACTAGGGGCTACATTTTTAAGGTGGGCGGAGAGAGAATTAGAAAAGGCATGATGGGAAATTTTTTTTCAACAGAGGATGATTCACATGTGGAATAAACTTCCTGAGGATGTGATGGACGTGGTACAATTACAACATTTAAAAGATGTTTGGATACGTACATGAATAGGAAAGTTTTGGAGGGATATGGGCCAGGAACAGACAGGTGAGACAACTATAGTTTGGGATTATGTTCAGCATAGATGGGTTAGACCGAAGAGTCTGTTTCCATGCTGTATGACTCGATGATTCTATGAAAACGTGGAATGTATGTGGCAATCACATACTAATATAAAGAGACAAATTCAGCAGTTACAAGGAAAGTACTGGACAAGATATGAAAGGAGTGGCCATTAAAGTAAAATCAAATTCCAATTATAAAACAACATACAATCCCTACATTACAAGCACTGATGTATAAATAAAGATTCCATTTTTTTAAGCGCTTTATTGGGGAATCAAAATATGTAAGAAATTGGATTGCTCTGTACCTTTCCATACTGTGTCAACAGGGGTTGAATTTAGTTAAACCTTTGAATTGACTCGATCACTCTGAGAATGCAGGTGGTAACTATTTCTGAAATTAGGGTGGTCCAAGGGGTTTTCCTAATTCAGTACAGATATTAATTCTTCTAGTTTCTGCAATTATAAAGTTTGTGCCATGAAAGGTATTGTCATGTTAGAGCTTAAGATCCACCTGAGCTGTTTGCTTGTGAGAAATCAGGGTGCCAGAAAAGGCTCAGTGTACTTGTTCAAAGAGAGGATAGAGCCACTATAAATTGGTGTAATCCTATTAGGTATTAAGGAGAAAAATGAACACCCTGTAATTAAAAGACAAAACTATACCTTAAGATCTCAATGCTTTTAAACTAGGTCACACTTCACTGAATACAAAAAATTAAGCAAACCCAGTATGACTAACTTAATATTGTAGATTAAAAGGATTATGCCATAAACTCATTTCTACTTTTTACTCTAGCAATTTCAGTTTTTGCTTGTTTCAGATCTCCAGCACCCACAGTTCTTTGTTCTACCTTTATGTCAGTCACCTCCCCCTTCACCTTCACGAGTTCTCTTATTCACAAAATCTTGAAGGCTGAATTTACATTCATTGTTCTCAGTATTCCAATGTTCTCCAAGGTTCAAGGTTAATGGGATCAATTCCATTAGCTTCTGCCTAAGCTATCTTGCAATCATATTTTAAGACATTGTGACTGTGAACTCTTCAGTTTTTTTGTCCTGCTTTGCTCACAGATACATGCCTGCTCCCACATTTTCTGCACAGCTCTTTCTGAAGCTAAGATACAGGTATTTTTAATTGAATGGTTATGATTAGGTGGCCATGATGCCTGACACACTAATTATGGTCAGTGAGGGCTAACTCTGATTGAATGATGATTGGCACCAAATTTTAAACCCACCAGGCATTTCAGAGCTCCCACTTTCTGGGCCATAACAAAAACATTGTCCTAATTAACGCAACATCTGCAAGATGTAGTCCTCTCCACTTCACCCAATTTTTAAGCATCTTGTCTACCACTTTGACTTTCAGACCACTTTACCTTCTCCAAATGAATACACTCTTGTATCACAGGAAAATTACTCCTAATATACTTCATAGGAAGGATATTGTGAAATGTGAAAGGGTTCAGAAAAGATTTACAAGGATGTTACCAGGGTTGGAGGGTTTGAGCTATAGGGGGAGGCTGAATAGGCTGGGGCTGTTTTCCCTAGAACATCAAGGATTACAAAGTCATGAGGGGCATAGATAGGGTAATTGGACAAGGTATTTTCCCTAGGGATGGGGGAGGCCAGAACTAGAGGGCTCAGGTCTAGGGTGAGAGGGGAAAATTTTAAAAGGGACAACGTTTTTGAGCATAGGGTGGTGTGTGTATTGAATGGGCTGCCAGAGGAAGTGGTGGAGCCTAGAACAATTGCAACATTTAAAAGACATCTGGATGGGTATATGAACAGGAAGGGTTTAGAGGGATATGGGCCAAGTGCTGGCAAATGGGACTAGATTAGGTTAGGATATTTGTTCAACACCACAAATTTGACTGAAGGGTCTGTTTCCATGCTGTACATCTCTCTGACTCTATGACTCTACGCTCAACATTTTGCAAATTCAGTTGACCCCAAAAATCAGCTTAGGATACACAATGTATGATTGTATCCTCTGGATCTCAGCTGAAAATGTGTTGCTGGAAAAGCGCAGCAGGTCAGGCAGCATCCAAGGAGCAGGAGAAACGACATTTCGAGCAAGAGCCATTGAAGAAGCTCTCTTCCTCCCTCTACAGCGAATCCTCTTACAAGGATGCCTTCCTTGAAGAAGCTCTCTTCCTCCCTCTACAGAAGGGCTCATGCCCGAAGCGTCGATTCTCCTGCTCTTTGGATGCTGACTGACCTGCTGCGCTTTTTCTGCAACACATTTTCAGCTCTGATCTCCAGCATCTGCAGTCCTCACTCTTTCCTCTGGATCTCACCCATTATCTAACACATTATATTGCTTAATGATATATTCTTCCTTTATTTGCACCTTTTCAAAGCCCAAACTTGATATCACCAAATCAATATATTACGATTTAATTCATTTTTTTCCAAGCTTCTGAAACTTTGGTGGCATTCTATAGAATCTATCTTTGCCCTTTGTGAGCAGTCTTATGAACAGTCATTTTGCTTCAGTGAATATGCTTTTGGTCTTTATTCCATTTTTTTTTGTTCTTGTCTTCTATTTATATTTAGTTTTGATTTCTTTCAGCCACCATACATACTTTTCTGATCAATGACACTCAGCTCACGTATTAGATACAAAATAAATGGTCTCCTATTCTCCCATTAAAATATGCATAGTTATTGATTTTAGCACAGCATGCCCTGAAACATTGCCCTTAAAGCTGTTTGAGATTGACCAATTAGTTACAACTAGTGCTGAATTCAGGACAATTTGGTGCTGCTTAATTGAGAACTACAACTGGACTAGAACTGCTGAAGCACACTTTACATGAGATCTTTAAAACTAACTAGGAGAGAAATTTTATGTTATATCTGCTTGGAAGAAAGAGTAAAGCAATGGTGCAATATATCTCTCATCTTTAAAACAAAGTGCTATTGATTTATTAGTATGTTTAATGTTCTGTTAAGCTGACATTTATACCATAAAAAATGTAATTATATTTTTCTGAATCCAATACATATAGCAGACACTCCCTCATCTATCCAGGCAGGAATATAACAAATCCCACAGGTCCAGTTAAACGTTTAGTTTCATTAGCTATGTATAGCTGTGCTCTGTCAGCTATTGATAATTATTGTGAAATGGTTAAAATAAATCCTTTTGAAATATAGCTGTTTAATGTTCATATCATTCATAGAATGTGACATATTAAATGGAATACACTGGCAAGAAATGCAGCTCTGCTAAAGGAAAGTTTATTTTTCTTCGAAACAAATCAGATGATTGCGCTAAAACCTGAATTCTGGAATCACTTGTGAAGTTGTAAGTTCCAAGTTAAATATCTATAATTAATAAATCTTTATACACTTTTTGTTGCTTTATTACATCTTATTCTAAAACTGGTGCAGCTCATTCTAAATAGAAGTATTTTGGTTGACTGAAATTTCTAAATATAAAAAGTACTGCAAGTAAAAGCTTCATTGCTTAAATGGTTGGTGAGAGTACCATGATAGAGACTCAATTCAAAATGAAAAAGTGAAGGACTGAAACCTTTAGTCTGTTGAGGATCCTGGCAGCTCTCAGGGATGCAGGGTCTCCATGCTGACCAGGCTGAAACTGAGCAGTCAGTAGCACAGGCAATGGTGCAAAGCTGTGAAGTAACTGGGATTGGTCCTGTGCATAGGCTGTGATCCACTGGTCTGAACACTGCATAAAACAAAACAAAACTAGTTATTGTGTCCACTATTCAACAACGTTAAAGTTTGCTGTTTCAGTAATGCACTGTAAGAAAGCATTTCTAACATGGCTCAGATGCACCAAGCCCAAAGCAATTGCAGGTCAGGAAAGCACAGTGTTTAATTCTATAGCCCTTCCAGTTTTCTCTTCTTCTAAGTGTACTCATTCAGGGTCATGGTTGTACTGATTGAGAAATGGTGCTCAGTCAAATAACTATGTTTAAGATGTGTGGTCAGATTGTAAGGCATCAATTTCAAATACAGTATGTGACACCACAGCAGCAGCCAATGAAGTGCAGGTGTGGTGAAACTCACAACAGCATTTCACAGGAAAGCAAACTTAAAAAGAATCTCTTGCACTTACATGAAAGAGAACTTATGAGTAAAATCTACCGCAACATTTCCTGACAGAAACAGGATGATTCCTCCAGAAGAATGCAATAAGTGCAGGATTGCTCTGTCACTAAAATCACATTTAAGATAAATCCCAGTCATTTAGGCAGTCTCTATGTGTGGCTGACAGGGTCTTGGTCTCAGTGCCTCGATATATAGCTATGATTTGGAGATGCCGGTGTTGGACTGGGGTGTACAAAGTTAAAAATCACACAATACCAGATTATAGCCCAAAAGGTTAAATTAAAAACACTAGCTTTCGGAGCGCTGCTCCTTTATCAGGTGGTCACCACTTGATGAAGGAGTAGCGCTCTGAAAGTTAATGCTTCCAATTAAAACCTGCTGGACTATAACCTGGTGTTGTGTGATTTTTAACTTGATATATAGCCAATGTAAGCACTCCCAACTTGGTAGAGGTCAGGTTGGACTGGGTGGGTGAGTGAGTGAGGGAATGTGTTGGGGAAGGAATAAGGGGAATAGGAGGAGTTAGTTGCAATGAAACGGAGAGCTTGTACACTCTTTCTATCCCTAATCTCACAGCAATTTGAACTGCAGGCGGTAGGAGGATCCCAAGGTGAGGTCCTTTTTAAGTATGCAGATCAGCAGATGATGATATCATCAAGACAAATGCAGATAATGCTGCAGAAATTCAACAGATTTTGCAAGGGAGAAACATAGAACATAGAACATAGAACATAGAATTCAACAGATTTGCAAGGGAGAAACAGAGTTAACATTTTGTGTGCAGTATGACTCTGGACAGGACAGAAATTTAAAAGCTAACATTTGTGAACTGGACCTACTGTAATGTTTCAATGAAGCACAATGCAAGCTTATGGAACAACACCTCATTTTCCACTTGGGTAATTTAATCTGGAGTTCCACAACTTTCAAAGCCTGACCACATGACTTCGGATCACTATTTTTCTCACATTGTCTCCCCATCTCATTCCCATGCCATGTCTTGTTTACTTTGCTGTCAGTTGAGAGGACCCATTTTCTCCCTTTCATATCTTAATTTATATCCATTTTACATCTCCATTTCCATTTCATCACCATTACAAATCAGTTCTTCTCTTTCACTGAGCCTCCACATTATCTGCCCGCCCCCCCATTCCTCCTTTGATTCTGTAAGAAGTCTTAAAAATATATTTTCCAACACCTTCAGCTCTGAAGACTTGTCATTCTGGACTAGAAACATTAACTTTGCTTCTCTCACTATAAATATTGCCAGACCTGCTGAGTTTCTCCACCATTTTCTGTGTTTGTTTCAGATTTCCAACATCTCAGTATTTTGCTTTTATTATGATGGCATTGAGGACTGTTCTGCTATTTTGATCCAAGACCTGACTGAGAGAGCAATGGTCGCATTTTCACAAGGAGGAATGTGGCAGGCACATCAGAGGCAGTAGTTTATTAGCATATTAATTGTGTTTTTTAATGCTGATTTTAGTTTGAGGGAGAAGTCAGCAATGTTTTCTGTCAAGTCACATATAAAAGACTTACGTTGTTGCTGTGGATTTCACTTGTGAAATATTGTGAGAATAAAATGATGTAACTGAACAAATCTATTTTTGTTCTGCCACCTCTGCCATGAACTCACCGACGACATCTGCAACTCCACTCCTCCTCAATAAAACCAAAAGGCAATGAGACCATAAGATAGGAGCAGAAATTAGGCAATTCAGCCTATTGAGTCTGTCTTGCCAATCAGTTATGGCTGATAAGTTTCTCAACCACATTCTCCCACTTTCTCCCATAATCCTTGATCCCTTTGACAATCAAAAACCTATCTATTATACTAAATGACCTGGCCTCTACAACCTTCTGTGACAGTGAATTCCATAGATTCACCACTCTCTGGCCGAAGAAGTTTCTCCTTAAATCCTTTCTAAAAGGTCTTCCCTTTACTCTAAGGCTGTTCCCTTGGGTCCCAGTCTCTCCTACCAATGTAAACATCTTCCCAGCATTCACTCTGTCCCACCAGGGCCTGTTCAGCTGCAGAAGGACTTCTTTGCCCCTATACTCAATTTCTCTTGTTAAGAAGGCCAGCATGCCATTAGCTTTCTTCACTGCCTGCTGTACCTGCATGCTTGCTTTCATTGACTGATGTACAAGAACGCCTAGATCTCATTGTACTTCCCCTTTACTTAACTTGACTCCATTTAGATAGTAAACTGCCTTCCTGTTCTTGCCACCAAGGTGGATAATCACACATTTATCCACATTAAACTGCATCTGCCATGTATCCGTCCACTCACTAGCCCATCCAAGTCACCCTGTATTCTCATAACATCCTCTTCACATTTCACTCTGCCACCCAGCTTTGTGTCATCAGCAAATCTGCTAATGTTACTTTTAATACCTTCATTTATATCTTTAATGTATAGTGTAAACAGCTGCTGTCCCAGCACCAAACCTTGTGGTACCCCACTGGTCACCGCCTGCCATTCCGAAAGGGACCCATTTATCACTACTCTTTGCTTCCTGTCAGCTACCAATTTTCAATCCAAGTCAGTATTTTGCCCCCAATACCATGTGCCCTAACTTTGCTCACTAAACTCCTATGTGGGATTTTATCAAAGGCTTAAGACGATAGTGCTGCAAATAGAGACAAAGTGATGAACCAGTGCAAACCATCTGTCGCAAATACACCCACAGTGATAATATGGAGGAAATTCTGGGATTTTGATCCAGTGATAATGAAAGAGCAATGCAATAGTTTCAAGATAGAATTATTTTTGACATGGAAGGGAACTTACAAGTGGTGATGCTCCCATACATCTGTTGCCTTTGGCATTCAGCTATCAAGGTCCTGATCCCTGGATTTCCATCACTTTCCTTTCCTCCCTTAAGCTGCATCTCAAAATCTACCACTTTAACCAATATTCTGGTTCTCTGACCTAATATTTCCTTGTGGCTCCGTATCAAATGTTACTTGATAACACTTCAGCAAAGCACAGGAATATTTAATCATATTAATGACATTATATAAATGTAAACTGTTGCTTAAAAAACCTTTAAAAATTGATAACACTAGATTCTAGTTATCAAACTCACAGAACACTGGCAGTAAACAAAAACACTTTTCCAATTGAATGCAATTCTGTGCTAATTTTAGCATCCCTTTGAGCTGAAGAAATGCAGAAGTTGACATCACTGCAAACTTGTGTCTGCATTTAGCCAGATAGCCTATAGGGCTTTCAGATAGGTTACTGGCATTCACATAAACAGGGTTCTATCACAATAGAACAATTAATGAGCATGCAGAAATTATAATGTGCATTATCTGCTGGAGTACTGATAGCGAATGAGCACAGACGTAAAAAGGATTTCATTAAATATTCAAAAAGATTCCATCAGCAATACCTGAAATAAAACTGAGGTGGATATTTACATTTATGGATTCACAACATTGATAAGAAATACATATGTTTCCAACAATTTACAGTCTGTATTTATAACTTGTTTCATTACTGTTGAAGCTGAATATTTAGTCTAAAACAAATACCTTGTGTAGCGTTCTCAGAATATCTTTAATCTGCTACCACTCATCACCACATTTCCAGAGCTACAGCATTCAAATAGATATTTGAACATTTAAAGGGAAAGTTTTTTAATTAATATTTCAGTTGGAGTATGCTTGCTTCAATTTTTGTGGTATGAGTGCACTTTAATAACTCATGGATATTAAATTATATCCTTTCCTATTTGCCGTGATGCATCACTAAGTCAGGGCTAAACCAATGATAAAGTTGTGCCTGAGTGCTGCTCAGATGTAATATAATATTTCCTGTATTAGGAGAGGAAACTGCCATCCTTACCTGGTTTGGCCTACGTGTGACTCCAGACTTACAGCAATGTGGTTGACTCTTAGTTGTCCTCTGGGCAATTAGCGATAGGCAACAAATGCTGCATAGCAATGCCCTTGACCCATGCATGACTAAAAAAGAAAAAAGGCAAGCCTGCCATATGCCTTCTTTACCACCTTATCTACTTGCATGGCCACTTTCAGGGAGCTATGGGCTTGAACCCCAAGATCAATGCTGTTCAGGGTCCTGCCATTAACTGTATACTTTTCTTAGCATTTGATCTCCCAAAGTGCAGCACCTCACACTTACCTGGATTAATATCCATCTGCCATTTCTCCCCCCCATATCTGCCATTGATCTATATCCTACTGTATCCTTTGACAACCTTCTCCACTATCTACAACTCCATTGATCTTTGGATCATATGCCAACTTACTAACCCACCCATCTATGTTTTTATTCATATAAATCACAAACAACAGCCAGAAACACAGACTTTCACCATTGCCCTCTGCCTTCTATGGACAAGTCAATTCTGAATCCAAATGGCCAAGTCACTGTGGATCCCATGCATCTTAATCATCTGGATGGACCTGTCCTGAGGGACCTTGTCAAAAGTCTTACTAACATCCACTGTTCTACAGCTATCAATCACCTTCATCACCTCCTCAAAAAATTCAATTAAGTGGTGAGACATGACCTGCCCTGCACAAAGCCATGCTGACTGTCCCTAATTAGGCCATACTTTTCCAAATGCAAGGGGAGAATGTGAAGACTGCAGATGCTGGAGATCAAAGTCAAGAGTGTGGTACTGAGAAAGCACAGCAGGTCAAGCAGCATCCAAGGCATAAGCCCTTCATCAGGAATGAGGCTTGTGGGGATCTCTCAGCCCCCCGGCCCATTCCTGATGAAAGGCTTATGCCTGAAACGTCGATTCTCCTGCTTCATGGATGCTGCCTCACCTGCTATGCTTTTCCAGCACCATACTTTTCCAAATGCAAGAAAATCCTATCCCTAAGCTTCATAACCACCATGTGAGACTCACCCATCCATAGTTTCTTGGATTATCCCTATTTCCTTTCTTGAACAGGGAACAGTTTTAATAAGTCCTCTGGGAACTCTCCAGTCACTCGCGAGTTTACAAAGATCTTGGTCAAGGCTCCAGCAATCGCTAATCTTGCCTCAGCCAATAACCTAGGATAGATACCATCGGGCCCTGGAGACTTATTCACCTAAATGCTCCTCATTAGACCCAACACCACTTCTTTTTGATCTAAAAATGCTCTAGTATTTTATCATGCTCCACACAAATCTCACTATCCTCCATATCCTTCACCTGGGTGAATACCAACACAACATACTCATTTCGGATTTCACCCACATCCTCTGTCTCAAAACACAAGTTCCCTCCTTTATCCTTGAGGGGTCATACCATCTCCTTAGTTATCCTCTTCTTTTTAATGTATAGAATGCCTTGGGATTCTCTTTAATCCGACTTGCCAAGGTCATTTCATTGCCCCATCTTATTCTCCTAATTTCCTGCGTGAGTTCTTTCCTGCTCTCTTTATATTCCTCATGGGTCTTGTCCAATTTTAGCTACTTAAACCTTACATATGCGTCTTTATTAATTTTGATTAAATTCACAACCTCCCTTATTATTCAAAGGTCCCTTACCTTACTATCCCTGTCCTTATTCCTTCCTGGAATATGCTGGTCCTGAATTCTCATCAGCAGGTCTTTAAACAACTCTACGTATCAAACATAGATTTGCCTGAAAGCAGCTCTGCCCAGTTAACATTCCCTAGTTTCTTTCTAATATTGACAAAATTTGCCCTCCCCCAATTTAGTACCTTTCCACTACGTCCTAATTTATTCTTATTCATAGCTATCTAAAAACTAAAGGTGTTATGATCATTGTTTCCAAAATGCTCTCCCACTGAAAGGTCAGTCACCTGGCCAGGCTTATAAGCTATTACAAGATCCAGTATGGCCCCTCCTTAAGTTGGACTATCCACTCACTGTTTCAAGAAACCCTCTGGGATGTATTTAACAAATTCTGCCCTGTCTAAGCCTCTTACTCTAAGGGAATCCTACTCCATATTGGAGAAGTTGAAGTCACCCATTATGACAACCAACAAATCTGTTTATATATTTGTTTCTCAATTTATCAGCGGCTGTAGGGTCCTATGACATAATCCTATCAAAGTGATTGCATCCATCTAGTTTTTGAGCTCTACGTATTGCCTCAGTGGGTGAGCCCTCCTGTATGTCCTCTTTGAGTACAGATGTGACATTCTCCCTGATCAGTAATTTCCTCCACCTCTTTTACCTTCTACTCTATCTCATCTCAAACAACAAAACCTTGAAATGTTGATCAGACAGTCCTGTCCCTGTTTCAACCAAGTCTCTGTAATGGCCACCACATCATAATCCCATTTACTGATCCAGGCTCTATGCTCATCTGCCTTACTTATAATAATCCTTGCATTGAAATAAACACATTTCAGCCCATTAGTACCATTGTGTTCATTTACCTGTCTCTGCCTGTACTTCCTTTCTAAGTTGCTGGTGCTAACACCTCCTTTCCCTCAATCTCTCCACTTGCTGACCTACTGCTCTATTTCCCAGCCCTCTGCCACTCCAGTTTAATCCTTCCTGAATAGCACTAGCAAATGTCCCTGTGAGGTTATTGGTTCCCCTCCAGTTTATGTGCAACCTGTCCCTCTTGTACAGGTCATTCCTGCCCCAGAAGATATCCCGATGATCCAAGATTCTGAAACCCTGCCCCATGCATCAGCTCCTTAGCCACACATTATTCTGTGCTATCTTTCTATTCCTTGCCTCACTAGCACATGGCACTGTTAGCAACCTAGAGATTACTACGCTTGAGCTCCTGCATTTCAGCTTCTTTCCTAACTCCCTGTACTCACTCCGCAGGACCTTATCCCTTTTTCTCCCTATGTCATTGGTACTAATGTGCTTCCATTGTCCCCCATGCCCAAGCACTAATTACCCACAATGTATAGAACCTGTTATTCTTTTAACATTGGGGAGCATTTCAGATGCTCAATAAAGTGCAAAAATAAACAGGAAGATATTCAAAGCCAATTCAATAAAAGCTAACCCCATTACTGCTTGTAAAACTATCAAAACAAAAATCACAGTTCTATCAATAACCCCTGCTGAGCTGAATCTGTTAGAGGACCTGGGGCTTAGATGAGAATTCCTAATTAGGCTCCAATGTATTGCTGTGTCAACAAAGGTTCTAGAGCTAAATACATTAACACCTTTGAAAGTAATGGTTGTTTCTAAAGCCTAGCTCCTACAGTTGCAGATTGGTGAAAGGGATGCACTAAAATCTAAATCACAATGCTTTTGAATGCAGAAGAGTGGATGAATTTACCCAGGGGATATAACACATTGCTGATTCCAAACACTTTCACAATGCTTGTCAATTTAATTGTCACTTTCCTATTCTAAACACTGCAGTAAAAATATACTGAATTTATAATAAAACATTAAATTATAACACGTGAAGGAATAGATAACCGTTTAACATGCCTGTCAAAAGATGGCTCCAGACAAGCTATCCTCACTTTACCTCTAAATGATGCGAATCACATTTCATAGCAAAACAGAATGGTCCTCTTTGAAACATACCCACCCTTTGCATAGGCAAGGATGTAATTGCTGCATGTGGACTCAATAGTTGCACTTTTATCCTGTAGCCATGACAATACCACACAATGGGAATTGAGGCAAGAATCGTTTGGACATGAACAAATGCACTAACCTGCAAGGTAGAAGGTTGATTCATCAGTCACTCAATTATCATAACTAAGCTTTCCTTAGCACAGATTGATTCCATCCATGAATTCCAATTTTGCCACTTTCCTGTCCATTCCTACCAATCTTCATCACTATAGCGTTTGTCCTCAAGATGATAAGCAACATCATCTTTGCACAGTTTCCAAGAAGGTGCCTAGTCTTTGTTTCTGTACTTTTGTTAGAAGACACATATCTCATCATTACCAAGACATGTTGAACATCCACTAGTTTCAGGTCTCTCCCTTTCCAAACCAGTTTATAAAGGAAGGACACAGGCTGGAAAGTTATGCCCCCTCCAGCACCACTAAACTCTAGAAGTAAGTTGACAGCGAGAATTACATAAAATCTGGCAAGACACACCATGACCCACCACAACCACCACTTCCATCAGGATTTTGTAGACATCAGATAGCTAACCCCCTGCCCCTTGGGTCAATTCAAGTCCTTAATTATCTAGCTCATGGCTTTCTCTCCCTGTTGGTGCCATTCACATCACACAGCAAAGCTATCAAATAAGACATGGTGGCCTGATTGCAGGTTCTGGTGGGGTGTTGCTGGTGAAGTGGAGAAAGAGTCCCTATTGTTTGAACGGCCTGTGCTCAACAGAGGCTCAATCGACTCTGGAATCAAGGGAAGCCTATTTATCAACTCCACCTTGGTCTCGCAGTTGTAGGTCCTCACCCCTCATGTGGCCATATGTAGTGTTTGTAAAGTGATCAGCTAGCTGGAGATTATAGAATATGAGTTCCCTGATTGGACTGTTAATCTAGTCAAATTAGGTATTACCTGGCTGACAGGTTAAAAAGAGGAGTGTCAGAGATATTGACACTCTGGATGGTGACTCTGACGAAGCTGTGCCAAAGTCAAGAAGCATGTAAATAAAGAGTAACTTGTTGAAAGGATACCGGCCTCTCTGGAGTCACTTCACCTTCCAGACTGGCCCCCATGAAGCTGCCCATTTTCCCTGGATTTCCAGACCCTGTTGGGGGAATGACTGCAGACCCAGCAGTGGTCATTGCTCCTAATAACTGACAGCACTTCGAGTGAAGACAACCTCCCATATGAGAGTGGAAGTCACACCCATGAGCAATTAACTGCCTGATAACCATAAAGTACTATCCAGTCATCTTCAGCTGAATGGTGGGTGCTCATTCTCAACTTATTAAACGGTGGGACAGGGCCATTACCTCTCCACAAAATTCTGGCCCATTTCTATTTTCAATCTCTTACATGATGCTATTTCCTCCTTGATGTCTGTCAAAAGCTCATTAAATTTAGTTGTTTCAAATCGATTAATTGGCACTAAATGGTAGCCTGTGCTACTAAACTAAATTGCATTTTGAAAACGTCAGCATCATAAATTGCACAATGCATTGGGCTATGCACTGACACACTGAAAAAAACACTTAGCTTGACTTATAATTGAATCTGTAACTGGAGGAGCTAGAAGCAACATCTTCTCCCAGCCTGAAATATTTCATTAGCTGTGAATAGATAGGGTTTGTTACATTTCATTGCATACATACAATTAACAATGTCTATGATCTAGTGCAGTGCTCTTCAACAGAAACCATGAACAAACCGCAGGAGCCACTGTCGGAGCAACACTTTAGCCCCCATGCATTGATTTTTAACAAAGAGTATATCAGCAATATGGCAAATGTACCACACATTATTATGGAAGTCCACATTGCAGAACCAAAAAAGGAATCATACTTCATCTCCAGAAAAGAAAATGACAGACAGAAAGAAAATGTTACAATCTCATTACAAGTTGTTAAAATTCTGTTTATCACTTTCAACGGTAAAATGTCACTGTGGAGCCTGGCATGTTTTTTTTTACATCATTCTTAATTTTTTGCATCCAGCTAAAATTTCTTGCGTATGTCTACCAGTAGCTCATGAAAATGAATTAAAAACAAATGTCAAATGTTAAAACAACACTCAGGCCTATCTGTAAACTTACAACATGTGCATCACTGCAATAAATGATGCGCTAGCCAGCAACACCATGTCATAAGAATGAATTGTTTTTAAAATCACAGTTTGAATTTTGAAATTGGAATATGAAGTGGTGAGTTAAAACCACAAAACAATAGTCAACCAGCAACTTTTAAAAACTGCAAGAAATAATTGCTACTGTGATTTGCTGTAACTCAGTTGTAATTAGGTGTGACTATCCATCTGCTGAGTTTGTTTATTGTGATCAATGATACAAGTTGCTGCAATTGTACTCAGCACTCACACAACCCAGAATCTTTTCATTCTCAATTAAAGAACTAGTTGACTGACTTTGGTAGATTCCATGGAGAAATGAGCAAAAGCATATGATTGCAGTGTAAGGAACAAGTCTAGCCAAGAGCAAAATGCAAGGGAATATAAGCAGCTTTCACAGAATTAATATTTTATAGTATACACTGGAAAGTTATTTTCCAGCAATTAACTGCAGATTATCCCTTAGTGGAATGTTAGTAATGATGTCAGAATTACTAATCCGCTTGTTAATCCATTTAATAACAAGAAACTCACTGGCAGCTATTATTAGCATAAAATAACTTGTGATACAGTGGTGGTGTCCCTAAGCATTTGGACAGGAGGTTTAGGTTCAAGCTCTACCTGCTACTGAGGTGTGCAATATTGCCTCCAGACAAGTACATTATAGTAACTATTAGCAGCATCCTAGAGTTCATGGAAGTGGATACAGCGCATCTGTGGATACTGAAACAGCACAGACCCTATTGAGAAAGTCATGTGGTGCATGATAGCCTCGCTACCCCTGGGCCAGAAGATCCGGGGTTCAATTCTCATCTGTTCCAGGGCAGTGTCACCACATATCTGAGCAGATTCATTGAAATATTGAAGCATAACTGAAAGTAATAAGGAGGCACAATAAATAAAGTGGTGCTCATTAAATGCAAAAACACCCTGGATTGATTGTGATGCAGCAATCTGTGAGTGATAGAAATTAGACAATGTCACTGTTGCTGCAAATATTTCAATGAAAAAAGACAAAGATATCTTATTGACGTTTTTTTTTCCCTTTCCTGTGTACTTTATTTACCAACTGACTAATGTCCCAAATAATAATTCTTCACTTTGTGATGCAACTTTATTGAAAACAATGAGAATAAAGCAAGGGGCTTTTCTAACTTCCATCTGAAGCAAAGTTTTGAGCAAAAACTTGAATGAAGCGTAGACTGATGGAAAAGGTTCCACGCTGTTTTTTTTCTCAGCTAAACAGACCGGAATGAGTGTGTAATCTTAGCCATTACTAGCTACGAATTCACAGCAAACCGACTGTATACTGATGCTAAACTGACTAGTTCTTTCAGGGAAAAGATGACCGCTGCTTCACCTGAGAATCTGAAAATTCAGGCCACTACAATTAATTTGAAGCTGCTGTCCCGTGGTCAGAAGGTCATAATCATAAAACAAATATAATTCAATTTCTCAGAATGGTAGCCACAAAATGGTATGGCTACCTGTCAATTGCCATCAGTAAACATTCTTGCAAAATGAGGTGATTTCAAAAAAGTTCAAACTTCAAAGCAAAGAGGCAAGAACTAAATTACTTTAATAGGGAAAGCTCAGGAGAGGAAAAAATTTTTTAAAATTGAGGGTATTTAGAATAAAATGGAAACTGAGGGGCAACGTTTTTACGTATAGGGTGGCATGCATATGGAATGAGCTGCCAGCGGAAGTGTAAGTGAGTCGGATACATTAACATTTAAAGGCATTTGGACAAATACATGAATAACAAACATTTAGAAGGATATGGGCCAAGTGCAGGGAAATGGGGTTAGCTTGGATGACATTTTGGTTGACATGGACCAGTTTGGCCAAAGGGCTTGTCTCTGTGCTGTAGTACTCTAACTATATGAGAGGGTTGTACTGATTTACTTAACCATTCTGAGAAATGTGTTTATTTCATCTAGATATCTTACTGGTCATTTCATCAAAGAACTCTTAACAAATTTCTGAGTCATGATCTCCCATGCACAAAGCCACTCCTAATCAAACCCTGTCTTTCCAAATCGTGTATATCTTATCTCTCAGAATTTTCTTAAGTAACTTACCTCCCATGATATTAGGCTTACTGGTCTATAATTCCCAAGTCTTTTCTTTGCAACCTTTCTTGAATAAGGGCTGCCCCCAAGATATCACCACTAATTTCCCCAAGTTTCCAAGTCTTCATGTCTTTCTCCTCAGTAAACACAGAGGAGATATATTAATTGAGGACCTCATCCATCTCTTGTGGTTCTAGACATACATGTCCGCTTTGGTCCTTGAGGGGTCCTATTCTCTCTCTAGTTATTCTTTTTCCTTTAATATATTTAAAGAACTCTTTGGATTCACCCTAATCTTATCAACCAAGACTATTTCGTGCTCCCTTTTTGGTAAGCACAAGAATAAGCAAGGAATGGAGGGATGTGGACCATGGCCAGTTAGAAGGGATTAGTTTAACATTGTGGGCCAAAGGGCCTATTCCTATGCTCTACTATCCTTTGCTCTATGTTCTTTGTTCTGATCCCTCCACAGATTGCACCTCTCTATTTCCACAACTTCCTCCAGTCTATATTTTCTCTGCCTTCCCTGAAATTCAATCATCATTTGTAAATCCGCACTTCATTCTGTCCACCAGGAACATCCAGCAATTACTCTGTCAAAGCCTTTAGATCTGAATTCTCTGTGCAAATCTTTCTGCTTCTCTGTTTCCAAGATGGCACCAGAGTGTGGTGACGTTTTGTGAGCTCCCCTAAACAGATCATCCCCTCACATCTTTTACTACCATTCTGTTCTTTTAAATCTTAATTGTAACTTTGTCAGAATTACTAATAATTATCTTTTAAATCTACTAACTGGTCTGGTGACCTTTCAAACTCCGGAAGCAACCAGTGACCTGCCTGGATCTGACCAGATAAAGACAAGGACTTCCCAGAACACCCAACTATGTGAATCAGTGGGCCCTGACTGCTGATGCGAGAATCACAATAATGAAGTGACAAGCCAGTTATGAAGGTGCAAACAGACCAAAAATAAGTCCCCACCCTGGAATATCCAAGGCTACAACCAATGACCGGGACCCCACTGGATATACCCACTTATCTTCCGAAATGGTGGACCATCCAGTCTGACTCCTGGGCCTGACCAGAAGCAGGCCAGAAACCCAGGAAATGTTCAAGATGCATTGGTCTACAGCTGAGACTAAAACAACACTGCTTCAAGTCTCCCCTCCCCAGCATACATCTAACAAATGCCCAAGCATTGAAAATAAGCTGGATGAACTGAAAGCTACACTCACCTACATCACTTGACTGTGCCTTACAACTTGAGGGTTTGTAAATCCTCCAGATGGACTGCACAGTGTCCTTGGGCAAGGCAAAGGGTGGTGGAGTCTGCCTCCTGACGATCACCTCTTGGTGTTTGGATGTGATGACCCTGGCGAGTTACTGCTCCCCTGACCTAAAGTACCTAACAGTGGAGTTCTGTCCCTACTACATGCCATGCGAGTTCACTGCTGCTAGCCTGATAGCAGTTTCATCCCACCCCTTGCAAGATGAAGACCATACGTGATGAAATAAATGCCACCACAAATAGCCTTGTTCATTGTAGCCAATGACTTCAAACAGGCCAACTTCAAGAATGTGCCTACCAAGATTCCATCAACATGTCTCCTGTCACACCGGCTGCACAAACACCCTGGATCATTGCAACACAACCATCAAAGACACCTAAAAGTCAATTCACTGCCTGCATTTTGAAATATCAAGACTGTGTTCCTTCTCCTAACTTACAAGCAGAAACTGAAGCATTAGAATCTGGTACGGAAAGTCGTACAGTGCTAGCATGAGGTAACGGAGGAGCTCCTACATGACTCCTTGTCAGTGGACTGGTACATATTCAAGAATTGAGTGGTCAATCCAAATGAGTATGCCACTACCATCACAGACTTCATCAGTAACTGTGTAGAGGACTGTATGCCAAAGAAGTTCATCCAAGCATTCCCCAACCGGAAACCATGATGAACCAGGAGATCAGCTCCCTTCTGAAATCCAGATCTGAGACATTCAAATCGGGTGACCCTGACTATACAGAAAATCGATGGGTGATCTTCACAAAACTATCTGGGATGCCAATAGACAATATCAGCCTAAACTAGAGTCCCAGACTAACCACATGAACACACATCGACTGTGAAAAGGCTTACAAGATATAACGGGCCACAAAATGAAGTTGATTAGAATGGCTGACACACTGCAACTCTCCCTGACATGCTCAATGCATTCTATGCTTATTTTTAACAGAAAGTCAGTGAAGTAATGTCACCTTCCTTGACAGCCTCAGGTGCACCTTTACCCTTAGACACTGCAGCTGACATCAGGTCGGTCTTGAGAGTGCATCCAAAGAAAGCCACTGACCCCGATGGAATCTCTGGCTATGCACTCAGATCTTGCACAGACCAGCTGGCGGGGGTTTGGCAGACACCTTTAACGTCTCCTTATTACAGTGTGAGGATCCCATCTGCTTCAAGAACACCACTATCATCCTGATGCCAAAGAAAAATCAGCCAATGTACTTTAATGACCAGCACCCAGTGGTTCTGATATCCATCATTATAAAATGCTCCAAGAGGTTAGTAATGGCTCACATCAACTCCAGTCTCCAAAATTTCCTTGATGCTCTCCAACTCACCTACCATCACAATAGGTTCATGCCAGATACCATCTTCCTGGTTGGATAACAAGAACACCTACATCAGACTCCTATTTCTTGACCTTAGCTCCACCTTCAAGATCATAGTTCCAACAAGACGCCCCACCAAACTGTAAGACTAGGTCTCTGCTCCTCCTTCTTCAACTTGATTCTCGACTTCCTGACCCACAGACAGCAATCGGTAAGGACAGGTGACAACACCTCCTTGACATTGGTGGCCTACTAGACTGCATACCAAGCTCCTTACTAGAACTCCTTGTATACTCACGACTGTGTAGCTAAATTCAGCTCGAAACTCCATTTACAAATTTGCTGATTATACTACCATAGTGCGTTGGATCTCAAACAACAAAGAGACAGAGTACAGGAAGGATTTAGACAGCTTAGTGACATGGTGTAAAAATAACAATGATATATCCTTTGATGTCAGCAAAACATAGGATCTGGTTATAGACTTCAGAAAGCGGAGTAGACAACATACTCTGTCTGTATCAAAGGTGCTGAAGTGGAGATGGTCAAGAGCTTCAAGTTACTAAAAGTGAATATTGCCAACAGTCTTATCCTGGTCCATCCACATCAACATTACAGTGAAAAAAGCACACCAACACTTCTACTTCTTCAGAAGGCTATGGAAATGTGATGTGTCCTCAATGACTCTTAGTAATTTCTATAGATGCATAATAGAAAGCATTCAAAGGAATTATTTGTCTGGTTAGCATACAATTCAGTACTTTTCACTATATCTTGGTACATGACAATAAAAAACAAAATACAATCAAACATGCTCTCTTCCCAAACACATAACTGGATATACTTGCTTAAAAGTCACATTTCTTGGACTAATATTTTCATTAAAGAGTATGGATCTTCTCCAGGGTTTGAAGCCCACCTTCTCCTATTGTATAGCTATTGCAGAGCTGCCTAATCGACCCCAACCTTAAAGCTTACACAAAAGGAGCCCAAAGTAGTTTTATCATTGTACTTTTAGCTATAAGTAAATCAATGGAGAAAGCAAATAATTTCTGTACACTGAGTTAATTACATTTCGCAAAATCAAAAGCCAGATGCACAAATTGAAATGATTTCAAACACTGCTGTCACAGTACAAAAAAAAAGCAACTACACTGCAGAGCATGAACTGAATTTGTACTATGATTCATAAAACTCACCCTTTCGCTCATTTTAAGAACCAAATATATCATTCCAATTCACTTCCTGATTTGCATCACCGTACGTACCATCAACATCATCTTTGCCATTGACCATAATAATTATCTTCTGTGTCATCAAATGTGTTAGATATCCAACATTTCATGAATGATTTGATGATAATTTGCATTCTGGTTTCATCTTATTCCTCTCCAACCCATTTGCACAAGATTGATAACACCTGAGACCATATGCTGCTTCCCTTGGTGAATATCTATACATTGTTTTTTTCTCCAGCTTTGTTCAATCTTTGGCTAGCGGGCAGTCCAAGAGAATCAGGACAGTAGAGAAGATATTACCCCCAAGATAATCTCACTTGCAAATTGTTATTTTCCGTGTTGAATACTAGACAGGACAATGGCTCTTCAGAGGATTACAGTCAGAAATAAAGTCAGTGACATCACAGGTGTCAGTACCAAAGATTTAAATGAGAGGGGAGATGAGGTCCTGAAAATAGGCTTCAAGAAGTAAGGAATGATAGTGAAAAGCAAGACCTCCAACTTAGGCAATCTCAGGAATTACTCCCAGTCCCACAAGCTAGTGAGCATTTGACATGTGACTGGAAAACTGGTGCAAGGGGAGGGCATCAGATTTCTGAAACATCAGGCCAAGTTTGGAGGTGGATGAGAACTGTCCAAGGTGATCTGGTATATCATGGTGGGAATAGGAGTAACATGCTCCAAGAGAGATATCTTAATGCCATTTTGGGAAGGGTTTATAACCATGAGATAGATGGGGGAATAGGAACCTATAAAGGAGAAGGATGTCAAATTCAAGGGATATGAAATCAATGAAAGGAAGTAGAAGTGGAGTAAGGAAAAATAGAAGACAGACAAAACATTGGAAAGCATCAAACAGAATCGAAGTTAAGAATAATGTTGAAAAGGCTAACATTAAGGCAATTTATCTGAATGCACATAGCATTCACAAAAAGTTTGATGATTTGAAATTGAGCTGAATGGAAATGATTTAATTGCCATTACAAATACATGGCTACAGAGTAACAGAGACTGGGAAGTGAATATACAAGGATATTCTACAAGTTGGACAGGTAGATGAAAAGCAAAAGACTAGAAGACCACAAGACACAGAAGTGGGCAATTCAGTCTGCTTCAACACTTGTGCCTTTTCTTATAACCTTTGATGCCCTGCCTTGGCACCCATCTGCATTAAGTATTTTCACACATTCTCTGCCTTCAGGCATGAAATTCCACTTTGTCTCTGTCTCAATCTTAGGACAGACAAGAGAAGAAATTTCTTCACCCAGAGAGTAGTGAACCCGTGAAATTCTCAGCTGATGCCAAAAAATTGACTGGTTTCAAGATGGAGTTAAATATAGTTCTTTGAGCCAAAGGGATCGAAAGGTATACAGAAAATGTGAGAACAGGGGACAGAGTTGGATGATCAGCCATGAATTTACTAAATGGTAATCCAAGCTTGAAGGGCTGAATAGCTGAATCCTGCTTTTTTTTTCTATGTTTTAAATGTGCAATACTTTATTTTGAAATTACGCCTTCTCATCCTAGACTCTCCCACAAGAGGAAACAACCTTTCTGCATCCCCCCTGTCAATCCTCTAAGCACCTGAATGGTTTCAATGAAGTTGCCTCTCATTCTTCTAAATTTCAATGACTATAGGCCTAACCTATTCAACCTCTCCTTGTAAGAGAGTTTCTCCATTCCTGGTAAAAGCCTAGTGAACTTTCTCTGAACTGCGTCCAATGCCAGTATGGTTTTCCTTAGATTCGAGTCCCAAAACTGCTTACAGTATTTCAGCTGTGGTCTGATTCATTCCTTGTATACTGTTCATTAAACCTCCCTAATTTTGGACTCATCTCTTTGCCTTGCTAATTACCCATTGAACCTGAATGCCAATATTTGTAATTCATGGATAAAGACTCCTAAATGCTTCTAGTTTTGTGGCTTTTTGCGATCTTTCTTCTTTTAAATAATATTCAGCTCTTTCTGCCAAAATGCATAATCTCTTTTATTTTTCCACATTGTATTCCATCTACCAGGTTTCTGTCCGCTCACTGTCTCTGTCCCTCTGCAGATTCTTTGTGTCATCCTGACCACTTTACTTCCTACCAATTTCTGTGTCATTTGCTAACCTGGCTATGGTACATTTATTTTTACTGTTACTTATTTGCTGTTACTAAATGGATATTACAATGATTCATGCTAGGTCTATATCTGATTTCGATATGGGAACAAATTGCAATATATCTAAATTTGGTGACAACACTATACTGCATGGGAACAAGGGTGCAAGAAGACTTGGGTCAGCTAATTGAGTGCGCTAGAACATGGTAGATGGAATATAATGTAAATCAGTTTTCCTTTCTCATTCAGGGATGTGAGCTTCAGTGATTCGGCCAGCATTGATTACCTATTCCATATGCCCTGAAGGGGGTGGTGGCAATCTGCCTTCTTCAACTGATGCAGTCCATTTGTTAGGTATACCCACAATCAACTCAAAGAGACAGGCCATTTAAGACTGAGATAAAGAGGAATATCTTCATCCAGAAAGGCAAGACTTTGAAATTCTGTACCCTAGGGAAATGGAATACCTCATTCAAAGAGTCATAGACCTGTACAGCATGGAAACAGACCCTTCCATCCAACTCAGCCATGCCAACCAGATATCCTAAATTGATCTTGTCCCATTTGCCAGCATTTGACCCATAGCTCTCTAAAGACTTCCTATTCATGTACTCCAGCAGATGCCTTTGAAATGTTGTAATTGTACCAGCCTGTACCACCTTCTCTTGCAGCTGATTTCATACGCACACCACCCTCTGCATGGAAGAATTGCCCCCTCATGTCTTTTTTAAATCTTTCCCCTCTAGTTTTGGATTCCCCTAACCTGAGGAGAAAACCTGGCTGTTCAGCTGATCTATGTCCCTCATGGTCTTACAAACCGCTAAAAGGTGACCCCTTGGCTTCCAATGCTCCAGGAAAAAGAGTCAGAGTTTATTTAGCCTTCCACTATAGCTCAAATCCTCCAATCCTGGCAACGTCCTTGTAAATCTTATCTCAGTTCTTTCAAGTTTCACAACAACTGTCCTATAGCAGGGAGACCAGAATTAAACATGGTATTCTAAAAGTGGTCTCGTCAATGTGCTGTATAGCTGCAAGATGATATTCCAATTCCCAAACTCAATGTACTGATCAATGATTGAACAGGTTCTGACAGAAATTGACAGTATCCTGGACTTTGATGGCATTCAGGTTTTTGGCAATCATGCAAGAAACTGGTATTGAAGACAAGATCAGTAATGATCAAAATGAGTAGAGCAAATACATTGAATGCATTACTCTTGTTCTACTGGTTTTGAAATCTAATTTTTAAATCAAAACACTTCAGCAAAATACTTGTTAATTCTCAGAGAATAAAGGATAAGATATGAAATGATACAGACGACCTTCAGTCCTGGTAGATGTGTATGTAGATACACATAGTCGTTAGCCGGATCTTCAAATATAGTTATTTCTGGAGATTTCAAGAGGAGGTCTCCTCTTTTAGGGAGGATAGCATTTTCAGTTCTCATATGGGATCTTCAAGATCTTCTCAGAAAGGCACAAAGGTTGATCTGAGAGTCTTTCTTTTAACAGGTTATATCCCAACAATATCAAATGGCTACACCCCTGATAGCCACAAACTCAGGCATGTAACTGCCAGTAAGTCCAGAACTGACTTATGAAAGGGTCACTCAAACCAAGATGTTAACTCTGATTCCTCGCCACTGATGCTGCCAGACCTGCTACACTTATCTATTTTGTCTCTGATTTACAGCATCTGCAGTTCTTTCAGTTTTATTTAGTAAACCTATGAAGTTAGCTGAGTGTACGTGGCTTCTTAAAAGTATCTTTCTCTTTAAAAAGTGTCCTATAATGTCCCTTCAGTGACTTTAAAAAAACAGGTTTACGTAACCTTTCAACATCCCAAATTAAATCATTTTCATGATCCTTCAGACACAAATTTTAAAAAATATACCATTAATGGAAAAACCTTCATAACATTTCACAATATTGTCATCTGGAGTCGCACGATTCTTCCCTACTGATATGAAAGACTGGTCAAGTCGTTAGTTTGAGGACTATTGACTTTGATTCTGATTCACTGTCAACCATTTCTCCACTGAACAACCTTCTAGCTTTTGGATAGCTAATAGTCAGTCCCTTTCCTTATCAGGAGGATTATAAATACCCCATCCTTTGCGGATGAATTATTTCCTGCTAACTCAAGTAGTTTTGCATAATAACATCAGTGGGGTGACCTTTAAATATATGAATCTTCCTGATGGAAAATAGCTGTGCTGGTCAAATGAGTACTCACTTCCTTGGTGTATCCTGGATTTCTGAACAGGGTAATTGCTTTTTACATTGAACAGGCATGATAATTTTTACAGTATCCTGCACATTCAGACTGGGTAGTTTCTTCTTTTTGATTATGTCTTGAATCTGGCTTCCATGTAGTCATGTGCAGTCCATAATCATTTTGTGAAAGAAGCTTTCAAAAGCTCAATCTGCATTTACAAGTGTGTTCATGTGAGTAAGCCCTTTACTTCAAATTGTTGATAAGGTTGGATATCTTCATTCACTCTTTACAATGCAGTCAGGCTCCCTCAGAACCAGTGTTTTAGTTTCTCTCTCTCTTTGTATATGATGTACATGGGCATAAATAACACCTAAGTAATTTGAGTTGCTTGAAACATTAATTTTGGTTGAATGACAAATTTTCCACAGGAATACGTCTTCTAACAGTAGTATACCATCTAATGAAGGTACCTTTCCTAATGGAGTTAAAAATCACACAACACCAGGTTATAGTCCAACAGGTTTAATTGGAAGCACACTAGCTTTCGGAGAGACGCTCCTTCATCAGGTGATAGTGGAGGGCCCTCCACCTGATGCAGGAGCATCGCTCCGAAAGCTAGTGTGCTTCCAATTAAACCTGTTGGACTATAACCTGGTGTTGTGTGATTTTTAACTTTGTACACCCCACTCCAATAACGGCATCTCCAAATCATTTCCTAATGGAGATTACTCTATTTTGTTGAATTGTTTACATTTGTAAATATAGTAAACTCATTTGTCTTAAAAAATCATTTTGTTCTGGATTGAATGGATTCTCTACCTTTTTGTTACCTTCAGCCACTACAGCATCAGTGCCCCCACTTATCACCATGTTGTATCAGGTTCTAGATTCTAATCATCAACAGCTCATTGTGGGAAAAGTTACATGTCATGAATACTCCTTTCTATACTGAATATAATGATCTATCTCATTATAAGTGGTAGAGAATTGACCAAGTGAGGGTCTTAACAAGAAGGCACACTTGTTTCACACAATATGGTATAGTTTATTACACAATTGCAAATGGCATAATTAAAATTAACTAGTTCGGAATAAATACAACAATCAGCAGCCAAATGTGTCACATCTGACTCCATTAGGGCATCGCAGAATACAAACCATTTCTGCACTCAAAGGCTGCGTAGGTAGCATTATTAGATTGGCTGGAGCTGATGCAAATTCAACAGCAACACATACAGAACAATTAACTTATCAAGATTCAATATGAGACAAAACTGAGAACAATTTCATTTCCCAGAAAGATTGACAATATATGGAAAGATGCATGAAAGATTTCAAAGTTTAACTGTAGTTCCTATTTAGTTAGCCATCTTTTCAACTGCTGGCATCTATTCTCATTCTCCAGCAATCTTCCATTTCTTCTGTAGATGCAACACCATTAAAATCACTATCAAGCCCTTTATTTTGTAATTAGTTGTACCAACACAAATGATAAATTGGTGAATTTCATGACTGATGCAAAAAGTCTCCAGTCACCTGGGATTTCTGAACTTTAGACTTCCACACTGAAGAGATCACAACATACAAGAAATTGCAAGAACATAAATAAAAAACCTCTCAGTTTTACACAGTGAGTAACAATTTCTCTCAAATCATTCACTTCAACTTCAATGTTAAGCATCCTTGGAATGCAGGCCATTGATTCATGAAATTAAGCTGAAATATGCCCATTCTATGCCTGTAAAACAAATGTGTTCCTAATTATATATAGATATATATAAATGCCTGTGTATGCATGCATGTGTGCATGGGGATGAATTTAGCTTACCTTTACATTGTAGGATAAAAATAAGCTGCAAACAATATAAGGATCCAAAATTTAAAGGAGATATTTTATTCACTTGAGGGACATGGGTGTCACTCGCACACCTAGTTGCTCTTGAGATAGTGGTAGTGAGCTGTCTTCTTGAAACTCTATTGCCCACATGCTGTAGGTTAATCCATAATGCTTTAGGAAGGAAATTCCAAGATACTGACCTAGCGATTACAACATTTGCAACTTACAGCACAGAAAGTAGGTAGTCAGCTAATGCAACTGTGCCAACTTCTTCAAACATGGTATCCATTCTCGTTCTCTCACTCATTCCCTGTAGCTTGTGCCCTTAATATTCTGCCTTCATTTATGCATTTATCCAATTCTCTTTTGAAAGTTACTGCTGAATCAAGCAACTCTTCCGGATCATATTAACTTGCTTTATAAAAAAGAATTTTCCATTTCCAACTATGATTTGCATAATGTACAAAATTACGCACACAATTTTTCAAAATCAAAGGAGTCAAGGCAAACTGCCAGTGACAGCTAGATTCCCTAATACAATTTTCCTAACTATAAAAACAAGCATCAAGCTCAAAAGCCCACCTATCATCTTGATTAAATTTCATAGAAATGATACTTTACATATCTGCCTGTCCATAAAACCCTTCATCAACCAGATTCACACACCAGAAACCCCAGCTCATGCTGCCAAAGAGTTTCCAACCATTAAAATGAAAGAGATAGAAAATTATTAGTGATGGCACACAAATTTTCCAATATGCTGGGCTGCCAAATGATGCTACCTGTCAGCACTGCAGACTCGGAAAACGACTCCTTATCTCTGTAATTGCTCTTTGAAGAAAGTATATCATTCCAATTGAAAATCTAATACTATGGAGAGCAGTGAATTTTAAGTGCAGATCTGCAGTCCATCCTCATCTTCCTCACATTGTTATAATATAGAGAGCACATAAGTTATTTTGAAACCGGCCTAGGCAATTACTTGAAAAAGGCAAATATTGAAAGGGTTAAAGAAAGTGGGAGAACAAGGTTATGAAGATTGGATTACATGAAGAAAAAAATTGGTGGAGACTCCGTCTACTGTTCAATCTTTTTTTTGCAGTAAATTCTTTTAAAAAACCAGTGAATAGTGGCCTAAAATTGCACACTAACCCAACTTTGATATCAATAATGTATTTCTTTCTCCTTAATTTAATTTGCTTATACCCAAAATTATTGTGCGGATAGACAATGAGAACAATCCATCACTATTTACCTGACCATACTCCAGTCACAATCTTGTACATCTTCAACAAGAGACATTTGTCACCTGCTCAACTCAAGTGGTAAAAACTTGACTGTCTGAACTCATTCTTCACAATTTCTCATTCCCACTAATACCTCATTGGTCTAAAATGCATCTGTCTTTATTATTCCAAAACAAGATCCTCAAAGCTGCTGACAATGAAGTAAAATTACTTTTGCACTTGGGAGTAGGCTCGAAGGTGGGGGAGAGCTTCGAATCATTTAGACAAAAGATGGGGTGAAGTGTTCAGGCCTTTCCAAATCCTTCTAAATTCGGAACAGAGACAGTTAATGATTGTCGTGCTGCCTACAAGTCAATTAAGATTCATTAATGACCAATTCAAGTGCATATAAAGATGTTATCCAACCATAGCTGGTAAAATACTAGTGGTTGAAGAGACCTTAAGACAAATGGAATACTGTCTAGTGAATGCCAACAGTTTCCCTGTGGCACAGTGAGGTTATGAGAGGGCCCTCCTGTTTGGTATCCTTTACCCAAGCAAGGTCTGGCCTGGCCTTTATTCACCAGAGTTTAGAGAACTCATTCATTAGAGAATGAGAGGTGATCTTATTAAAGCATATTAGACACTGAGGGGGTCTTGACAGCGTAGATGATGAGACAATATTTCCACTAGGGAGAATTTCAAACTAGGTTACAGAATAAGGGGACATTTAATTAAAACTGAGATGTGGAGAATTCTCTACACCAGAGAGTTGTGGATGCTACATCTTAAAAGTATTTAGAAAGGTAAGATGGAGGCTTTTAAAATATCAAGCAATTGAGATCAAGGAACTAGCAGAAAGTAGGAGTTGAAGCTGAGGCATTGTTTTATAGAATGGCTAGGCAAGCTTGAGAGATTCATTTCTTGCGTTCTTGGGTTCTTATGGTACTGCTTGAATGACACATTGACGATGAACACCTCCATCTCATAGGGGCCGGCCTAACTGCCCAAGCTGGGCAAGTCCCACAAATCTACTCTGTAGCACTGAATCTAGAGTGTATACATTTGATTTGGCAAGACAAGGTATTGGTTTCCATTGCGATCGGAATCAAGGAGAGGAGCAGAGATGTCTTGCTGTAATTGTATGGTGCCTTGAGATCACACCTAGAGTATTGTATGTAGTTTTGGTCTCCTCATCTGAGGAAAAACAAGGGTGTGCAATGAAGACTTCTCAGACTGATTTCTGGGAAGGCTGAAGGGAGACTAGATTGATCAGAACTATATTCAGAGCTGAAAATGTGTTGCTGGAAAAGCGCAGCAGGTCAGGCAGCATCCAAGGAACAGGAGAATCGACGTTTCGGAGATTCATTTCTTGCGTTCTTGGGTTCTTATGGTACTGCTTGAATGACACACTTGACGATGAACACCTCCATCTCATAGGGGCCGGCCTAACTGCCCAAGCTGAGCAAATCCCACAATCTACTCTGTAGCACTGAATCTAGAGTGTATATATTTGATTTGTCAAGACAAGGTATAAACCAGAGTTCAACACAATTGCTCCAACCCAGAATAGATTGGTAATAGGGACAATGCAACATAATCTGAGGGTCTTTGTCCACCAGACACTGAAAGTAAGTATGCTGGTGTAGGAGGTGTCTTATGCCCGAAACATCGATTCTCCTGTTCCTTGGATGCTGCCTGACCTGCTGCGCTTTTCCAGCAACACATTTTCAGCTCTAATCTCCAGCATCTGCAGCCCTCACTTTCTCCCAGAACTATATTCACTAAAGTTTAGAAGAATTCAGAGGGATCTCATATAAACTTATGACATTCTATAAGGGCTAGACAGGGTAAATGCAGCACAGACATTCCTGATGACTGGAGAACCAAGGTTACAGTCTAAGGATATGGGGTAGGCCATTTTCGGATGGGATACTTATGACCAGCGGAGACCCGCAGGGATTGGTGCTGAGTCCACTTTCGTTTATTTTTATATAAATGATTTGGATGAGAATTTAAGAGGCATGATTGGTACATTTGCAGATGACACCAAAATTGGTGATATAATCAACAGTGAAGAAGGTTATCTAAAATTACAAAGGGATCTTGATCAATTGGGCCAATGAGGAACGGCAGATGGAGTTTAATTTGGATAACTCGAGGTTTTGCTTTTTGGGAAAACGAACAAGGACAGGACTTATCAGTTAATGCTAGCGCTCTGAGTAGTGTTGTCAAATAGAGACCAAGGGGGTTTAGATACATAGTTGTTTGAAATTTGGGTCACAGGTGCACAGGGTGGGTAAGGCAGTATTTAGCATACTTGCCTTCATTGCTCAGACCATTGTGTATTGGAGTTAGGACATCATGTTGTGCTTATATAGGACATTGGTGAGGCCACTTATTGAATACTGTGTACAGTTCTGGTCAACCTGCTACACAAAGTGTATTCTTAAGTTGGGGAGGGTTCAGAAAAGGTCTTACAGGATATTGCCAGGAATGGAGGGTTTGACTTTTAAGGGATTTTTTTCATTGGAGTGTAGGAGGTTGAGGAGTTATCTTGTAGAGACTTATAAAAATCATATGGGGCATAGATAAGGTAAAGAGCATACGTCTTTCCTCTACAGTTGGGATATTTAAAACTAGTGGTATTGGTTTAAGGTGAGAGGAGAAAGGTTTAAAAGGGACATGAGGGGCAATGTTTTTCACATAGAGGATGGTTCATATGTGGAATGAACTGCCAGAGAAAATGATAGATGCAGCTACAGTTACATTTAAAAGGCATTTGGACAGGTACATGAATAGGAGAAGTTTAGATGGATATAGGCCTCTCAACAGGACTAGTATAGTTTGGGAAACTTGATTGGCATGGACTAGTTGGACGAAGAGCTGTATGATTCTATGATTCTATTCAGAATTGCGCTGAGGAGGAATTTTTTCACCCAGAAAGTTGAGATCCTGTGAAATTCTCTGGCCCAGAAAGCAGTAGAGGCCAAAGCAAAGAATGTTTTCAACAAGGAATTAGATACAGTTCTTCGAGCTAAAATGATCAAAGGTTATGAAGCGAAAGTAGGAACTGAGTACTGGGTTGGATGATCTTTTTGATTGGTGGAATCGCCTCAAAAGCTGAATGGCCTACTCCTGCTCTTTTTTTCTGTGGTTGTACTAATTTGCAAGGCATCCATTATCTCTGTTTTGTTTTCTGATTTCAGTTTGGTGGGTAGTCTTTTGTTGAGAAGTTTGAAATGATCTTCTGCCCTATACAGTCATTTTTCCACCTAGCTCAGGTACTGACATTCAGTGACCATATCAACCGGAATAGAGCTGGTAGCACATGCTGCTGAGTATAACACTGCCATGTCTCTGCAAGTGGCTGAGGAAGGAACAATTCAGTTTGCTGGCACTTTGAGTTACCAGAAACCAGACATCTGCTGAGCCCCAGTACAGGGTGATATATCCTGTCAGCAGTTGAGAACTTCATACAAATGCATAGAAATAGGAGCAGCAAGCAGGTTTATCAGAGGGACCGGTGACTTAAAGATTGGAGGATTCTACCACCACGGAACAGTACACAGAGTGTCTTCTAGATGCATGCACATATACACCACTTCCCCAGCTATAAGCACTCAGTATTAAAGGCAATATGACAGAGGGATAAGGAATTTTCTCCTCACAAAGAGTCAGGGCAGTATTGTAATAATCCACCTTATTACTTGGCAAGTCAGATCCCAGACTGAATCTGGATTGATAGATCATATTTATTTTTTAATTTAACAAAACTGTCATTTACTGAATGTAATGCTGCAGATCTGGCTTTAACAACAAAACAGCGCTTTATTAAATAAATGTAAGATTAAATCGAATAACCAAAGCTATTTGTGTATTAATGAAATCTGTAAAATTTCAAAACACACAGCAAGATTGCAAACCCATCTCTTCTGACACCATAAGTTTACAATACTCAACATGAGAGAGAATTCCTTTCTTCATCATATCTGTAAATTCGAGCCCCAAGTCTAACCATGACTGACTCCCATGAGTGACCTAGCCAAACAGCCCCAAATAATGAGTGACCAGACCCATGACTGACATCCGTGCAGCTCTCTGGACATAAATGAGGTAAGATTAACTGATATCAAATGCTAATGGATGTGAATAGTAAATAGGCTTCTCACCGCTCACTAGCAAGATTCTAGTTTCAGCATTGAACAATTGCTTGGAGAATAAGATTTTTTGTTGTCAACATTGACAATCTCACCTGGTTTTCTCAAATTTCCTGTCACTGCCAACATTTTTCAGTGATTGGAAAGATTCCACTCATTAACTCTGTTTCTCTCTCACCACAGATACTGCCTAACTTGTTGAGTGCTTTCCAGTGTTTTGTTTCCCCCCCCCCCATCTCAGATTTCCAAAATTCACAATAAGCAGTTTCAAATGCTTATCCTAAAATATGGAAGCTAATGGTGAGGTTACACTTGTAGCTAAAAAGATAGCATATTCATCACTGTGAATTTGTAGAAGAATTTAAGTGAAACAATAATCTTTCCATTTCACTCTGTTACATTTCAAAGCAAAAATTGTGAGATAAGATTGTTTGTGGAGTCCTCTCATTCATTACTACTGCTTTGAATAAATCACTACTGCGTGGATTGTCTCTGTGCAATGTTTAATGAGGTGTTGCCTGAATGAGGAATCCTTTTCTCCCTTTTCTGCAAGGGGATGAAAAAATTAGAAGATACATGGTCCTTTTTGAACAGCGGTTCCATACAGGATTTAAAACAAAAATCACATACTGCAACAAAACATGAATAAATGTGCCAGCCACAGCTAAACTGTTGAATAATGCAGCTGAATGACTAATTTCAGCTGGGGCAATGTTAAAATCCATGTTGGCTCACTAATGATATTCGGGGAAGGAAACTGCTGCTCTTACCTAGTCTGACCTTAAAGTGACTCTAGAGGCACAGGTTAATGGTTAACTCTTAGCTACCCTCTGAATGGCCTAGCAGGCCTTTCAGTTCAATAAACTGCTAGAAAGGAAAAAATAAATAAAACTGAATGGACCATATAGCATTAACTAAAGCACTGGAAAAAATAAGGGCAAACATGTCCTGTCAATCTTGAAAAGTACTGGATATAGGTTTGCTCGCTGAGCTGGAAGGTCTGTTTTCAGACATTTTGTCACCATACTAGGTAACATCATCAGTGAGTCTCCAGATGAAGCACTGTTGGTATGGCCTGCTTTCTATTTATGTGTTTAGGTTTCCTTGGGTTGGTGATATCATTTCCTTGGTGACACCATTTCCTGTGGTGATGTCATTTCCTGTTCTTTTCTAGGGGGTGGTAAATGGGATCCAAGTCAATGTGTTTGATGATAGACTTCCGGTTGGAATGCTATGCTTCCAAGAATTCTCGTGCATGCCTCTCTTTGCCTTGTCATAGGATGGCTGTGTTATCCCAGTCGAAGTGGTGTCCTTTGTCATCTGTATGTAAGGACACTAGTGAGAGAGAGTCATTTCTTTTTGTGGCTAGTTGATATTCATGTATCTTGGTGGCTAGTGTTCTGCCTGTTTGTCCAATGCAGTTGACCTCATTATTAAACTTGTTTTATTTGCCTAGTTTGGATTATCCAAAGGCATAAAGACCAATAAGTCACCTGGACCAGATGGGATGCATCATAGGAAGTAGCTACAGAGTTGTGGATGCACTGGTAGTAGCCTTCCAGGAATCCTTAGATTCTGAAAAGTTCCGAGAGGATTGAAAAACAACCAATGTAACACCTTTATTTGAAAAGTAAACCAGATAACTATAGACCAGTTAGGTTAACATCTGTGATTGTGGAAATGGTAGGGTCTTTTCTGAAGGATGTAACAGCAGAGCATTTAGAAAAACATAATATAAGCAAGCAGCATGGCTTCATGAAGGTGAAATTATGCCTGGTAAATCTAGTGGACATTAGCAGCATAGGTAAAGGAGAAGCAGTGGGTGCAATATATTTGGTCCCCCAACAGATTTGGCAGGAGGTATCCTCAGGTCTCCGGCATCTACAGCAACAGAAGAGATTAAACTTACTTTCTGGAAAGAGCTTGTTCATGGAGGCAGCAGTGGCAGCGGCATCAGGCCTTCATCAGATCCGGAGCCTGACAGTGGCTGTAGGACTGGAGCGGGGAGTTTGGTGGTCGACTAGAGGGTCTGGTGCACGGCAGCACCTGGGGGCCTGGATCAGGACTTTGACAGTCGGAGATCAAGTCCAATGTGGGAAGAGCAAGCCCAATGCAGCAGTGAGGGAGGTCCCCCTGCATCTGCGACAGTGGCAAGAGCAGGCAGTCCAAGGTCTCTCAGAGAGCAGGCTAAAGTAGAGGAGATTGGACCCATGTGGTTAGTGCAAGCCCAGCATGACTAAGCACTTTAAGGAAGACTTCTGAACTTTTGATTTGGAGATGCTGGTGTTGGACTGGGTGTACAAAGTTAACAATCACCTGATGAAGGACCGGCGCTTCGAAAGCTAGTGTGCTTCCAATTAAACCTGTTGGACTATAGCCTGGTGTTGGGTGATTTTTAATTCTGAACTTTTAACTTTGTTTCTTCACTTTTCTACTTTGTACCTTAGATTTGGAACCTAAGATATCATTGGAAATGCCAACACTGTACTCTTTTCACTGTACTCATGTACTTGAGTACGCATGACAATAAAACCTGTTACTAATTTATTTGGATTTTCAGGAAATGTTTGAAAAGATACAACAATTTTGGGGTACTTAATAAGAGATAAGCCCAATGTGTTGGAGGTATTTTGTTAGCATGGGTAAAGGATTGGTTAATTAATAGAAGACAGAGCAATAAGTGGGGGAGAGAGGTTTTCGGAATTGCAAACTCCAACTACTAGAAATCCGTGTTGGGCCACAATTATTTGCAATATTTATTAATGCCTTGGATGAGGAATGTCAATATACTTTAGTCAAATTTGCGGATCTTCGAGGAGAAAGTGAGGACTGCAGATGCTGGAGATCAGAGCTGAAAATGTGTTGCTGGAAAAGCGCAGCAGGTCAGGCAGCATCCAAGGAACAGGAGAATCGATGTTTCGGGCATAAGCCCTTCTTCAGGAATGAGGAAAGTGTGTCCAGCAGGCTAAGATAAAAGGTAGGGAGGAGGGACTAGGGGGAGGCGCATTGGAAATGCGATAGGTGCGATATATTTCCCTCCCCTCCCCTATCAGCGTTCCGAAAAGACCACTCCCTCCGTGACTCCCTCGTCAGGTCCACACCCCCCACCAACCCAACCTCCACTCCCGGCACCTTCCCCTGCAACCGCAAGAAATGCAAAACTTGGGCCCACACCTCCCCCCTTACTTCCCTCCAAGGCCCCAAGGGATACTTCCATATCCGCCACAAATTCACCTACACCTCCACACACATCATCTATTGCATCCGCTGCACCCGATGTGGCCTCCTCTATATTAGGGAGACAGGCCGCCTACTTGCGGAACGTTTCAGAGAACACCTCTGGGACACCCGGACCAAACAACCCAACCACCCCGTGGCTCAACACTTCAACTCCCCCTCCCACTCCACCAAGAATATGCAAGTCTTTGGACTCCTCCATCGCCAGACCACAACAACACGACGGGTGGAGGAAGAGCGCCTCATCTTCCGCCTAGGAACCCTCCAACCACAAGGGATGAACTCAGATTTCTCCAGTTTCCTCATTTCCCCACCCCTACCTTGTCTCAGTCAAATCCCTCAAACTCAGCACCGCCTTCCTAACCTGTCTAATCTTCTTCCTGACCTCTCCGCCCCCACCCCACTCCGGCCTATCACCCTCACCTTGACCTCCTTCCACCTATCGCGTTTCCAACGTCCCTCCCCCAAGTCCCTCCTCCCTACCTTTTATCTTAGCCTGCTGGACACACTTTCCTCATGCCTGAAGAAGGGCTCATGCCCGAAACGCCGATTCTCCTGTTCCTTGGATGCTGCCTGACCTGCTGCGTTTTTCCAGCAACACATTTGCAGCTCAAATTTGCGGATGACAATAAAAAAGATCGAAAGCAATTGGTGAGGATGACACAGTCTCTCGAGGGATATATACAGATTAAGCAACTAGGCTAACAGTTATCAAATGGTATTTAAAATAGAGAAACATCAGATCGTGCACTTTGGCAGGAAGATGAGAAGCTAAGTATTATTTGAATGGAGAAAGGCTGCAGGAAGCAATGGAACAATGGGATTCGGGAGTCCTCATTGAGGAATCATAAAATGTTAGCATCCAATTTCAGTGGGTAATAGAGAAGGCAAATTAAATGTTGGCCTTTATTTCAAGGATAATGGAATATAAAAGTCAGTGGGTTCTGCCAAAACTATCCAAGGCACAAGTCAGACCACTGCTGGAATATTGTGAACAGTATTGAACCCCTTATTTCAGGAAAGATATATTGGTACTGGAAGCTGTCCAGAGAAGGTTCACGAGGCAGATAGCAGGTCCAGTGGAGAGGTTGTACAGATTGAGTGTGTACTTTTTGAAATATAGAAGAATGAGGGATCATCTTATTGAAACATACAAGATTTTTAGATGGAGAGGTCATTTCACCTTGTGGGAGAATCTAGGACCAAGAGCATAATTTCAAAATAAGGGGTTGCACATTTAAGACAGAGATGAGGAGGAATTTCTTCTCAAAGAGTAGTGAATCTGTGGAATTCTTTTCCGTAGAGCCCAGTTGATGCTGGGTCATTAACTATATTCAAGGCTGTGATAGGTTTTTAATCAGCAAGGGAATCAAGGGCCATAGGGAAAAGGCAAGAAAGTAGATTTGAGGATTATTATATCAGCCCTGATCTCCTTGAATGACAAAACAGTCTCAATGGGCTGAATGGCCTTATTCTGCTCTTAGAAACATAGAAAATGGAAAGAGTAAACCTTTCAGCTCTTTAAACCTGCCTCACCATTTAATATGGTCATGTCTTCTCATCCAACTCAGTGTCTTCCTCCTGATTTCACCCCAAACTCTTTGATTCTTTTAGCCTCAACAAATGAATGCCTTGGAAAGATTCAATGGTTTGCCTTCAACTACTTTCCATGGAAGAGAATTCCTGAAGCTCACCACTGTCTGGATAAAGAAAGTTTTCCTCATCTCAGTCCCAAATGTATCCTTAGACTGTAACCTTTGGCTCCAAACTCCCCAGACATCTGCGACAACCCCTGACTACTCCTGTTCGAAGTATATAGTTTCCATGAGATCCCCCTTCATTCTTCTGAACTCCAGTGAATATAGTCCTAACCAATCTAATCTTTCTTCATATGCCAGTTGTGCTATCGCAGGAATCAATTTGGTAAATCTTTATTGCACTCCCTTCATAGCCAGAACATCCTTCAGCAGTAAGGAGATCAAAACTGCACACAACACTCCAGGTGTGATCTCATTAAAGCCTTTTACAACTGCAACAACACATCCCTGATCCTACATCTCATGCTCTTTATGGTCAATTCATTTCACAAGAGATCAAGAAATGGTTGGAGGCACTGGATACTGCAAAGGTTATGGTTCCTGACAACATTCAAGTAAGAATACTGAAAACTTGAATTCCACAACTTGCCATGCCATTAGCCAAGTTAATCCGGTATAATGATACCACTCGTGTCTACCCAACATTGTGGAAAAATTCACAGACATCTCCTGTACATAATAAAGCAGAGCAAATTCAACCTGACCAATTACCACTCTCACAGTTTACTCACTATCATCAATAAAGTGATGGAAGGTGTGAACCGTGCTTACATGCAGCACTTATTCAATCACAGTCTTCTCAATACTGTCAGGGACATTCCCTCCTTGGTCTGAATCTGAACAACAGAACTGAATTCCCAATAGTGAGGTGACAGTGACTGGTCTTAATCTCAAGGTTGCATTTGACCAAATATGGCATCAAGAAGCTCTAACAGAAAACTGGAGTTACTGGCAATTCAGGGCAAAATTATTTCAAGTTACACCTGGAACAAAGAAATGCAGTTGGAGGAGTTCAGTCAGCTCAGCTCCAGGTGGTGTTCCTCAGAGTAGAGTCCGAGGCCTAACCATCTTCAGCTGTTCAATGAACTTCCTTCTATCATAAGGTCAGATGTGGGGAAGTTTGTTGATGACAGTACAACATTCAGCCCTCTTTGCAATTCCTCAGAGACGAAAAGGAGTCTGTGTCCAAATGTAGCAAGACCTGAACAGTATCCAGGTTTGGGCTAAGAAGTGGCAAGTAATGTTTATGTCACACAAATATCGGGCAATGACTATTTCCAACAATGGAGAATATAACCATCACACCTTGATATTCAATGACAATTCCATTACTTAATTCCTCACTATCATCCTGGAGGCTAACTATTGACCAGAAACTGCACTGGACTAGTCCTATAAATATTGTCACTGCAAGAACAGGTCAATGGCGAGGAATCTTGCCATGAGCAACTCACATCCTGTCTTCCCAAATTCTGTCCACCATCTCCAAGCAGCAAGTCACAAGTGTGATGGAATACTCCCCATTTGCCTGGATGGGCACAACCCCAACAACTCTGAAGAAGCTTTACATCATCCAAGTCAATGCAGCCTGCTTGATTGGTAGTTTAGATCAGAGTGGTGCTGGAAAAGCACAGCAGGTCAGGCAACATCCAAGGAGCAGGAAAATCGACGTTTCAGGCAAAAGCCCTTCATCAGGAATAGAGGCAGGAAGCCTCCAGTGTGGAGCCATTCTGTTTTCTTTATTTACCCTACCAAAATGCAACATCTCAAATTTATCCATTTTGAAATTTATTTGCCAGTTAAATACTCGTTCTGCATGTTTAGCAATCCCATGTTAGCTGTCTTCTGGAATTTGATCTAATCCATTAATTTTGAAATTGTACTTCCAATTCCCACGTCTAAATTGTTTAAATCGGTAGTAAATTACAATGACCCTATTCCTGATGAAGGGCTTTTGCCCGAAACGTCAATTTTCCTGCTCCTCGGATGCTGCCTGACCTGCTGTGCTTTTCCACCACCACTCTGATCTAAACTCTGGTTTCCAGTATCTGCAGTCCTCACTTTTGCCGTGCTTGATTGGTATCACATCCACAAAAATTAATGCCCTCCATCGACTCTCAATAACAGCAGTGTGTACTATCAACAAGATGCACTGCAGAAATTCATCAAGGATTCTTAGACATCATCTTCCAAATCTATGATCACATTCATGTAGAAAGATAAGGGCAGCAAATGCATGGGAACACCACTATCTGCAAGTTTCTTCTAAATCATTCACCATCCTGACTTGGAATTATATCACTGTTCCTTCACTGTAACTGGGTCAACACGATAAATCATTCTTAGTTTCTATTCATAATAGCCACTTTTGACACGATTATTCCAAATGTCAAATGAGATGTCCATGTAATCCTGGTCAGAATAAATAACCCAGAAAACTGAGTGGAATGCTCATCTTGATGGCTAATACCTACCTGTGCATAAAAAGATGGGGATCTCTGCTCCATCCTTTAGAATTGTCCACTTAGACTGGGCTGCGGCTTCTAGTGTTGAAAATCGTGAAAACCATGAAACACTAAGTCAATTATTTTGGTTTCAGTTCCAGGCGCTTATTATAAGAACCATATAAGATATTTGTATGTATCCTGGAAAGATTTTAAGAGACCTCTGAGTGTTTGTGGGAAAGAAGCTCATTTTTCAACAATCTGTTGATTTTTTTTAAAGAGGTTACTGAGTTGACAAATGAACATTGTCCAAGACATGTAAGGTATTTGAATTTTTAAAATGGCCTTTGACAGTATTAGAAGTAGACAAATCTACACAGAGGCCACTGGGAAAAAGAGGACAGATCTTTGGTGAAAAAGGATGTCTTGCATTTCTGTAAGCATAATGTTGTGATTAATGGCAGCAGTTCTGCACGGAGATGATTTACTTGTGGAGAGTAAATCTCCTGCAGAGATTTGTGATAGCCCCATTACTGTCCAAAAGCAGTGCTAATGATTTTGAGGAAAGTGATGAGGAACCTGTGGGCAGACTCGTAAATGACACAAAGATGTTTGGGGATAAAGCTATGGCTGAGAAAACTCAGCCTACACAATCAAAACTAATTGCAATGGGAAAGGGCCCTGTGAATAAAGGATTACAATTAATGTTGAAAAATGTAATATAATGCACCTGGGGGGGGGGAGGATAAAAGCCCATGAAAATGTTCAGAGCAGAGCTGCAGGTAAATAAATTGGTGAAAATGTTTTAGTTCTCACAATGGCTGGATTTTTTTCCACCAGAAATGTTATCCTTGCCAGGATTAGTTAGTTTGTGTCCGTTTGAATAAGATAAATCAAGGGTAATTAGGGGTGATGAGTACAAGATAGTTAAGCGTGGAATCTTGTTAAATGTTAGAGAGGATCAAAGCAGTCCTCAGTCCAGGGAGCACAAAACTGGCACTGTGCTAGATCAACCTTACACCTGCACCATACATCAGCAACTTACATGACAAACTTACTACACATGCAGCAAGCAAGCAGACAATCTGTAGGAGGCTAGTCCCCATTGAAGACCATGGAGGTGCCTATCAGGTGATCCTGGCACAGTAAGTCAAGAGCAGCTTCCCATGCGAATTCAGGCAATGACTCACAGTTAAGCTTTCATTCGAAGTCAGTGGTTCCATGTCTCTGTAGTCGAGGGAGTGCATACGGTTAGACTTTGGCTCCATAGCATCACATTCAGGGGATGAAGCCATGTGGTTGGGTAGAACCATACAACAGTGTGTGGACACATCTTTTTTTCACTCTTTCATGGGATAGGCCAACATTTATTTCTAATCCCTAATTGCCCAGGGCACAGTTAAGACTTAACCACATTGTTGCAAATCTGGAGCCACATGAATGTCAGACCAGTTAAGGATGGCAGTTTCCTTCCTAAAGGACATGAGCGAACAAGATGGGGTTTTCCTGACAACTGACAATGGATTTCTGGTCATCATTCCATATTTTTATTGAATTCAAATTTCACCATCTGCCATAGTGATTCCACCGCAAGGCTGCACACGTCCCCTGCAAGCTTACTCAGGTGTGTGTCAGTGGAGACAGTGGGCCATCATCAGATCAGTCCAATAGTCCATTCAGTAAGAAGAAAATGAGAGAGGGAGGTCAAGTGCAGCAGGACTGAGCCTCAGCAGTGTACTGTTCTGAAAAGGGGCATGTAGACTCTGGACAAGGGCATTGTATAATTGTGAAGGTGGGGGGCAGCAGGATTTGCAAGAGCAGATGCAGTGGGGGTGGCACAGTGGCTCAGTGGTTAGCACTGCTGCCTCACAGTGCCAAGAACCTGGGATTAAATCCAGCCTCGGGCAATTGTCTGTGTGGAGTTTGCACATTTTCCACGTGTCTGCGTGGGTTTCCTCCCACAATCCAAAAATATACAGATTAGGCACATTGCCCATAATGTTCAGGGATGTGTCAGTTAGGTGCATTAGTCAGGGGTAAATGTTGGGGAATGGGTTTGGGTGGGATGCTCTTCAGAGGGTTGTGTGAACTTGTTGGGCCAAAGGACCTGTTTCCACACTTTAGGAATTTTATGATTCAGTAAAGCATGGCTGAGAAGGATGTAATGCCAGAGTGGGAGTCATCCAAGTCAGAAACATTTGAAGGCATGCAGAGTGACTGGTGTGGCATACTGCAAGGATGGGGGATAGAGTGAGTGATGAAAGAAATTACATGCAATAATGAGAGTCACAGAACTTGAGCCTTAGTTGAAGGTGCATCTGGTAGCAGACATAGATTGTGTGTGAGGTAGCAGAGAAAAGAGTGTGACTTACCTCAGGAAATGGAGAAAGTGATTTCTACATTTCTGGCCATTCCTCTGCATCAGGGAGATGGTGATGATTTGAATGATGATCTCAGTCTAGGCTGCAACCTCCTCCTCCAGTCCACCAGGAAAAGGATGTCTCTCCTTTGCAGCACTATGTCCAGCAGGACCTCCAGGTCCCTGTTAGAGAACCATGGGGCCATCATCCCCTTTCCATCACACTCAAGTTCTGTCCATCAACATACAGGGCAGCTTCATAATGCCAGCGCTCATCCAGGTACATAGCAGCCTTCTAAGGGTTGTACAGATTTACAGGATCCCTGTCTTTCAACAGATATCCACTGAGTAGAAAGATGTACCAGGAATGTCACATAGTAGATGAGGCAGAAACTGCATAAGGGAGACACCACAGGGACTAAGTATGTAATAGCAGAGATTTATGAAAGGGAAATAATAGTTCTACTGGAATTCTTTGAGACTGTAACTCGATGAGTTGATAAGGGGAGAAGATGAAGGAACTGAGGACATTCTGGCTATGTTTGCAGATGATACAAAGATAGGTAGAGGGATAGGCAATATTGAGGAAGCAGGGAGGCTGCAGAAAGATTTGGACAATGTAGGAAAGTGGGCAAAGAAGTGGCAGATGGAGTACAACATGGGTAAGTGTGAGGTCATGCACCTTGGAAAGAAGATGAGAAGCATGGATTATTTTCTAAATGGGGAGAAAATTCAGAAGTCTTAACTGCAAAGAAACTTGGGAGTTCTAGTCCAGGATTCTCTCAAGGTAAACTTGCAGGTTGAATCAGTAGTTAGGAAGGCAAATGCAATGTTGGCATTTTTTTTTAGATGACTTGAATATAAAAGCAGGGATGTACTTCTGAGGCTCTATAAGGGTCTGGTCAGACACATTTGGAGTGTTGTGTGTGATGTACAGGCCCTGGAGTGGGTTCAGAAGAGGTTCATGAGACTAAACCCAGAAATGAAAAGTTTAACATATGAGGAACGTTTGAGGACTCTGGATCTATATTCGATGGAGTTTAGAAGGATGAGGGAGGATCTAATTGAAACTTGCAGAATACTGAATGGCCTGGACAGAACGATGTTGGGGAGATGTTTCCATTGGTAAGAGAGACTAGGACCCGAGGGTACAGCCTTAGAGTAAAGGAGAATGGAGATAAGGAGAAACCTCTTCAGCCAGAGAGCGATGAATCTATGGAATTCACTGTCACAGAAGGCTGTGAAGGCTAGGTCATTTAATATATTTAAGACAGAGATAGACAGGTTCTTGATTGTCAATGGGATCAAGCATTATAGGGAGAAAGCAAGAGAATAGGGTTGAGAAACTTTCAGCCATGATTGAATGGTGGAGCAGACTTGATTGGCTGGATGGCGTGATTTCTGCTCCTATATCTTATGGTCTTATGGGAGCCCATGGATATGATTTATTTTGAATTTCACAAGGTGGTGGTGAGCTGCCTTCTTGAACTGCTGTAGTCCAAATTCTGTAGGTTGATCCACAATGCCCCTAAGGAGGGAGTTCCTGGATTTTGACCCATCGACTTTCACCAAAGTCCCAAATAAGAGATTAGTATGTAAAACTAAAGCACATGGGATTAGGGGCGGTGTATTGAAATTTGTAGAGAACTGATAGGCAGATAGGAAATAAACAGTAGGAATAAGCAAGTCTTTTCCACATGGCTGACAGTGGCTAGTGGGATACCAGAGTGATCAGTGCTCGGATCCCAGCTACTCACAATATCTATCATTTTTAAGGGAATATACCAGGCTGTCCAGAAAAAAAAAGTCTTCTTGAATATAGCACATTATTCAACTTCTGCTGCCAACATTTAGCTCCACTAATTGCCCTTGTGAAGATAGGGGTCAGAGTTCTTGTTGAACAGCTGCAGTATTAGCAATGCTGTTATACCCATAAGGAAGTACTCCAGCTAACTATACTTCTGGACAAACCAGATCCCAGAATGAAGCCTAGCTTGCTGGATCTTTCATTTATTTTAATTATTGTGGTGGTCAATTGCTGAAGCATAATTACATAAGGCTAAGAGTTTCTTTGATATATTACACAGAAGGTAAAAACAAAAAGAAAGGACAGGCATGCCAATTTATATAGATAGAGAAGACTGTTCAAAACATTTTAAATCACCCAGCAAAATAAGTTTCAAACTGTTTCCCAACACCATCACTTTACAGTAATTCAAATCCAGAGAAATTATACTTGGATATCAAAACTATAAGGTTTGACTTAACAGATTCTCCCTAGCTTCTGACCTGTGAGCTATGCAATATTCTTATATGAGTGCTTACCAAACTGAGAGTTTCTGCTTTTTCAGCCTCTAATAGCCTTCAGATTTAAAACCAAACAATTCTGGTCTGAAAGTTGCAATCCCAACGAATTTGGTAACTTATTTCCTTAATTGCTCTGAATAAACTCCTTACTGGGTGAGGGATTGTGCTTGCATCTGAACCCACAGGTCTCTTTTGAACTGCCTGAAAAATATTAAATCACTGGGTTTCCCAAGTTAAATACAGCCTTTGAATTTCCTCACAAAAAAATCTTTATTAACTCATGGGACATAGGTGTCACTGGATTGCCAGCATTTATTGCCCATCCCTATTTGCCCTTGAGAAGGTGGTGGGGTGCTGCCTTCTTGAATTGCTGAGTCCAAATGCTGTGGATTGACCCACAATTCCCTTGGGGAAGGAGTTCCTAGCTTTTGACAAATCGACAATGAAGGAACGGTGATATATTCCCAAACAGCAAGTGATAGACAGAGCTAAACAATTCCACAATTGATGGATTAGATCTAAGCTCTCTTGTCCTGCCACATCCAGTTGTGAATTGTGATGGGCAATTAAGCAGCTCACTAGAGGAGAAGGCTCCATAAATATCCCCATCCTCAATGATGGAAGAGCTCAAGACATCAGTGCAACAAATAAGGCATTTGCAGCAATTTTCAGCCAGAAGTACCAAGTGGACAATACATGTTGGACTCCTCCAGTGCTCCCCAACATCACAGATACCAGACTTCAGCCAATTCTATTTGCTGTATGTGTATCAGGAAACAGTTGGAAACACTGGATACTGCAAAGATTATGGGCTATGACCATGTTCTGGCAATAGTACTGAAGACATGTGCTTGAGAACTTGCCACTCCCCGAGCCAAACTCTGTTATAGTTATAACAGTGGCACCTGCACAATATGGAAAATTTACCAGGTATGTCCTGGGCGTACAAAGCCAGACAAATCCAACCCAGTCAATTGCCACCCCAACAGTCTACTCTCGATCATCAGTAGAATAATGGAAGGTGTTATCAACAGTGCTACCAAGAAGCACCTGCTCAGCAATAGCCTGCTCAGCGATGTCCAGTTTGGGCTCTGCCAGGACCACTCGATTCTAAACCTCATTACAGCCTTGATTCAAACCTGAGGTGACTTGACAGTTACAGACTTTGACACGAAGGCCACAATCCCCTGAGCGTTCCATCACGGAGCCCTAGCAAAACTTGAAACAATGGGTATTGAGGCAAACCCTCTGTTGGTAGGATTCATACCTGGTACATGGGAAAATGGTTGTTGTTCTTGGAGGTCAGTCATCTCAGTTCCAGGACATCTCTATAGGAGTTCCTCAGAGTAGTGTCCTAGGACCAACCATATTTATCTGCTTCAAAGACCTTCCTTCTATTGTAAAGTCAAAAGTGGGGATGTTCACCAATGATTTCAAAATTTTCAGCACCAACCCCTCCAATACTAAAGCAGTCCATGCAAGATCTGGACAACATCCAGGTTTAGGCTGACAGGTGGAAAGTAACATTCATGTCACACCAATGACCATTTCCATTAAGAGTCAAACAACCTAATCAGCATGCCTCAACATTCACTAATGTTACTATCAATAACTCTGCCACTATCAATATCCCTGGGGCCACCATTGACCAGAAACTCCTCACCATATAAATATAGTGGCTATATGAGCAGGTCAGAGGCTAAAAACACTACTGCAAATAACTCATCTCCTGACTGTCTAAAGCCTGTCCATCATGTGCAAGGCCCAAGTTAGGATGGGTGCAGCTCCAATAATACTCAAGAAACTTGACCCCTTCCAGGACGAGGTTGCCTGCTTGATTGGCACAATATCTACAAGTATCCACTCCCTTCACAACCAATGCTCAGTAGCAGCAGTGTGTACAGTCTACAAGATGCATTAGAGAAATTTACCAAAGATCCTAAGACAGCACTTTTCAAACCAATAACTACTTCCACCTGGAAGGTCTCAGGCAGCAGGCATATGGGAACAACACCACCTGCAAGTCACCTATCATCCTGACTTGGAAATTTATTGTTATTCATTGGTCCAGATCTTGGGGCACTTGATCATGGACTGCTTCAGTATCTGAGGAGTCACAAATGTTGCTGAACATTGTGTATTTGTGATGGAGGGAAGATCATTGATGAAGCAGCTGAGATGGTTTGGCCCAAGACTCTACCCTGAGGAACTCCTGCAGAGATGTCCTGAAGCATGAGAAATTAATCACCTCCGATGTTTATACTACCTGTCATAAACCCGAGAGCAAAATCAATTTGCCATTAATGTTTTTGAGACTTTCCAGTAAGCCTCTGACATACTGGATTAGGTCATTGTTCTGGAAGGACTGTTATATCTTATTTTTATTTTTAAAACATATCTTCACAAAAGCAACCAGCACACATCTATAACTAATTAAAACTCTAAAAATAATATTTGTTTAAATGAATAATACACTTTTTGAAATATCTCTTCATCAAGTCACCAATTATTTACATGTGCCCTAACCAGCCAGCTTAGGGCTAGTCCCTGCAATGAGGAGATTCTCTGAATCTCCTATTTATTTTTGTCAGCCAGAGCTCCCTGATTGGCGCAGGTTAACAACCTCAGTCAAGGATCACATAGAGAATGATATCCACCTGGCCCACGTTCCAATCACCACATCTTTCATTACAGAAAAAAAAGAGTTCTAGAGGTCGGAACCAGTGAGAGTGAAGGGATTTCTATCACTCTCTTGAATTGTCTTGCAGATGGTGAACAGCTTTAGGAATGCCTGATTGAAGGGTTTATGTCTGAAACATCGATTCTCCTACTCCTCGGATGCTGCAAACTTGCTGTGCTTTTCCAGCACCACACTCTCGACCATCATCACGTTCAAATAGGTGGCACGGTGGCTCAGTGGTAAGCACTGCTGCGTTACAGCACCAGGGACCCGGGTTCGATTCCCGCCTCAGATGACTGTCTGTGTGGAGTTTGCATATTCTCCCCATGTCTGCGTGGGTTTCCTCCCATAGTCTGAAGATGTGCAGGTCAAGTGAATTGACCATGCTAAATTGCCCATAGTGATAGGTGTATTAGTCAGGGAAATAGGTCTGGGTGGGTTACTCTTTGGAGGGTCGGTATGGACTTGTTGGGCTGAAGAGCCTGTTTCCATACTGTAGGGAGTCGAATCAAATGACTGTAGCACCAGCTGGTCAGAAGTATTGATTTATCCTAATTTACACACCAACATCCTTCAGATCAAAGTAGAAGCAAGGTTCTTAATAGAAAAGCTTATGGCCCCATTTTCAAACAGCAGTATTATCCACTTCTTCTGAATAAATATTTGGAACAACCAAAGAATGGTAAAGCGTGGTCAGTGACAAGGTAACACAAAAGCATACAAGTCAGTTCTGCTATAACGCATGTTTCTTCAACGCAAATTGGCTTTAACGCGTTTGAAGAATTTAGACCATTATTTGTAGAACGCAAACTTTCTTTACTGTATTGGCTATAATGTTGTTCTGGCCCTGTTAGTTTAAATGACACTGCTATTGCATGATTTTCTTTTAATGCAAGGTCACACAGAATGGAACTATCACATTATATCAGAACTGACCGTACTTTGTCAAGTGAACACACGCAAAGAAATCATGGTTTCAAGTTGGAAACTGAGTTTGCATCAATTCGAAAAATCACAAGCTCAAATCATCTCTCTCAGTAACACAGCAGGTCAAATGGTTGTATAGTAACAATGCATATCTGTTGGACGACAACGCAAATCGGAATATGAGATGCTGAGAGCAAGCAGATCAGTGTGTTTCAAGGATGGTGATTGTGAGGATGGGATTTCACTTTCTGATGAAAAACTGTGACATTGGTTTGTCTCATAGACCTGACCATGTGGAACCCCAAGTCGCAAGCTGTGGATCTCAAATTCATAGATCTGTTACCAACAGCTTTCATATCACAATTATTTCTGAACTTGGTGAAAGTGGACATGCTGAAGAAATGGCTCAAAGTTTGTATACATACTGTTTAGGATGGTTTAATTTAAAGTGTTAATTTAGTTTTAGTTTTAGAAGGGAAAAAATATCCGGTGTTCAATTGTTCAGTATTTTTGTGTGATTACAGCAAAATGAAAATTAAATTGAAACAAGAAGCTGTAAACATGAAAGTAAACATTTTAGAAGCATTGTAAATGCTTCTGCTCAGTCATAGAGGCTGATTTGTCATCACTACGTTACTCAAAGATATAAAGAACAGCATAGTTTAATTGTGAATAATATCTCAACTTCAAAAATGAAAAATACTTACTAATATGAATTTTAACTATCTGAGGAAATTAATATACCAGGATTTCTATTCCTGACCAAGGCTGTACTATCTTTTAAAAGGTACTTGAACTTCATCAAGTCAGGTACATCAAACATAAAGTCTGTGAGAGCATTTCCCAATGGTGAACTATTAAAGTGATTATTAAAGTGATTATTTCCCTGATACACCATTAATATGTCTTCAACTTTAGTTGGTTCATAAATCATATTGATAAAATTCACCGTGATCCTCGCACAACCTCAAAGAAATGCAAGGAAAATATTCTAAGTTATATTAGTAATTTATATCACTGACTGGTAGTTAAGTTCTCAGAATTGAAGGGTACCTTTTAAAAATTTGGCACCAGTCTTAATCACACCTGTTAAAATGTATGCAATTTTATTACCTACGTTATGGAAACAGGCCATTTGGCCCAACAAGTCCACACCAACCCTGTGAAGAGTAACCCACCCAGATCCTATATTTACTACTGACCAATGCACATAACACTATAGGCAATTTAGCACAGCCAATTAACCTAACCTGCACATCTTGAGACTCTGGGAGGAAACCCACACAGACACAGGGAGAATGTGCAAACTCTACACAGACAGACAGTCACCCAAGCAGGAATTGAACCGAGATACTGTAAGGCAGCAGTACTAGCCACTGGGTCACTATGTCTCCCTAATAACGTCAGTGAAATCACACCTTACTTTGAATTGGATTGCTTCTGTAATATTTCTGTAAAAATGTTTATGGTGCTGAGTTAAGAGACTGCATTAAAAGCTTTTTTCTCATGACTGTTAATTGCAATCTGCAAAGAGTGAACAGTAAAAATGAGCAGCCGAGCAAAAAAGTAGAAAATTATACTCAGAATGAAAGACAGGAACAAACAGGTCGATAGGTTAGTCAGTGGATGAAGACTCATGAAGAACATGGATATAGGGTATTCACTTCCAAGTGTGAAAATCAGAATTATTGCTGAACTGGTATATTTTATGGGAACATTAGTATGATGTACAAGGTGAGAGAATGAGAAAACACAGCACAGTGTTTCAAATAGTGGAACCAGCATTACAAGAATTCACAAGTATTTGTTCATACTTTAACTCGATATGTAAATAAAGTGCCTTCCCTGAAGCAATGTGACAAAGAAACATCTAATCTTTTCCTTCATTCCCTGAACACTTTGAATTTAGCACCAATTTCTCTATTTCTATTTGCAAAAAATTTTACATTATGTTCCAGATGGAAAATAAATGTGACTGTATCTTGAAACATATAAACAGTTTACATTTCCCAGAGGAACAGAAGTTGCTGTAGCATACATTACTTGCAATTCCTAGCATTGCCATTTAGTATTCGATTGTATTGCTTCATATAAGACAGTGTTGAATTGTACTTGTGCTGCTCACCATTATACTACTGGCACAAACTGAGTCAGTAAATTCTGGCGGAAGTCAGTTACTGGAACATGTAAGATTTTATCTATTGATAATATGTAGTTTAGTATTTTAAGTGATAGGATGTCTAAGATACATAACATTAACTAGGAAGCTCACTAGTATAGACATCACAATTTATACAACCGTGTGAAACTACTGAGCAGGAAAAGACCAGCTCATCTATTTATCCTGCTCAACTCCCAAATGGCTGAAACATCACGATGAAACCTGACCACCTTCTCAAAACAGCCCCAACACGTGACCTCCCAAGGTAATTTAGCAGAAAAAGTTTATATTACTACAAATAGGAAGACTTCAGCACGATTACAATACCTTCTTTTAAATGTTGTTTGTTAACTTCGCCTGTTTTCTGTGCACAATAAACCTCTCGTGTCTGAATGCCACCTCCGCACAAGGTTGATTCATTGCTTCTGCGTCGGTCTTGTTGACTGAGTAGAGGCTTCACCTGGCACTCATTCCAGTCAGTGGTTTTCCAAACATACCTAATGGAGAATGAAAGCAGCATATGGTTTCTTTCCTTCTAATTGTAGATCTCCATACATCAGAAATTTCACTGGAAAAAAAATCAAAAATTGGCACCACTTACATTTACACTCATTGATTCATAAAAGAGCTTGACTCAAAATTTGTCAATATCAAGCCCATTGTATAGATCAACTTATTCTGTCCATACATAAAAGGAAACATTGGAAACTAATCATGCTTCAAGTTTAACTAATAAGCAAAAGATGTTTAAGATCTTTGAATAAATCCTGAATAACATCAAACTTTTTAGCTGAATATTAATGTGAAGATCTTACTCTGCGGATACAATGAATTCAGAAATGTACACACATTTCACATTTTAAATTATAAATTACTAGAAACAGCTCTCAGAATAATTTGCTGAAGATATTTAAAATGACGAGTGGGACATTTAATGTTCTAGTGAGTTCAATTGAGGCAATGGAGAAAATGGTCAGAGTTAAGCTGCTGACTATTTTAAGTCAACATAACAGTCTGTGTATTCATCTTACTCATTTACACAGCTTGAGAACAGTAAATATTCATATTCCTTCAACATTTAGCTTCATCACAGGAAACAATGAGATGTTTCATTTTGAGAAAGATGAACTACCTGGAGCGAAAACTGGACTTGCTTTCCTATGGAGAAGATTGCAGCCCCAAGCAATGTAACATTACAGAAAAATATTAAATGAAGTGAAGAGGGAATAATTTTTTACTTCCCTGACCTATCAAAAACACACACCTAAGAAATGAAGGAGCCAAAGGGAATAAAGGTCATCCTTGACATTTGAGTGCAAACTTTTAAAATAATCACTGCACAACTAATATTTTCTAAAATATCTTAGGAACAGGAATAGGCTATTTTGGCCCCTTGAGCCTGTCTGCCACTAAATTAACTCATTGATCTGTATTTTAACTACATTTATCTACTGTTGTTCCATATCCCTTGGTATGGTTACCCAACAAAAATCTATCAACCTTAGACTTGACAATTTAAATCCACATACTTTTGAGACAGCGAGTTCCAGATTGTCGCAACTGTGTGTGAAAATGTGTTTCCCAGGTCAATATATCCTTCTGAAGGCAGAGAAGGGGGTCTAGGTAGGCATCACCAAATGTCAGTAATTTGTGAACAATAATATCTAATTAATTTAGCATCTCTATAGCTGCCAGCTTCTCACCTACAAAATAAATATTCTAATTTTGGGTGGCACGGTGGCACAGTGGTTAGCACTGCTGCCTCACAGCGCCGGAGACCTGGGTTCAATTCCCGCCTCAGGCGACTGACTGTGTGGAGTTTGCACGTTCTCCCCGTGTCTGCGTAGGTTTCCTCCGGGTGCTCCGGTTTCCTCCCACAGTCCAAAGATGTGCAGGTCAGGTGAATTGGCCATGCTAAATTGCCCGTAGTGTTAGGTAAGGGGTAAATGTAGGGGTATGGGTGGGTTGCGCTTCGGCGGGTCGGTGTGGACTTGTTGGGCCGAAGGGCCTGTTTCCACACTGTAATGTAATGTAATCTAATGTAATCTAATCTAATCTAATTTGTCCTTCTCAGATCCAAAGTGGATGATCTCATGTCTCCAAACTGAAATCCAAGTTTCTTCTCACTCGGTTTCTTTGTAACTTTCATCTCCATTCAAATAACTTATCATGCTTCCTAAATTAGTGCCACATACAAAATTGCATTTATATTTATTTTTACTTGCATCCAAGATAATGTATGTAGAGAAAACCTGAAGCAAACAATTCATTGGATTCAAGCCCCTCAGCATCAAACATAACTTTCTTTCTAAAACTTTCCAAATTTATCTTTTAGGTTTGATCTTAATATTTTATCCTGTCCTCACACTAACTGAAAGGAAATACTAATTTATCAAATCTTTAGTTTCCTTATAACCAGTTGTAGACTTACATATTTAGTAGATCCTTATTCCTGTTTACTATTCTCTATCTCTTCTTCCATTTATAAAACATTTGTTCAGAGTTCCATGCACAATCTATCACGTCTACAGTGTTCCACTTCCTATACATCTGCCAACCTTGTTATTTGAGCTGTTGTGAGAGTCCAAATTTTGCAATTTTAAACTGTCAGTGTTAACCATCCATACTACTCTGAAACTGACAGCAGCTTCTGGCACCTGCAAATAAATGCAAAAATTGCTGTCAGTAATTCCCTACTCCTCTGCAGGATGCTTTTGTTGATGTCCTCTTTGATTAAAATCTTAGAAAATGTTAGAGTTTATATTAACTTTCTCTTTTTACATAATTAATTTTGACATAAAAACCTGTGAAAAAGTTATGCTTTGTTGAATGAACTGAAACTGGGCTCTTGTTAGTCTGCTGTCGTAATGATTATTGAACAACCTCTTTTCCACTGTTAAGCTCATTTTTATATTTTTGGATAGTCTGTTTTCATTATGCTTTCAATAAAAATTAAAAGATTTTTAAAATAATAAGAAATATTTTGTTAAAGTTTTATCTTAGGCCCTGTCTGAATGTTCCAGTCTTTATTTTGCTCTCTTTACAATGTTTGAATTTGGAGAATAATTGCTTTCTTTGATTTCCTGGTTTACTACAATGTATTTTTTTGAAGCAACTCACTGCTTGATCTGTTCATGCATTTCATTGTTGCAGGATATCAGAGATCCTTTATGGCTGATGTCAAAAGGAAATTAATCTTAGAAAAGATTTGCCATTTCAAGCAAATATATGTCGAGTATTTGCAGATAAAAGGTATCACCAGTGGCTAGACGATGATTGCTGCTGAGCAACCCTGTACCATTTGAAGACAATAGAATTTCCCAGCTTTCTCACCAAGAATCCATGCCACTGTCATAGATTAACTAGGTTATTTATCTCAGATGCTACTTTTGTGATGTTGGGAACTGGTTGGTTATTGTGCTTGTTTTATAGTCTACTGCGGCTAGATTTTAAAAAATAATACATTAGATTTGCAAGTCTTTTAAACATTGAGGAAATTAACTTCCATCTCTCCTCTTGATAGCCAATGCACTTCCTAACATTCAAGCATCACTGCTCAGAGGAAAATTTGAAATGTGCAGTGAAAGTACTCATTTATTCTGGGAAGTTTTGCTCATCAACACAGGATTAAGTACAGATGTCACTAATGATTTAAAGAGTTGCATCAAACAGTATTTCATAATAAAAGAGCATTTCATGGATTCTTAATGACAATAATGAGATTTTACGATACAACTGTTATGCAGACTAAATATGCTTTACCCCTTTTTGTTTTCTTAATTTGTCTCAAACAAATATTATTCATAATACCAAGATATTAGGCAAAGTTAAGTCCCACCATATCCGTGGTGTTATATGACACTTAGCAAGATAATACCTGAAACTCCAATGACATGTACTCAGTTATCTCCTTGTTTGTCAACTATGCACCATAGTCTGTTATTTAGTTATAAAACTTATCATCCAAAGTCTGAGGCAAAAATCCAATACTGAGCATGTACCTTAGATTTGAACATTGCAAAGGTAATAGTTAAGCTGCCAGCAAGCAGTATTCAAGCCAGAGTTTTTGAAACTGAACCAGCAAATAAACCCCCATCACTTCCCCACCTTCCAAATGAAATATAAATAAAAATTTGCCTTTATATATCACCTTTGATGATCATCAACATCTAGAATGAAATTTAGTTCTTAAACTTTTGAGTTAGCGATGAAAATGCTGCCAACTGAACCACATGTCACACCACTTTGGTGAACAACAAATAAAACCTGGCAGTTTTGCAGTAAAGTTGTAACATGCTGTATTTTTACAGAAACAAAATAGGCCTCAAGGTGCAGTCATTAAAGAAACATCAACAGCACTGTAATGTCAAAATATTTTTCTTAGACTGTAAGTCAATTCTTCATTTCACACAATTCTACCTACATATAATTCATGAGGAGAGCCAAGTAAGCAAAGGAGCATTTCCTTGAGCAAAAGATGGCACAACTCTGACAGTGTAAATAACAAAGTAGACGGGCAGGAGTCTGGAAGAACACAGCAAGCCAGGTAGCATCAGGAGGTGCAGAAGTCGACGTTTCGGGTGTAGTGCTTCTTCAGGACTGTGGGTGGATGTGGGAGAGCTGCAGATTAAGGGGGAGGTGGGGGCTAGGTGGTGAGGTGGGGATAGGTGAAGACAGTAGAGGTAAGATCTGGCTGGTCAAAGGGAGAGATGAATCTGGTTGGTGGCAGGAAACAGTGGTAGGACAGGGAAGGGGCTTGGAAGGGAGTTGGGAAATGGAGAGGAAGGTTATTCAAAATTGGAGAACTCGATGCTGAGTTCTCTGAGCTGTAGGATGCCCAAGCGGAAGATAAGGTGTTTTTGCTCCACTGTGATTTGTTTTGGCAATGGAGGAGGCCAAGGATGGTCATGTCGGGAAGGGAGAATTGTTAGGGGGAATTGAAATGGGCAGTGACTGCGAGGCCTGGTCGGCCCCTGAAACCCGGTGGCAGTGCTCGGTGATCCATTCCCTAAGTTTACATTCAGTCTCCCCGATGTAGAGAAGACCACATCGGGAGCAACTGATGCAAAAAACTAGGTTGGAAGAGAGACAGGTGAACCTCTGTCTCACCTGGATGGACTGTTGGGGCCCTGAATGAAGGTGAGGGTGGTGGTGTTGCATCTTTTCTGGTTGCAGGGGAAGGTACCTGGGAGTTTGCTAGCATGGGTGGCATGAACCAAGGACTGTCAGAGGAAATGGTCCTTCCAGAGGGCAGAGAGTGGTGGGGAGGAGAAGATGTTCTTGGTGGACGGGTCTGTTTGGAATTGATGGATGTTTTTGAGGATGATGCATTCGATGTGGAAACTGGTGGGGTGGTAGGTGAGGACAAGGGTCCATGTCTTTATTGCACTGGAGGGGAGCATTTAGAGCAGTGGTACGCAGAATAGAAGTGGTGCAGCGGATGGTGGTCTGGATGATGGAGGGAGGAAATGCTCATTGTTCAAAATAGGTGGACATCTGGGATGCCCACGAGTGGAATGTCGCCTTGCCTGAGCAGATGCGACAGAGACGGAGGAATTGGGAGAATGGGATGGAGTTCTTGCAGGATACTGAATGGGAGGAGATATAGTCCAGGTAGATGTGGGAGTCTGTAGGTTTGTAGTAGACGTCCATTGGAGATTGTTGCCAAAGATGGAAATGGTGAGGTCAAGAAAGGGGAGGGAGGTGTCCAAGATGGACCAAGTGAATTTGAGGTGCGGTGGAATTTGTGAGTGAAGTTGATGAACTGCTCATGCAAATGTCATGAAAACAACTCATAACCATGAATTACTTACAGATATATGAAAGTTTTAATTATGTGTCTTTTAAAAGGATATACAAGCCAAAAGATGGCTAAGAATATAAGTTGCACTGATATCAGGAAGAATTATGGAAGATCATACCTGAAGAGAGTCAAGTGAACTTCAGACAGTGGTATTTCAAAGGGAAAGTTCATGTGATTTATGCCCCCACAATGTGGACATGATATGAGTTGAAGGAAATGCAATTCTGCACAAAAGACATGTTTGTGTTTTACCCATTTCGGAATATATATGAAAGAGGGTTAAAAACCAACTTTAAGCCGTGAGCTTAAGTTCCACTGCGCTACGGTTTGCTAATGAAGAGGCACAACTGAGAAATTCCACTAGATACTATTGAGCGTACGGATAAAATAAGGTGTCTTTGATTGCTGTATACAACTCAACAATAAAGTGACTGTTAAAGGAAACTAGATAAACTTTTTAGCTACCTGCACAACCTAGAAAATCCAAAAAGCCACTCAACTTCCAAAGTCAGTACTGCAGAATTATCCACCATAACATCTGCAATGTTTTACAAACTATTTGTCATGAACAAGACAAAAACGAATCATATATTCCTTACAATTTACATACTTATAATATTTTAGTCGCTAATGAACACATGTTTTGTTTAACTCAAGAAAGCAGGGTTAAATTGACTCCTTTTAAAACATAACATGCTTGGGCTGGGTAAGGATCTCCATAACAAGGTTCCTTTTTGAAATTAACCTAATTGCAACCAACCCAGAGAGGGATTGAGTAGAGAAGAGAGGGCAGTTCAGTCTTTCTAACTTGGAAGCATAGCCATTTGGGGGTATGCCGTCCTGGATAATAATGACTTGGGATCCTTCCCAGCGAAATATAGAACCAGTAGACAATCTCCATAATAAATGCAAAGTGACGTAATGACTCTTAAGAAATTGTTGCTTGTGACAACAATATAAATGGTGCCCAAAATTGATATCAGACTTACCAGTTAAAGAAATCATTGCAGATGCTCATACAAGCAATTTGTGGTATTTGACATCTAAGAAGAAATGTTATTAGTTTCCTTAACTTTATTTGGAAACATCTTTCAGCCACATATCACAGGAAATACTGTACTTATGTTGAAGTGAAATGTATGTATTGTATGTAAGAAAAGCTACAGTTAAGCCCTGACTTTGAGAAAGTTTAAAACAAGCAGCAGCACTATCACTGTTTTACCTCTCTATTAAATTACTTCAAAAGAAGTAGAAAGAAAGACAAGAGGTTAAACAAACCAGGCTTTTAACTTTCCAGAATATATTTTACATTACTGTATAAAGTTAAAATTTATCTGATTGTCCTTTAAAGCAGATCAAGTGAAAATGAAAAAGATTAGCTCTGTTGTTCTAAAGCAATCAAGTTGAACTAATATCCAGAAGATTTTATAGGCATGTTTAACTGAAATGCCAGCCATGAAAGACATTTGTTTGGCAAATAACTCGTTCATAAATGCTTGGGTTTTTATTGTGAGTCTTAAATTTATTCCAGGATCTATTGACCTTCAAAATATCTCACAATAAATAATTATATCCAAAAGTTCGGATCCTACAGTCTCAGTTGACGTTCAGATTTGTTATTCCAGTGCATCCCTGGTGATGCATTTTGATTGCTTCTGCTATTATATGCAAGGGATGACTAATTGGTAGGGATATATATTATTTGAGCCCGTAACTTTTAAGATTGTGAAGAGCATATTACAAAAACTCCATAGTCTTTGAGAATTTTCAATTCACCATTCACAATCATTAGAACTTGAATTGGGTTCTAGCATTGACTGATAACAAATAAAACCAACTTCAACTACAGATTTTCAAAACACTAAGGTGACCATAAATTACAAGTCATGAAAAATATAAAGAAACTTGCATTTATACAAAATCTTTGATAACTTCAAAATGGTCCAAAGCAGTTTACAACCAATTAAGTGTTTTTGAACTGTAATTTCAGGATATCAAAGACATATTGTGAATGCAAATTATGTAATCCTTTCTTAAACGGAAAGATTTGGACTTGTATATTTTGTGATCTAAGGACAACTTAAGCTGTTTCGTACCTAGCCAATAAAGTATTTAGTATGTATAGTCACTGTTGGAAAGGCAGCAAATGTAGCAGCAAATGTGTGCAGAGAAAATCCTATAAACAGCAAGTTACTAAAGGCCAGTTCACCTGCTCTAGAAGTTTTGGTTGTGGGATATATATTGAACAAAACATTGGGATGAGCTCTTCTCTCTTGTTCAAAATATTGCCATGCAGTTTCAAAATTCATACTGGTTAGCAAGCAAAATGATTGTGATAGATTCCAAGTTAAAATATTAGTGCAATATTAGTAAGTTTAGACAAAAACAGAAATTGTTAGAATATTTCACCAGGTCTGGCAGCACCTGTGGAGAGAAATCAGAGTTAATGTTTCTGGTCTAGTGACCCATTTTCAGTAATTAGTAATTTTAGATATGTTCAAAATAATGAGTATAGTCAATCAAACAAGAGGTTTCATGAAAAGCACACAAAAGGCATGGACACAACTACAACAGGGAATGCTCTCCTAAAGGGAAAATGAATTTAAATTACTGGGCATTTAACTAACTTGCAATTATATAAAAATTATTCCTGAGTGTGAAATACTTGCTTTCCAGAAAATATAAAATAAAGCAAGAAAAAGTGATTCATTCTTATTCACCTACAAGATTAGCTTCACCACATCATCTTTCTCAGAAATTTCAACTAATTATAAGTTAACAATACAACAGAAATACCTGAATTCTAGCTTATCAGGAGGGGGATGGTCAGTGGTCAGTGGGCATGATGCAGAGCGGGAACAGCCAGCAGTTGGCAGGTGGAGTGCAGATAGGGAACAGCCAGAGATTGGTGGGCGCAGTGCACAGTGGGAATAGCTAACAGTTGGCGGGTGTGATGCAGAGGGGGATCAACCAGTGGTTGGCGGGTGTGGTGCAGAGTGGAAATAGCTAGTAGTTGGTGGGTGCAGTGCAGAGTGGGAATAGCTAGCAGTTGGTGGGTGTGGTGCAGAGGGGGAATAGCCAGCGGTTGGTGTGTTTGGTGCAGAGTGGGAATAGCCAGTGGTTGGTGTGTGTGGTGCAGAGTGGGAATAGCCAGTAGTTGGTGGGTGCAGTGCAGAGGGGGAATAGCCAGCAGTTGGTGGGTGCAGTGCAGAGGGGGAATAGCCAGCAGTTGGTGGGGGTGGTGCAGAATGGGAATAGCCAGCGGTTGGTGAGTGCAGTGCAGAGAGGGAATAGCCAGCGGTTGGTGGGTGCAGTGCAGAGGGGGTATAGCCAGCGGTTGGTGGGTGCAGTGCAGAGGGGGTATAGCCAGCGGTTGGTGGGCGTGGTGCAGAGTGGGAATAGCTAGTAGTTGGTGGGTGTGGTGCAGTGGGGAATAGCCAGCGGTTGGTGGGTGCAGTGCAGAAGTGGAATAGCCAGCGGTCAGTGGTGCACTGCAGAGTGGGAATAGCCAGCAGTTGGTGGGTGTGGTGCAGAGTGGGAATAGCCAGCGGTTGGTGGGTGTGGTGCAGAAGGGGAATAGCCAGCGGTTGGTGGGTGCAGTGCAGAGGGGGAACAGCCAACAGTTGGTGGGTGTGGTGCAGAGTGGGAATAGCCACTGGTTGGTGGGTGTGGTGCAGAGTGGGAATAGCCAGTGGTTGATGGGTGTGGTGCAGAGGGGGAATCGCTAATGGTTGGCCAGTGTGGTACAGAGTGGGATTAGCTGACGGTTGGCGGGTGTGGTGCAGTGTGGGAATAGCCAGCGGTTGGCAGGTGTAGTGCAGTGTGGGATTAGCTGACGGTTGGCGGGTGTGGTGCAGTGTGGGAATAGCCAGCGGTTGGCACGTGTGGTGCAGTGTGGGAATAGCCAGCGGTTGGCGGGTGTGGTGCAGAGTGGGAACAGCCAGCGGTTGGTGGGCATGGTATGGGTTGACCAACAGGCGATGGGCCTGGAGTGGTCGGCCTCTCACAGATGGTGGTCAGTGGCTTGCGAGTCTAGTTGTGGTCGGCCAGTGCGGGAGAGACCAAGACCCAGTCCAAAGGGGTAGCCATGGGCACCCATATAGGCCCCAGCTATGCCTGTCTCTTTGTTGGCTACGTAGAACAGTCCATTTTCCGTAGTTACACCGGCACCACTCCCCACCTCTTCCTCCGCTACATTGATGACTGCATTGGCACCACCTCGTGCTCCCGTGAGGAGGTTGAGCAATTCATCAACTTCACCAACACATTCCACCCTGACCTTAAATTTACCTGGACCATCTCTGACACCTCCCTCCCCTTCCTGGACCTCTCCATCTCCATTAATGACGACGGACTTGACACTGACATTTTTTACAAACCCACCTCTTCCCACAGCGACCTGGATTACACCTCTTCCCACCCTATCTCCTCAAAAATGCCACCCTGTATTCCCAATTCCTCAGCCTCCGCCGTATCTGCTCCCAGGAGGACCAGTTCCACCACAGCACACACCAGATGGCCTCCTTCTTTAGAGACTGCAATTTCCCTTCCCACGTGGTTAAAGATGCCCTCCAATGTATCTCGTCCACATCCCGCACCTCCGCCCTCAGACCCCACCCCTCCAACCATAACAAGGACAGAACCCCCCCGGTGCTCATCTTCCACCCTACCAACCTTCGCATAAATCAAATCATCCGCTGTAATTTCCGCCACCTCCAAATGGACCCCACCACCAGGGATATATTTCCCTCCCCACACCTTTCCACCTTCCGCAAAGACCATTCCCTCCGTGACTACCTGGTCAGGTCCACGCCCCGCAACAACCCACCTTCTCCTGCCACCGCAGGAATTGCAAAAACTGCACCCACACTCCTCCCTCACCTCTATTCAAGGCCCCAACGGAGCCTTCCACATCCATCAAAGTTTTACCTGCACATCCACTAATATCATTTATTGTATCTGTTGCTCCCGATGAGGTCTCCTCTACATTGGGGAGACTGGATGCCTCCTAGCAGAGCACTTTAGGGAACATCTCCGGGACACCCGCACGAATCAACCTCACCGCCCTGTGTCCCAACATTTCAACTCCCCCTGCCACTCTGCCGAGAACATGGATGTCCTGGGCCTCCTTCACCGCCGCTTCCTCACCACCCGACGCCTGGAGGAAGAATGCCTCATCTTCCGCCTCGGAACACTTCAACCCCAGGGCATCAATGTGGACTTCACCAGTTTCCTCATTTCCCCTTCCCCCACCTCATCCCAGTTCCAAACTTCCAGATCAGCACTGTCCCCATTGATTTGTCCTGACTTGTCATTTATCTCTCCACCCTGCAGGCACTCTGCCTCTATTCCTGATGAAGGGCTTTTGCCTGAAATGTCGATTTTCCTGCTCCTCGGATGCTGCCTGAACCACTGTGCTTTTCCAGCACCACTCTAATCCAGAATCTGGTTTCCAGCATCTGCAGTTATTGTTTTTACCACGTGTGGAAAACCCCCAGCGTGGAGTGACTGCAGGCTATATGGGGATTGTAATGTTTATCTTTTAAATTTATTTCTTTGTTTTCCCAATTTATACTATGAAGAACTGTAATGTAGAACTTTTGGCTTATTTACTTGTTTCTCTATTTTTGTACCTAATCTATTTAGATTCCATTCCCTACAGCGTGGAAACAGGCCCTTCGGCCCAACAAGTCCACACCAACCTTCCAAAGAGCAACCCACCCAGACCCATTCCCCTACATCTAATACTACAGGCAATTTAGCATGGCCAATTCACCTAACCTGCACATCTTTGGATTGTGGGAGGAAACCAGAGCACCCGGAGGAAACCCACGCAGACACAGGGAGAATGTGCAAACTCCATACAGACAGTTGCCTGAGACGGGAATTGAACCCAGGTCCCTGGGGCTGTGAGGCAGCAGTGCTAACCACTGAACCACTGTGCTGCCCTAAACCACCGTACCTAAGATTTGTAACTGGATGCCTTATACCTAAGATGGCCCTGCATATGGCAACATTGCACACATTTCACTGTACGACTGTACCTTTCTTCTTGAGCACACATGACATTAAAATCTAATTATCCTAATGTGTATTATGATTTATATTTGAAAGCATTAAAATATTATGCATATCATTCAGAATTACAAAACTGTATGTTTGTCCTTTATTAATGATGGTCCCAGTGATTGATGAGATGGATAACTGGAATTAACTACAACATGAATTTTGCTGATGCTTTATCATGTTTGAATGCGTTTCCCAATTGAGCTCGTATTAACAAGTTATGGCATTAAAAACATACAAAGTTAAAACCGCAGCAGTCAAGATTGCATGGCAAGTTAAAAAGTGTAAGAAATTTTAGATTGTTTATTGTTGAAGTTGAGGCTGTAATTAACTCAACTTTGGTTCAGTAGACCTGACACTGACTGGAACTACCTCAGGCACTTGGAAAATGTGTGAAGTATACTAATGATATTCTAGCTTTCTGAATATACTACGCTACATTGAGTGCAGTTCAAAACTTTCTGGACAAACAAAAAATACTTGTATACTCCAAAACAATATTTTGTATTGTCAGTCTGTTCATCTGAATTGCCTATTTTGAGCATTATTTTTAGATAGGCAGGGGACAGACTGCAAGTTACTACAACAAAATTATGTTGATTTCATTACAATCATTGGTCACTCAGTATGGGGGTGATTGCAAATCAACTAAAAGGAAGCTTCTTGTGGTTTATGCCCATAATGGTATCATGCATGAGCAGACAAAGAAGAAAAAAATGAACATAACCTTCCCTTGCCAGCTGCACACTATAAAATATATTGGATAAGAGTGTGATTTTCTAGCAGCAATTTCATCTCAGGATTCAGATGATGGCTACAAATTGTTTGAGCTTCCTTCTGGTGGCTTATGCAACATCTAAATTGTTCAATGAATAGCACATCTGGTAATCACTTCCACACATTAATTATTGTCTTCACTTACTTCTATTTACTTTTCTGGGACCAATCATTAGATACAGCAATCACTCTTTCACTGATACATCCTCATGACATTGAAGTAACCTTTGGGCTCATATGATTATATTTATTAAAGATGATTACATATCTCTTCAACACAACAAATCAGTACTTCCCACTCCCTCCTCAGAATCATGTTTGATTTATAACTGTCCAGTTGAGCTACCTTGTAGAATATTCAATTTTAATCTGAAAATTACCTGAAAATAGAAAAAAAAGCCTTTTTTTGGCTGGAATCACAGAATCATTATGGTACAGAAGGAGTTAAGTCAGCCCACCATGCCTGCACAGACTCTTCAAACAAGCATCACTACCTTGTGCCAATCTCCTGCTATTTTCATATACCCTTGCATATACCATTTCTATCCAAACAATCATCTAACATCTTTTTGAATGCCTCAATTCAACCTATTTCCACCACACTTCCATTCAGTACATTCCATACCCTAACTACCTGAACTAAGTGAAAAAGGTTTAAAGGTTTTCCCCACATCACCTTTGCTTCTTTTTCAGATCACTTTAAATCCATGTCCCCTCATCCTTGTTTCCCTCCCTAGTTATCCTATCCAACCTGCCCTCGATTTTGAAAGCCCCTATCAAATTCCTCTGGTAGGTATAGGGAATGCTGGATGACTAAATAAATTGAGGGTTTGGTTAGGAAAAAGAAGAAAGCATATGTCAGGTACAGACAGGATAGATCAAGTGAATCCTTAGAAGAATATAAAGAAAGTAGGAGTATACTTAAGAGGGAAATCAGAAGGGCAAAACAGGGACATGAGATAGCTTTGGCAAATAGAATTAAGGAGAATCCAAAGGGGTTTTACAAATATATTAAGGACAAAAAGGTAACTAGGGAGAGAATAGGGCCCCTCAAAGATCAGCAAGGTGGCCTTTGTATGGAGCCACAGAAAATGGGGGAGATAGTAAATGAATATTTTGCATCTGTATTTACTGTGGAAAAGGATATGGAAGACATAGACTGTAGGGAAATAGATGGTGACATCTTGCAAAATGTCCAGATTACAGAGGAGGAAGTGCTGGATGTCTTGAAACGGTTAAAGGTGGATAACTCCCCTGGACCTGATCAGATGTACCCGAGAACTCTGTGGGAAGCTAGAGAAGTGATTGCTGGGCCTCTTGCTGAGATATTTGTGTCATCGATAATCACAGGTGAGGTGCCAGAAGACTGGAAGTTGGCAAACGTGGTGCCACTGTTTAAGAAGGGCGGTAAAAACAAGCCAGGGAACTATAGACCGGTGAGCCTGACCTTGGTGGTGGGCAAGTTGTTGGAGGGAATCCTGAGGGACAGGATGTACATGTATTTGGAAAGGCAAGGACTGATT
>NC_057716.1:74891712-74910105 GCF_004010195.1 Chiloscyllium plagiosum | reverse complement strand
ACAGGACTTATACACTTAATGGTAAGGTCCTAGGGAGTGTTGCTGAACAAAGAGACCTTGGAATGCAGATTCATAGCTCCTTGAAAGTGGAGTCGCCGGTAGATAGGATAGTGAAGAAGGCGTTTGGTATGCTTTCCTTTGTTGGTCAGAGTATTGAGTACAGGAGTTGGGAGGTCATGTTGCCGCTGTACAGGACATTCTGGTCTCCTTCCTATCGGAAAGATGTTGTGAAACTTGAAAGGGTTCAGAAAAGATTTACAAGGATGTTGCGATGGTTGGAGGATCTGAGCTACAGGGAGAGGCTGAACAGGCTGGGGCTGTTTTCCCTGGAGCCTCGGAGGCTGAGGGGTGACCTTATAGAGGTTTACAAAATTATGAGGTGCATGGATAGGATAAATAGACAAAGTCTTTTCCCGGGGTCGGGGAGTCCAGAACTAGAGGACATAGGTTTCGGATGAGAGGGGAAAGATATAAAAGAGACCTAAGGGGCAACGTTTTCACACAGAGGGTGGTACGTGTATGGAATGAGCTGCCAGAGGATGTGATGGAGACTGGTACAATTGCAACATTTAAGAGGCATTTGGATGGGTATATGATTGGGAAGAGTTTGGAGGGATATGGACTGGGTGCAGGCAGTTGGGACTAGATTGGGTTGGGATATCTGGTCGACATGGACAGGTTGGACCGAAGGGTCTGCTTCCATGCTGTACATCTCTATGACTCCATGACCTCTTCTCTCCAAACAGAACAGTCCAGAATTCTTCAATCTATCCTCATAACTAAAGTAATTCAAAGAAATTAAAGCATTGTAACTCTCAGTCTTGCCAGACAGAATCTTTGTATTCTTGTTTCTGCCAGAGGGGAAGATTCATAGAGGAATTCAGATCTTGGTTCCTGGATGATCATAGTCCTCCTATCCTGCTGTGTCTCTATTCAAGGAGCAGTTATTTCACTGGATATTTACTATGTATCAATCTAGTTATTGTCTGGTTTCATCCATGTGCTGTTATGTTTAGCATTGGATCATCATCTGTAAGTATAAAGTGGAAAGATTCTCCAAAATGTTTTACTCCTCAAATGGTTAATTTTGATGAGCTAACAGACTTCCTGCTTATTTGACATTTTTACTTGATCATTTTGGAGATACTTGTAACTTGTGGTACAAATTCCATTTTTTTCTTTTGGTGGAGCTTTAAGTATCTATTTAGAGAACTCAGATTTGAATCTAATACTTCATCCATTTAATACTAAATAGGCAGTTGTAAAGCCTGTGCTGCCAAAGTCACATTTGAATATGCGATTCCCAGCATCCTGACCATTCACATTAATGAAGAAGGGCCTGTGCCCGAAACATCGAATCTCCTGTTCCCTGGATGCTGCCTGACCTGCTGTGCTGTTCCAGCAATAAAGTTTCAACTTTGATCTCCAGCATCTGCAGACCTCACTTTCTCCTCATTCACATTAATCACAAGCAGGGCATACAGGAAGAGAGTGTAAGCAATTCAGTCCTTAAGCATGTTCCTTGTTTCAATTAGATTATGACTCTTCTGGATTTCAACTCCATTTAGGTGCCTTAATTTCATATTTCCCAATAACCTGGGCTGACAATGATATCAAACATGCACTGCTAAGAGCAACACAGATTCAAAGTCATCTGTTAAGTTTAATTGATGATTGGGTTTTAGACCTACAGTAAAAAAAATTACTGCTACTATTTGTTTGGCACACCACAAAAGCAATATAAACACCTCACAATGCATTACAAGGGATTCATTCAATCAAACAATTCTGCTGACATTAAACTGCTCAAGATTCACTGTCTTTGAAATTACTGCCTTGAGCACAATGATACAATGCATTGCTAACCATATATGATATTTTGTATAAAGTCAGGAGTCATACAACACCAGGTTACAATCCAACAGGTTTATTTGAAATCACACAAGCTTCCAGAGTGCAGCCCCTTTGACAGGTGCAGTTGACTGAGAAGCAGTCCTTTGAAAGTTTGCAATTTCAAATAAACCTGTTGGACTATAACCTAGTGTTGTGTGATTTCTGACTTTGTCCATCCCAGTCCAACACTGGAACCTCCACATTATACTTTGCATAGTTTACTATAGAGCTTTTCCTCTGACCTATACTACAGTATTTCTGTATAAATCCATATTGCATATTTCCCAGTTACCTTTTTCGAATGTGAGAATATGCAGAAGTTGACCATCTATGAAATTAAAATTATGAACATTTCTTAGACAGGTTTGTGATGGGCAGACAATTCTGAAGCAGTCCACCCATACCACTTTAAAAATAATTACCTTCTGGTCGTTTATTGTAATGCCAAAGGAGGTAAAACAGTTAGCTATTCTTTGCATTACTGCTTGGAAAATGGAAATATGTAGCAAACAGTGAAATTTTAACACTTTTGTGATTTGTTATAATTCACCTCTCATAAACTGTACTTACTTTTTTCTTTTATTTATTCATGAGAAGTGGAATTTGTTGGCTGCACCAGCATTTATTGCCAAACCTTAGTAGCCCTTGACAAGGGAGTGGTAATCTGACTCCTTGAAGCGTTGCAGACAATTTGGCATAGGTAGATCACAATAGCATAGAGACATATTTGCAAGTCAGGATGATGTGTGGCTAAATGGGGAAATTATAAGCAGTGATGTTCCCATGTGTTTGTTGTCCTTGTCCTTCCAGATGGTGGTGTTCATGTGTTTGGAAGATGACATCAATGGAGCTCTGGTGAAATCCTGCAGTGCAAATTATAGGTGGTACATATTGCTGCTACTCAGCACCAGTAGTGGAGGGAGTAAATGTTTTTGGATCTGGTGTCAATCAAATTGATGCTTTGTCCTGGATGGTATCAAACTTCTTGAGTGTTGTTTGAGCTGCCTGGATGGCTGCAACTTATGTTGGATGGGTATTTATTTGATGTTGTATTCATTCAATGTTGTGCTTTAGATTTTATGGAAAGCCATGCACTGAAACAATGAGTGGAGCACCAGATAAGAATAATGGTCTTGAGTTACCAGCCACTCATTTGAAAGCTCATAAGTTGATGACCATCTCATAGTCTCAATTAATATTGTATCTTTTAAATACTTCAGCACTATCACCAATAAAGCAGAGGAAGATAGATCTAGGGTCCATTAACTACAGTACTCCCACAGGCTGCAATCTGTGCCTAGTCTTTTTCTGAGTAAAGCACATTTTTGTCAAGCAGGAGTTATGGTTTCATTAGATTTCCTAATTTCAATTCCCAGTAAATTTTTAATATCTAACTTTGAACCAGATAATCTCGCCAAGTGGTATTATCAGCTTTGATTTTCAGGATAACATAATCATTGAAACTAAGGTGAGCTTTACCACCCTGAGTCCCAGGTCTACAGTGTACTTATGCCAAGCACTGTTGTGTTCTATCCTCCCATTGAAGCCAGGATAACAAGGTCAATATCATCCCAACCCTCCATCTGCAGAACCCCATGCCCTTCTTTGTCTGACTATCTCCCATCTGATATATTGAGTTGTATCTCCTCCGCATTCTAGCATGCTGCCTACAGTCCCCATGAATGACTTCCTCAATTTCTCTGTCACAGCAGTGGCCCCTGACAACCCTCCCCTTGATTTTCATTGAACATGCCCCAAGATGCACCATGGGGCCCATGCCCTGAACCAACCTGGGATGACTGCATCCCGCACCTCGCTAATAGGTGACCAGAGCAGTGATTGATCTCTGTGCAGTTTACCAATCCTACTGATCCCAGACTTCAAACAAAAAATGCTGGAGATCACAGCAGGTCAGGCAGCATGCATGGAAAGAAAGCAAGCTAATGTTTTGAGTCTAGATGACTCTTCCTCAGAGTTGAAGTGAAGTGTGAAGAGGGCAAATTTATGCAATAGTGGGTGGGGGGGAATGGGTAGGTGATGAATGGGGGTTTGGTGGTGGAGTGCTAGGTAAAAAGGATGTTGATAATTTACATTAAGTGATCAGACCCTGCAGGAATGACCATGGCACACTCCCAGACTGTAAGCATATGAAACAAGTGATTCTGAACCCATCCCAGCTACTTGACTAATTTCCTGAAGCCCTTGGACTGATATCAAACAATAACTGCTAACTATCAACAGTTCCTTTCAACTTGTCTGTGACTACTCCCTTAGACTGAAAATCTAGCTATTTGCTTGAAGCACATTCAGTATGTTTGTCACATAAACTGCGGGTAAATGTTGTAGCAGTTGTGACATTGATAGAGCATGGTGCCATACAGGAACATGTCCACCGCCTTAACTCATCATTGCTGATGAACATGACAAGCAGCCTGGCTTCGTGATGCAGGACAGAAGGACTGTGAGCCTTTAAGTTCTGAATGAGGCACTAATGCACAAAAAGGCAAAGCAAGGCATTGATTCTATAAGCATCTAAGTGAGTGAGCACTCGAAAGCAAGTTAAGAGCCATACTCTGTTCTCATTCATGTGCTGACTATCTGTGCCTGCACACAAAGCAGCCTGGCAGCAGCATTACAATGGGAGGTATTGGTGTGCTGTAGAGTGCGGTGTTGAAATGCTGTATGATAAGTGAGTCAAGATGTGATGTTATAATGTGGCGAAGGTGGTTGTTGTCCCATGCCAGCCTCCATTGATAAGGGATACAGGTAATTCCTGCTGATGGAACATGCTCTGAAATGTTGGGAAATACTGGCCAAAGCAGATAACAAGCAAGGACACCAGCTCATTGCTGCTGCCAGGTACCCACTCAGATTTTAATGTCAGGAATTGTTACCATCTAATTTCATGCCACTGCGTGGAAAAATAGCAAACTGCACATAAATCAGGTGAGATTAAGTAATAATATTAATTAATACATGTAAAGCAGTCCCTTACTATTCACTAGCTAGAATTGCATTGTGTCCTTAAAACTTATGTGCAGAATTTGACTTTATCATTCTTACTGTATTCTTCTGTCTCATCATTGCCCACATTGATTGGTTGATTGCTTGATTGATTGATTGATTGATTTATTGTTATGTGTATCAAAGTACAGTGAAAAGCTTTGTTTACAAGCAATACAAGGAGATCATGGTAAGCATGGATGTATAGGTCAAAAAGACTTTGACAGAGGCATACGGGTTACATTGCACAGGACGTGCACTAGGCAAGATCAACACCAGCAAAATCAGCATCATTTGAGGTTAGAGAGTCTATTCATCAGTTTAATAACAGCCAGGAAGAAGCTGTTCCTGAACCTGCTAGTGCTTGTGTTCAAGCTTCTGTATCTCCTGCCTGATGGAAGAGGTTGTGGGAGATAATTACCGGGGTGGGTTGAGTCTTTGATGATGTTTGCAGCCTTTTTGCGATGGCAAGGTGTGTAAATGGAGTCCATGGATGGAAGGCTGGCTTCCATGATGGTCTGGGTTGTGCACGCCACCTTCTGTAGTTTCTTACGGTCCTGGGCAGAGCAGTTGCCATACCAGGCCATTATGCACCCAGATAGTATGCTCTCAATGGTGCACCTGTAGAAGTTGGTGAGGCTCCTTATGGACATGCCAAATTTCCTGAGCCAACTGAGGCAGAAGAGGTAATGTTGTGCCTTCTTGACTGTTGCATCGACATAGGAAGCCCAGGACAGATTGTCGGTTATCGTCACTCCGAGGAACTTATCACTTTCAATCCTCTTAAACTCTGCTCTGTTGATTTGATGGGAGCATGTTTTCCTCCTTTCTTTCTGAATTCAATTATCATTGTTCAGGTGCTGAGAAAATTCCATGTATAATTCTTTTAAGTAGCATTTTCAGGTTCTATTTTTAATCACATTGTGTAGATTTTTTTCCCTTCCAAAGTTCGAGGCATCTTGATCATTACTTTACGATTGGGTTTCTGGTTTCATAATTGCAAGTATTAACCTCAACTCAATTAACAAGCAAGAATTAATTGATTGAAATAGAAAAAGGCGACAGTTTGGATTGCAGTGGCCAAACTAATTAAAACCATGATAAAAATAATCAGTTGTAATTTTACTGCAGGTTGGCTTTTATATCACAATGTTCTATCACAGTTCTCGCTAAACAATTATCTTTATTTAGCCTCAACTCTGCAGTGTACAATGGGAGGGCCCTCTTTAACCCTGAAAAACTTCAAATTTCAAATCCTAGCCATCTCCAAATCACTTCCTTAATTGGTTACAATCCTATCTTTCAGAAGATTCCACCAATGATGTGTCATCCTTAATTTTCTTAATGTGCTATTTACCAGTTCTCAAAGTGGAAACCATAGAGAAGTTACCAAACTGAGAGAGGATATTCAGAACACATGACTGTAGCCCTGCAAGTTACAGTGCTTCAGGTGCGGATCCAAGTTGCTTATAAATGAATTGAGGGTTTCTGCCACAACCACCAAATTCAGCAGTGAATTCTAGTTACTCACCACCTCCTGGCTGAAAAGGCTTTTCCTTATGCCCCCTCTATTTCCTTCCACCACACATCTCAAACCTGTATTTCTCAGTGCTTGTTCTATTCACAGGGCCTTCCCTGTGAACTCCATCCACACCTCAATCTATCCAAGCCACTCACTTTTTTTTACACCTCAATTTAAGTGCCCCTCAACCTCTTCTTTTCTAAGGAAAACAACACTATCCTATTCAATTTTTCCTTATAACTGCAATTTTCAAACCTTGAAAACATTCTAGCAAATCTCCTCTGAGCTCTCTCAAGAGCAATAATGCCCTTTCAATAATGTGGTGACCAGAACTGTGCACAAAATTAAATCTGTGGCCTAACCAGTTCCTATGTAAATTCAGTTTTTCATCCCTATTTTTATATTCTATACCTTGTCAAGTTGCCTCCTTTAGCACCTCATCTACCTTTGTTACCTCTTTCTGGGACCTATGGACATGCTTTCCATTCATTGTGGACTCCTAGGTTTGTTTGCCCTACCACAATGCATAACCCCACCTTCTCCAGATTGAATTCCTTTTGTCACTTTTCTGCCCACTCATCTGTGATCATTCCTGCAGCCTAGCTCTTGAATTTCTTTCAATTCAAAATAACAGCTCAAACCCCATTATTCCAACAATGACTGACTATGTGATTCCACCCTACTAAGTCTAAGTCTTCATTGTTCTGCTCTTCAGAATTCTCTTCCTATTATATTTCTCAACACCTTCAAATCTATCATTACTGCTCTCTTCCAGCACACTTCCTAATTATATAAGTTTTTCTGTACCTGCCAAGTGAACACATTTCCATCCTGTCTCGGTATGCAAGACATTTTGCAATATTAAGACCACTGCCTAAGTTCCATTTGGTGTATTACAATCCTGTAAAAGCATATTGAGGAAATGTACAACTGCTAAAGAATGATTAGCAACAGAATTATTTGAGCATAAACTATGCTTTACTATTGCTTTACTATTGCTTTAAAAATCAATGAATTCATAAGTCAGACATACCTCTGACATGGTGGTAATCTTTCTCCTCCAATATTACAAGTTTCTTTTTCCTCGAGATTGGGACAATCTTTGCCGCCACCTATAGCTACACACTTTATGAATCGAATCCTGCTTCTATACCCTGGAGAATAGTCAGACGATCGACAAGTCTTGGTGCATGAATTCCATTCAGACCATTCAGAAAAGTCACAATCACGAGGCATAACACATGATTGAAAGATTGCAGGGGTGTCACCACGAATACAAAGGCTAATGACAAAGAAACAAAAGAGACAGTATGTCAGTAATCAAAAACCTAATAGATTTTGAGTATATTCACCAGACATAAATCCTTATTAAGAAAAAAAGTTATTTATAATTGTGAATGGATTCCACACACTGGGTGAATGATTTAATTGTCCTATGGTCAGAATATTTCCACTTTAGTCATTCCACTATTTGGTTGGATTCTTCAAAGGATGTTCATAATTAATGCTTCCCTGAGATGGGAATAAACACAGGTTAAGCATAATGAGAAGTAATTCCATGAAAATGAATCTCTGGACGCTTATAGTTAAACTAATGTAGACTCCTCTAAGGATCTACACCAACCTCTGTGTAGAGTTTACCTGGAAACTTTATTTGTGACATTATTTCACTCCGCATAATTGTTTATGGGATCTTATAATTTAATTAACATGCTTTTAGAAATAGCAAAAATACAGTAACATTTAAAAAATAGTAACCTAATGTTGCAGTATGTTGTGGTAATTAATTGTATAATTGTACCAAAAAAAAGCACCTTCAGGATATTAGTGCACTACTGTTGGGGAAAAAGACAAGAAAAAGAAAATGATACTACATATCCATTGCCACAATGGCATGCTATTTATAGCTTAAATAATTAAACAACTTGAAAAAATACTAATTATTGGTGTTTCAAAATGTGAAACACTAATTAGCTAAACAAAATGCAGTAAAGATAGCAGTACAGATGAAATGTTGCAGCTGTAGCATTGGGCATCAGTATGATCTGCAACGATCATACTGACAATAAGGAACTTCGGCTCAGTGTTAATGAGCTGGAGTCTGCCCTTCAGATATTATGACACATTATTAAAAAGTTTGAGAATGAGAGCACAGATTTAAAGTGATCTAAAAAAAATTAGTCAATTTAAAATAATCTGCAAAAAACTTTTTTCACACTGCAAATGGTTCAAGTCTGGAATGCCCTTCCTGGCATTCAAGAGAGCTTTAGAAGACTATTTGAATTGAAACAAAATGCAGGGGTGTGGAATAAAGGCACAGAATTGGCACTATATCATAATGCTCATTCAGAGAGCAGATATGATGGACTAAATGGTGTTCTTCTACGCCATAACATTTCTGTGATTCTGTGATCAGAGAGAGAAAGTTACCCAGACATTTTGTTCCAGGAGACAATCACACCCCTCAGATAAGGCAGATCAGATTTAGCCCATGGTTACAGCGAGAAAATGTGACAATGACTAGGGTAGATATGGGAATTCATGAATTAGCATCAGCACCATGCTTGTCCAGCTAGTCAAAAGTTCTTGAGGTGCCAGTGAAAGGGTACAGGGATTTCAGGGAAGCTGGGCGTGCTTACCACAACATCAGAGCACATGGGCCCAATTCAAGTTAGGGGATTAAAACGAAATGTAGCAATAGGATAAGACAATATGCATGGGGAAATGGACACTGCTCTCTGCAGTCAAAAGCATGAGTGCAGAAGGCTACATTGTCTCCTCGGTGCCAAGGTTAAATATATCTCCTCAGGTTGGGAGAAGAACTTGGAGCATTGGGAGAAGGATCCAGTTTTTATAGTTCACAAAGATTGACCTCTTTGGAACAGAAAAGAAAGAGGTTCTACTAAAGGAATATGAATAACCAAGTGTTAAGGTGAAAAGCAGAATTATAAATTTAGTAACGCCTGGATTATTTTCTGAGCAAACTTGAAGATGATGTGCAAGATCAGAGAGTTGAATACATGGTTAAAATGACTGACGTTTTTATTTTCATGAGTTTTGCTTCATGAGGACTGGCAGTGGTACTTAGTAAAAACTTTAAAGTAAATAGACACTAGTGGCAAATGGTTCATGTGATGTGTAATTAAGAAAGTTAGGAGAAATGACAAGATAGTAATGGAAGTGAGCAATATAGGTAATGACAACAAGAATATGATGGGAAGGAAAGTAAGTGAAGTAAAGGACACAGGAATCAGTAAAGCCACATTGGTTAAATAATTGGACTAATGTTTGGCAAGGGCAGTTTATTATGGGAAAATGTCAAACATTGTCTATTTTGGTGGGAAGAAAGAAAAGCAGGATATTATTTAAATGGAGGTAGAATTAAAAATGGTGTCATATAAAGAGATCAGTGTGCTCTAATTATTACAATCCCTGGAAAAACCATCAAATTTATATGGAGTCTGGTGAGGGACCAATAACGTTTTGTTTTCTTATATACACAGATTACACAGATTACTTACAGTGTGGAAACAGGCCCTTCGGTCCAACAAGTCCACACCGACCCTCCGAAGAGCAACTCACGTGACCCATTCCTCTAAACTTACCTCTTCACCTAACACTATGGGCAATTTAGCACAGCCAATTCACCTAACCTGCACATTTTTGGACTGTGGGAGGAAACCGGAGCACCCGGAGGAAACCCACGCAGACACGGGGAGAATGTGCAAACTCCACACAGTCAGTTGTCTGTGGTGGAAATTGAAGAAGTTCAATATCCTAGGTACTTAAAGCCAAGGATTCCAAGGATTAAAAAAAATTAAATTTAACCATGTGAGCTGAGAAAAATAAATCCATAATATGTATACAGAACATAGTCTAGGATGAACAAGAGGTAAACAAACAACAGTGATCTAACACTTCACATCTGCTTTTTAAAAGGCAAAAACAGTCAATTCATCTCCTTTGGAAGCAACTTCAGTTTGTCACTTTCGAAGGTTTAGCCTTAGAATTCCCTCAAACGCCACTCTGTTATGGATTGTGTCAATGACAGCTTACACTTTGGTAATGTAAATATTTCCCTGGAGACTGCTTTTACCGAATTCCCAAGACAGTACTCTAATCAGAGGCACAGTTCCAGCTTCTTTGCAGTCAGATAGCCTCACTAAGTTGACATTACTCCATAAATTTCTCTAAGCTCCAATAGTTCTCTACTACACCAAGAATATATTACCTGAAGGCTTCCTATACCCCTGGTCTCAGCCACAATGAAATATCAATGGCGTTCAGTGACTTCTCCTACTCAAACAGCCAAGACTCTGCTTCTAACACTCTCCCAGCTTCAAACGTAGAACTGACCTCTCTTTGCAAACCACGTGTTACACACCATTTGTTGGACCTTTGCCCACTCATTTAAACTCTCTATATCTCTCTTTAAAATCCTTATGTCCTCTTCAGTACTTACCATCCCTTCATCTAAGTCATTTATCTGATTTGGAAACAGTTGAGTCTCAGCACCAATTCCTCTCCTTGTCTCGTTACATATTGCCAACCTGACAGTGACATATTGGACTACTCTCTTCTTTCTGTTAGCCAAAAAATCTTCTAGCCAAACCAATATGTTATCCTTTGTACCACGAGCTTTTATTTTCCACAATAACCTTTGATGTGGCATTTTATCAAATACCTTCAGGAAATCTAAATACAATAGATTCTCTGGTTCCCCTTAATTGCAGAAAGTGTCACTCCTTCAAACACTCCAATATGTTGGTTAACATGGTTTTTCTTTCACAAATTCATTCTTGGGCTGGTGGCACTATCCTCTGAGGACATTAAGTATGTTTGCAATGGAGATTGATAGATTTATAAAGACTCAAAACATCAAGGAATGTTGAAAAATCAAAGGAAAAGGTCATTTAGGTCAATGATCAGCCATTAGTGTGGTGCTGGAGAAGTACAGCAGGTCAGGCAGCATCTAAGGAGCAGGAGAATCGACGTTTCGGGCAAAAGCCCTTCATTAGGAATAAGGCTGTGAGCTGAGGGGGTGGTGAGATAAATGGGAGGGGTTTAGGGCTGATGGAAAGGTACCTGAGAGTGCTATGGATAGATGGAGGTGGGGGTAATGATGATAGATTGGAGAGGAGGATGGACAGGTAGGACAGGTCATGAGGGTGGTGCCGAGTTGGAAGGTTGGAACTGGGATAAGGTGGGGGGAGGGAAATAAGAAACTGGTGAAATCCACATTGATGCCGTGGGATTGGAGGGTCCTGAGACGGAAGATGAAGCATTCTTCTTCCAGGTATTGTGTGATTTGGAAGTCACCATGGAGGAAGCCCAGGACCTGCATTTCCTTGGCAAAATGGGAAGGGGAGTTGGATTGTTTGGCCACGGAGCAGTGGGATTAGTTGGTGTGGGTGACCCAGAAATGTGTTCTGAAGCATTCTGCGAGTAGACATCCTGTCGCCCAATGTAGAGGAGCAACGAATACAGTAAATGACATGTGTGGAAGTGTTGGTAAAACTCTGATGGATGTGGAAGGCTCCTTTGGGGCCTTGGGTGGTGTGGGTGCAGGTTTTTCCCCTGTTGTGGCAGGGGAAGGTGCTAGGAGGGGAGGGTGGGTTGGTAGGGGGCATGGACCTGATGAGGGAGTTGCGGAGGAAATGGTCTTGACGGAAAGTGGATAGGGGTGGCGAGTGAAACATATCTCTGGCAGTTGGGTCCGTTTGTGGGTGGCGAAAATGGCGGAAGATGATGCGATGTATACAGAGGTTGGTGGGGTGGAATGTGAGTACCAGGAGGGTTCTGTTCTTGTTGACACTGGAGGGGTGAGGTTCGAGGGCAGAGGTGCAGGAAGTGGATGAGCTGTGCTGAAGTCATCATCAACCACATGGGAAATTGTGGTCATTAACGAAGGAGGCCATCTGGATGTGCTCTGTGGTGGAACTGGGGTCCTCCTAGCATCAGATGTGGCAAAGGTGGAGGAATTGGGAATAAGGGACAGCATTTTTATGGGAGGCAGGATGGGAGGAGGTGTAATCCAGGTAGCTGTGGGGGTCGGTGGGTTTGTAGAAGGTGTCAGTGTTGAGTTGGTCATCGTTGATGGAGATGGAGAGGAACCAGGAAGAGGAGGGAGGTGTCTGAGACTGTCCAGGTAAACTTAAGTTCGGGATGGAACGTGTTACTGAAGTTGATGAAGTATTCAACCTCCTCATAGGAGCACAAGGTGATGCTGATGCAATTATCAATGTAGTGGAGGAAGAGGTGGGGAATGGTGCCGGAGTAGCTACGGAAGATGAACTGTTCCACATAACTGACAAAGAGACACTGCATAGCTGGGGCCCATGAGAGTACCCATGGCTACTCGTTTTATCTGGAGGAAATGAGAAGATTCAAAGGAGCAATTATTGAGGGTGAGGACCAGTTCAGCCAAACGAATGAGAGTGTCAATGGAAGGGTACAGGTGAGGAGGTCAGGAGAGGAAGAAACAGAGGGCTTGGAGGCCCTCGTCATGGTGGATGGAGGTGTACAGGGACTGGATGTCCATGGTGAAGATGAGACATTGAGAGCCAGGGAAACAAAAGCCTTGGAGGAGGTGGAGGGCATGGGTGGTGTCCCAAATATTTATGAGAAGTTTCTGGACTGAGGGGATAAGACAGTACGAAGGTATGTGGAGGTGCGTTTGGTGGGGCAGGAGCAAGCCGAGATGATGGGCCAGCTGGAGTAGTCAGGCTTGTGGATCTAGGAGGTAGAACTGGGTGGTCCGGGGTTCCCAAACTATAAGGTTGGAAGCTGTGGGTGGGAGATCCAGTTCATCAACTTCACTCGAGGTTGAACTGTTCATCAACTTCACTAATTACATTGATGACTGTATCGGCGCCACCTCATGCTCCCACAAGGAGGTTGAACAGTTCATCAACTTCACTAACACGTTCCACCCCAAACTTACGTTCACCTGGATCATCTCAGACACCTCCCTCCCCTTTCTGGACCTCTCCATCTCCATCAACAGTGACCGACTCAACACTGACACCTTCTACAAACCCACACTGACTCCCACAGCTACCTGGACTACACCTCCTCTCACCCTGCCTTCTGTAAAAAATATTATCCCTTATTCCCAAGTCCTTCACCTCCGCCACATCTGCTCCCAGGAGGACCAGTTCCACCACAGAATACACCAGATGGCCTCCTTCTTTAAAGACCGCAATTTCACCTCACACGTGGTTGATAGTGCCCTCCAGCACATCTCTTCCACTTCCCACATTTCCGCCCTCGAATCCTACTCCTCCAAGGATAGAATCCCCCGGTCCTCATCTTCCACCCCACCAACCTCTGTATACATCGCATCATCCTCCACCAGTTCTGCCACCTGCAAACAGACCCCACCAGCAGAGATATATTTCCCTCCCCACCCCATCCAGCTTCTGTAAAAACCATTCCCTCCATGACTCTCTTATCAGATCCACCCTACCCACCAACCCACCCTCCCCTTCCCAGCACCTTCCCCTGCTACAGCAGGCATTGAAAAACCTGTGCCCACACCTCCCCTCTCACCTCCATCCAAGGCTCCAAAGGAGCCTTCCACATCCATCAGAGTTTCACCAGTACTTCCACAAGTCATTTACTGTGTCCGTTGTTCCCGATGTAGTCTCCTCTATATTGGGGCAACGGGATGCCTACTTGCAGAACGCTTTAGAGACCATCTCCGGGACACCCACACCAATCAACCCCACCGCTCTGTGGCCGAACACTTTAAATCCCCCTCCCACTCTGCATGCTGGAGGACATGCAAGTCCTGGGCCTTCTCCACCGCCACTCCCTACCCACCAGTCACCTGGAGGAAGAACGCCTCATCTTCTGCCTCAGGATCCTCCAAACCTACAGCATCAATGTGGATTTCACCAGTTTCATCATTTCCCCTCTCCCCACCTTATCCTAGTTCCAACCCTTCAACTCGGCACCGCCTTCATGGCCTGGCCTACCTGTCCATCTTCCTTCCCACCTATCATCTCCACCCCTCCTCTCTGACCTATCATCATTACCCCCACCTCCATTCATCCATCGCACTCTCAGCTACCTTCCCCCAGCCCCACCCCCCCTCCCATTTATCTTACCACCTCCTCGGCTCACAGCCTCATTCCTGATGAAGGGCTTTTGCCCAAAACATCAATTCTCCTGCTCATCAGATTCTACCTGACTTGCAGTGCTTTCCCAGTACCACAATATTACCTAGTCTCCGGCATCTGCAGTCCTCACTTTCACCTAGATGATCAGCCATTGTCTAGAATAGCAGAGTAAGTTCAAGGGGCTAAATGACCAACTCCTGCTTCAAAAGCTCACCAGAAAATTTTGGTTGCAGTTAAGCGACCATTTACTCTATATCCCAGGGGCCTAAATGTCTGCAATCGTTGGAACATTTTCAAACTCAGCCTATGACTGATGGTTTACAAACTCAGCAATTTAACACCATATAGGTTAGCCTTAATTCTATGGTGTACAGTTGTTGTGTTGACACACAAAAAACTACAGAAAGTTTCTGAAATAGCCACTTCGTAGCTTTTAGTTAAGCACATCACCAACACCAAGGCAAGAACAAGTCATCTAAATGCTGCAAAAGGCAAGTAGACAACTGCAAACTATTCATAGAAAAGCAGTTAATTAGCTCCTGAAATGTTTTACAATTTAGTTGAAAAGCCTGATACATTTGGAAAAAGTCTGTACTATCTCACTGTCCTGTAATTATCTTCATAACCAGTTTCAAGGCTTCACAGGTTATCATGATTCGAATGTTAATCCTTTGAGATAAGTCAGAACCTACAGGATTAATGTTCAAAGGTTGTAATGTTCTGAGCATGGAAAATGTTTGCAAGAAAATGAACAACAACGCAGGAGGCAAATACGATAAATGATGCATAAATACACATTTTGGCTTCCAGCTGAATAAAACTGATTAAAATGATCCCATTTAAATAGGTTTCTTGCAAATGAGATTTCATTAGAGACTGAGACTGAAACCGTATCATGCTTCTTGCTACTGTGGAGTTTCCTTGTTATTGTCTCTCTGTACCTTATGATGCCATATTGTTTCACCTAATGTGTGTCCATTCTCACTAATTGAATCTAAGCAGGTAATTTGAATTCTATTTTATAACCATGGGAAAAAATATAGAATGTAAACTAATTATCCTCCACTGCTTAGTGCAACAACAACTGGAATATATCCAAGCAGCAAGAATCACAGCTTAGGCAGAGGGGTGTAATTTTTTTTGTGATAAATGCTCAATTGAACACATTTTAGTAGGATCGTAAAAGTGTCATATGGCATATCTGTGCTTCATGTGCTGGCATTTCAATTACATTTTCAGTGATATGCAAATTTGCTTAAAGCCAATTACATTTGTATGGGAAAATAGATAGGTAATGGTGACTTTGTAAAGGGAATCAGTGGCAATCTGGAAAACAATTGTGGCAGCATTCAGAAAGGTTATATAACTTCAGACAGGGTAGCAATACATTCTGAAAAGACAATGATGTTCTTAGAGAGGATAACTGCAACAGGTTTAGAGACAGCAGGTGACAAGAATATGGTGATAGTTTTCCAAGTAAGGAAATGCTTTGAGAGTTGCTGTAGCCTAAGTTATGTTTAGCTTCTACTATCAGTATAAAACGTATATAAATAATTTTCCACAATGTAAAAAGGAATTACATTAAAATAGATGTATATTTAATGGTGCACTGAATATCATAATCTATTTGGTTAAAAATCACACAACGCCAGGTTATAGTCCAACAGGTTTAATTGGAAGCACACTAGCTTTCGGAGTATCGCTCCTTCATCAGGTGATGGTGGAGGGCTCGATCGTAACACAGAATTTATAGCAAAAATTTACAGTGTGATGTAACTGAAATTATACATTGAAAAATTTATTGTCTGTTAAGCCTTTCATCTGTTAGAATACAGTGATAGTTTCACTTCTTTCATGTGTAAATCACAAAACCTTTTTTTAAAGTTGCATTTTCGGGTTAGCTGTTAACAATGGTGATAGCTAGACAATATGTTGAAGGTGTTGGCCCCCTGTGTTCTCTGTCTATGCCATGATGTTTAGATTGATTCTAATCTAAAAAGTGAGATAACAGAGTTTTACATAAATTCATGCAGTTTTTAAGCTCAAGAATTCTACATGAATGCAAGTAGTTTTTGAGCAAAGTACAAAGTAACTCTGCAAGTACAAATTCACCCCCCAAAATATATGTGTGCATGTGGATCTTTGTCTGACTGTGTGTGTATGTGTCTATCTGGGGTGGGGGTTGTGAGTGTGAGAAAGTGTATGTGTGTGTGTGTGTGTGTGTAGTGAGTGCAGTGTCTTACGTCTGTGAGGGGGTGGATGTGCAAGTGTGAGAGTGTGTGTGTCTATAAGGGTGTGTGTGGGTGTCTGTGTGCGCGTCTGTGTGTACCTGTGTCCGTGTGTATGTGAGAGTGTGTGTGTGTAGGAATATCTGTGTGTGTGCGTAGTGCAATGGTGATAACCTGTAATGTGACATGAACCCAAGGTCCCGGTTGAGGCCCTCCCTATGGGTACCGAACTTAGCTATCAGCCTCTGCTCGGCCACCTGTCTCTGCTGCCTGTCCCGGAGTCCACTTTGGGGGATGGTCACCCGAAGGTCCGAGGCCAAATGTCCTGGACCACTGAAGTGTTCCCCAACTGGGAGGGAACCCTCCTGTCTGTTGATTGTTGTGCAGTGCCCATTCATCCATTGTCGTAGTCTTTGCTCGGTTTCCCCAATGTACCATGCCTCCGGGCATCCTTGCAACGTATAAGATAGACAACGTTGGCTGACTCACATGAGTACCTGCTGAAAATGTGTTGCTGAAAAAGTGCAGCAGGTCAGGCAGCACCCAAGGAGCAGGAGAATCGACGTTTCGGGCATAATCCCTTCTTCAGGAGCTGAAAATGTGTTGCTGGAAAAGCGCAGCAGGTCAGGCAGCACCCAAGGAGCAGGAGAATCGACGTTTTGGGCATAAGCCGTTCTTCAGCTATTTCCTGAAGAAGGGCTTATGCCTGAAGTCCTCACTTTCTCCTCACATGAGTACCTGCCATGTACAAAGTGGGAGGTGTTCCCACGCGTAATAGTGGTATCTATGTCCACAATCTGACACGTCTTGCAGCGTCAACCATGGCAGGGTTGTATGGAATTGTCCTGAGAGCCGGGCAGTTTGCTACAAACAATGATCTGTTTGAGGTTTGGCGGTTGTTTAAAGGCAAGTAGTGGAGATGTGGGGAAGGTCTTGGTGAGGTGCTCATCCTCATTGATAATATGTTGCAGGTCACGAAAAACATGGCGTAATTTTTCTGCTCCTGGGAAGTACTGAACAACGAAAGGTACCCTGTCAGTTGCAGCACGTGTCTGTCTCCTGAGGAGGTCATTACGGTTCCTTGCTGTGGCACGTCGGAACTGGCGGTCAATGAGTTGAGCATCGTACTCCATTTTTGTGAGGGCATCCTTGAGTACTTCCAGGTGTCCATCACATTCCTTCTCATCTGAGCAGATCCAGTGTATGCGTAGGGCTTGTCCATAGGGAAAGGCTGTTTTAATATGTTTTGGGTGGAAGCTGGAGAAGTGTAGCATTGTGAGGTTGTCTGTGGGTTTGCGGTAGAGTGTGGTGCTGAGGTGTCCATCCTTGATGGAGACGCATGTGTCCAAGAATGAGACAGATAGTCAAGAGTAGTCCATGGTGAGTTTGATGGTAGGATGAAACTTGTTGATGTCACTGTGTAGTTTTATCAGTGACTCCTCGCCATGGGTCCAGAGGAAGAAAATGTCATCAATGTACCTGGTCTACAATGTTGGTTGGAGATCCTGCATAGAGAAAAAATCTTGTTCGAATCTGTGCATAAAAATGTTGGCATATTGGAGTGCAAATTTGGTCGCCTTGGCTGTTCCCTGTGTCTGGATGAAGAACTGGTTGTCAAAGGTGA
>NC_057716.1:74880164-74891394 GCF_004010195.1 Chiloscyllium plagiosum | reverse complement strand
ACACTTCCTTGCAGTAATCTGTTCTATTCTGAATGACAATGGCTCCTCCTTTATCTGCTGGTTTGATGACAATGCTGTGATTGGTTTTGAGAGCCTGGATGGCATTGCTCTGTGAACGGGTGATGTTTTGCTCTATCTTGTGGGTACGGCTGATGAATCTGGCATTTGTATATTCCCTGACGGTTTGAGCATACATGTCAAGCCCAGGGCAGCGGCCCTCCGGTGGGGTCCATGTTGACACCTTCTTTGGTCGCTCCTCTACAGATCCCTGTGATGACTGTTCCAGTTCATCAGTGGGCTCAGTGAGATCACTGCCAGCACCTTGAAAGAATTCCCGGAGTCTCATTCGTCTGATGAACTCCTCTGTGTCTGTTGCCAAAACCAACGGGTCCATTTTGGTGGTGGGGCAGAAGTTGAGACTCCTACTCAGGACTTCAATCTCTTCCGGTCGAAGGGTGTGGTCTGATAAATTGATAATAGACTTCCCCGCGTAATAATGTTGTCTATTGTGGTTCCAGGGTGGGCTTTGCTATTACTGGTGAGAATGCCAAGTTTCTCCAGTTTTTTGTTCTTGGCGTGCATGTACGTGGTGTAGTTTTGTCGCCTTGTCTGTTTGGCAATGTCACATAATTGTACTGATTAAACCAAACAGACAAGGCGACAAAACTACAAACAGGCACTCCTATACACACATACACATGGACACACATACACACAGATGCACACACAGGCACCCTTACAGACACACACACTCCCACACTCACACATGCACCCCCTCACAGACTTAAGACACTCTGCACTCACTACACACACATACACTTTCTAACACTCACAACCCCCAACCCAGACAAACACACACACACACAGACAGACAAAGACCCACATGCACACATATATTTGTGGGGTGAATTTATACTTGCAGGGTTACATTGTACTTTGCTCAAAAACTGCATGCATTCATGTAGAACTCTGAGCTCAAAAACTGCATGAATTTATGTAAAACTCTGTTATCTCACTTTTTCGATTAGAATCAATCTAAACATCATGGCATAGACAGAGAACACATGGGGCCAAAACCTTCAACATATTGTCCAACCATTGTTAACAACTAACCCGAGAATGCAACTTTAAAAAAAAGGTTTTGTGATTTACACATGAAAGTGAAACTATCACTGTATTCTAACAGATGAAAGGCTTAAAAGACAATCAATTTTTCAATGTATAATTTCAGTTACATCACACTGTAAATTTTTGCTATAAATTCTGTGTTACGATCGAGCCCTCCACTATCACTTGATGAAGGAGCGTCGCTCCGAAAGCTAGTGTGCTTCCAATTAAACCTGTTGGACTATAACCTGGTGTTGTTTGATTTTTAACTTTGTACACCCCAGTCCAACACCGGCATCTCCAAATCATAATCTATTTGGACTTTCACAATGGACAAATGTGTAAAAAATATTGCAATTAGCGTCATAGAGTTATAGAGTCATAGAGATGTACAGCATAAAAACAGACCCTTCGGTCCAACTAGTTCATGTCGACCAGCCATCCTCAACTAATGTAACTAATCCTAAACTAGTCCCATTTGCCAGCACTTTGCCCATGTCCTTCTAAACCCTTCCGAGTCATATACCCACCCAGATGCCTTTATTGTTATTGAAATTAAGAACTGTCATTCTAAAGATATCAGCTTTCTTTAGCTTATGATTCAATAGTGTGTTATTCATTTATGATGTCTACCCCAATTTAACAGTGTACATACTTTTTGAGTATGTTGTCAGTTGACAAAGAACCATTTAAACTATAATTGATTTGAAGATGTCCTAAAGAGGTATACCTTTAATTGAATTATTTACCAATAATTAGACCTCATAGTTCCAAGGAGACAAAGCATTATTCTTTTGATGCTCTTGGGCTTATAAAGCAGTGCATGCTGTGACTTAGTGGGAACAAAGACAGGGTTATCCAGTATATTTATTCTCGCATCAAGTTTATTTTGGATACCACATTGAAGTTGTTAATTTTATCACAAAAAATGTGACTGGAATAATTATTTACAAAATAATTTGGAACGGCATGGTGACTCAGTGGTTAGCACTGCTGTCTCACAGTGCGAGGGACTCAGGTTTGATTCCAGCCTCGGGCAACTGGCTGTATGGAGTTTGCACATTCTTCCCATGTCTATGTTTCCTCCGGGTGATTAGATTAGATTAGATTACTTACAGTGTGGAAACAGGCCCTTCGGCCCAACAAGTCCACTCCGCCCCGCCGAAGCGCAACCCACCCATAACCCTACATTTACCCCTTACCTAACACTATGGGCAATTTAGCATGGCCAATTCACCTGACCTGCACATCTTTGGACTGTGGGAGGAAACCAGAGCACCCGGAGGAAACCCACACAGACACGGGGAGAACGTGCAAACTCCACACAGTCAGTCGCCTGAGGCGGGAATTGAACCTGGGTCTCTGGCGCTGTGAGGCAGCAGTGCTAACCACTGTGCCACCGTGCCGCCCACCAATGCCCGGGTGCTCCGGTCTCCACCCACAATCCAAAGATGTGCAGGTTAGGTGAATTGGCAATGCTAAATTGTCCAATGTGCTCAGGGATGTATAGGTTAGGTACATTAGTCAGGGGTAAGTATAGGGTAGGCGATTGGGTCTGGGTGGATACCTCTTTGGATGGTTGGTGTGGACTTGTTGGATTGAAGGGCCTGTTTCCAAACTGTAGGGATTCTATCCTATTAATTTAATTGTGTCAAGTTTTCTAAGAAACTGAATTAACTTGAATTATTGGACAAGTGGCTACGACTGTTATTTAAAGAAGCTTCACAATGCTGCATGAGGACTACAAAAGTATTATTGTGGGGTGAATTTTGTTGATAATGGCCTCATTGCCAATGCTGAAAGCAATTCCTATGTAGGTGGTGGAGCCCACTTTGGCATATTGCTGGCAGCATCAATTAAGAGAAAGCCGCTGGTACCATTGTTCCATTAACGAGAGCAGTCAACCAATAAGAAGTTCTGAAGAAAGGTCTGGACTCAAAATATTAAGTCTGCTGTCTCTCTTCAGATGTTGCCAGACCTGCTAAGTTTTTCCAGCAATTCCTGTTTTTGTTTCTGATTTCTAGCATCCACAGTATTTTATATTTTTTTCAATTAGACGGTCACCTCTTGCAGTCAATAGTGCTGAGGTTGCAACCCCAGGGAAAAGACACCTCAATAAAAGGGCAACATCAAAGTCTGGGGTATACAAGGGCCCACCAACTGGGGGCATGTGAATTGAATACCAGAAGCATTTTCATGTGAGGGCAGCCACAGCATCTGGGGATATCTCAACATGAGTCATGGAGTCTCCATAAAATAGGATCACACCCTCACGCTCTACACCTTCTATAACCCAACCAAGTTTCACATGCGTGTCTTTGTAGTATGGCTCCCATTCTCTCCACCCCCAAACGAGACAGGCAAAATGCCAATGGAAGGAGAATGTGTCCTTCATTGTTCACTAAAGTGGGTCAATTGGTATCTAGGCTGGCATCTGAGTTGCCAACTTCCCCTCTGTTGATAAATATTATGGTATGGCAGTGATGAGGCATCAGACTCCCCTTTTGAAATCTTCATCTGCCATTTTGTCAGCCCTCCCACCTTGTAACCCATTTCTACAAGGGGCTGAAAAGGGCACCAGGTTATCCAAATGAAAATCCAGAACATCTATAAAATACAAATTATTGCATCTCTTCCATACTTTTGTTTCATTTTTCAAATAGTGACAATCTCCCTCTTCATTGTTTGGAATGCTGTTATGGAAGTGCAATAAACTGCAGTTAGTGATTCAATCTTTATTCAGCTAGAAAGGTGCAAGAGTAAAAATATTTAGCGTAATACTTCAAAACTTGCTGCATTTGTTTATTCCACAGAACGCTGACTAATCTTTGTTAACAGGCAAAAACCTGGAACAATGATGTTACCTTAGCATGGCGTTCCTTCCATCGCTTCTCATACAATGCACATGTCTTGTTTGATATCCTATCTCTACATCCCATGCCTTGGAATGTTGGTGGATTGGATGCTTCACATGATTCTTTCCTGACGATTGCAAACTAAAGTTCAGTACTGTGTTGCCATTTTGCCAGATTTGTCTTTGGTGTGGCAGTCTGCAGTCACTCCAAGGACCTACTTTTAGACTGTACTGAAACTCATCCTCCCCAACCAAACAGGAGATCTGTATATCACAGCTTCTAGTTTCCGTTAGAGATGGGCAGGTATTACCACCATACAAGGGAGGTGATAATACAGAACGAACACGATGTTGTAATCCTTTCCCACAACCTTTGCTGCAGGCTGACCAAATAGAGAACTCCGACACAACACAGTCTTGTGGGCAGGGAATGAGGCAGGCTTGGTCCGAGGCAGGCTTAGGTGTAAAGAATTCACAAATCTCGTCTAACACCACCGATCGGTTGGATTTTCGTACGCAGTGTACTTTCCTATGCTGCAGTCCCTGCTGGGCAGTGACACAATTGGAGGTCCTTGGTTCAACTTTATTTGAAGCAATATGAAGTGTACAATCTCCCCATTTTGAGGATTCCCACTCAAAAAGTTCCTGATGCCAGTCACACACCTTGAAACAGTCTCTCTGAATTTCTGGTCTCTCTTCATACTTACAGTGGGAATGGTGTGTTGTCCAGCCTTCAATGTGGACACACCACACTGTTCTACTTTGTACTCCATTTGGACCACAATCTTCACCAATACATCGACCCCACTGGCCTAAAAGCAGAAAACAAATTGAGTAATTCAACATTTAAAATGGAAGAGCACATTAAGTTTTGGCTTGAAACAAATGTGGAGTCATGGACACTTTTAAAAACTGTGATAACTTACAACAGACATAATTTCTTTGAGTATAATCTGCATTTAGGTGTCCAAAGATTATAGGTTAATAGCAACCAAAAACAAAAATTAATAACTGAACGCTGCTGAAATTTATTTTAAAAAATTAGCCATTAAAAGTGCTGGGAAAACAAGCACATGCGATAGATGTGTTACATTGCTTTGTACATTGAAATATGAAAAAAGGACATCTATAAACCATTTCCATTTTTCCTCGCCTTGATCCCAGGAACACATAGTCCTCAGATGTAAAGAAGATGAAGAAGTGAAGATTGTGTTGTTGAATTTCTGTATCTTTTCCATCACTAGTGAGACACAGATGGAAAGACCATTTACACAATTTGAAAAGCCCTCACAGGATAACTAAGATATCCCATAATAAGAAAACAAACAGAAAATACTGGAAAATCCAACAGGTCAAAAGGCCTTTCGTAGACAGGAATCAGGTTAAACTTTCAAGTTGATGGTCTGTCATTAAACGTGGACTAAGTTAGTGACATAACAGATTATAACTAAGCAAAAACAGAGCAGAAGAGTATTGCATTCAATTCTAGCTGCCACATTACAGGAAGAATGTGGAAGCCTTGAACAGGATGCAGAAGAGGTTTACCAGATGCTGCCCAGATTAGAAGGTATGAGCTATAAGGAGAGGCTAGAGAAACTTGCGTTGTTCTCTCTAGAGTGGCGGAGGCTGAGGAGAGACTTGATAGAAGTCTATAAAATTATGAGATGCATAGATGAGGTTCACAGACAGAATCTTCTTCCCAGAGTTGAACTGTCTAATACTAGAGGCCATGCATTTAAAGTGAGAGGGGGAACGTTCAAAGGAGATGTGAGGGGCAAGTTTGTTTTATACAGCGAGTGGTAGGTGCCAGGAACTCAGTGATGATGGAAGCAGGTACAATAGGGACTTTTAAGGGACTTTTAGATAAATACATAAATAAAAAAGGCATGGAGGGATAAGGACCAAGGACAGGCAGAAGGGATTGGTGAGATGTGTGGCATAACACTGTGGCCCAAAGGGCTGGTTCCTATGCTGTACAGTTCTATGTTCTATGAGTAGGGACAATTAGAGACTAAAAAAAAGTTTTACACCCAGAAATAAGGGCCATAGCTGAGGTGTTAAATGAATATTTTTTTAGATATCTTTACATGGAAGGAGGAAACTCAGTCACTAGAAGTTTTCAAAGTTAATAAGGAAGAAGCCTGAGACAGATTATTGGTACTGAAAAGTGACAAGTCACTGGGACCAAATGAGATACATCCAAGGATTTTGAAGGATGTGGGGGTAGAAATAACAGGGGTCTGGGTGTAATCTTTCATTCTCCCTTAGATTCTAGGGTAGTGCCAGAAGATTGGAGAATTGCAACAAATTGTGTTGCTAAAGAAGCATTGCAAAAGATAAGCCAAACATTACAAACTTGCCAGATTAACTTCAGTGGTGGGGAATCAATCATAGCATCCCTAGAGTGTGGAAGCAGGCCATTCAGTCCACACTGACTTTTCAAGGAGTATCCAACCCAAACCCTCCCCCAATACCCTGTCCCTGTATTTCCCAAGGCTAATCCACCTAGCCTGCTCAGGCCTGGACATTATGGGCAATTTATCTTGGCCAATCCACCTACTGCTGAAGTGTGGGAACATACCAAGGCACACCCATGCAGACTAGGGGACAATATGCAAACTCCACACCGACTCCATACCCAAGGGTGGAATTGAATCCACGTTCCTGGTGTTGTGAGACAGCAATGCTAACCACTGAGCCCACCTTGCCATCTAAGCTTTTAGAAACAATTATTTGGCATAGAATTAGAATTTGTATGGAAAAAGATAGGTTGATTATAAAGAGTCAGCTTAGAATTCTAAAGGGGAAATAGGTTTTAAATAACTTTGCTGGAGTTTTTGAAGTGGTAACAGTAAAGCTCAATGATTGCAACACTGTTGATGTGGTATCCTTTGATGCAGAGCCAATCAATAACTTGGTGAGGAAAATAGTAGATCCCTGTGTAAAAGAGGTTGCAGCAGCGTGACTACAAAATTGGCTGAATGATAAGAAATAGAGAGCAAAGGTCAATGAATATTTTTCAGGCTAAAGGAAGGTTTGCAGTGGAATTCTCTAGTGGTCAGTATTGGAAACTTGCTTTTCCAGACATATATTAATGAACCAAATCTTGGTGTGCAGGTGATAGTTTCAAAAGGTTATAGATGACACAAAAGTTGGAAGCATTGCAAATTGTGAGGTTGACGGTGTGGAAATCCAAAAGGACATTGACTAGTTGGTGGAATGGGCGGGTAGGTGACAGATGAGGTTCAATATAGAGAAGAATGAGGTGATGCACTTTGCTAGAAAGCACTTTGAAAGCAGTTAAAAATAAGGGGTACAAATCCAAAGGAGGTACAGGAGCAAAACAAAACCTTGATTGCATATGTGCTCAGATTATTGAAGGTGGTAGGGCAGATGAAGAGAGCAGTTAATAAAGCATATAATATCCTTGGCTTTATTAATGGGGATGTAGAGTACAAGAGTAAAGAGGTGATGTTGAATTTATTTAAAACACTTGTTAGACTTCAGATGAATTACTGTATGCAGTTGTGGGTCCCATATTAAAGGAAAGATGTGAATCTTTTGGAGACAGTATAGAAGCGATTTACAAGAATAGTTCCAGGACTGAGAAACTTCAGTAATAAGTTGGAACTGCTCTCCATGGACAGCAGAAGGCTGAGATGAGACTCAATAGAGGTTTTCAAAAACATGACTGGGCTGGAGAGAGTAGTTAAGGAGAAGCTGCTCCCAGGCCTGCAAAATAAAGAATGAGTGGGCATAGATTTAAACTGATGGGCAAATGGAGTAAGCGTGATGCAAGAGAAAAACATTTTCACACAGCAAATAATTAGGGTATGAAATGCACTGGAAATGTGGGGGCAGGTTCAATTGAGGCATTTGGGGGAGCACTGGATGACTATTTGGATAGAAATTGTGTGCACCGGAATGGGAAAAAGCAGAAGATTGGCACTAGATAATGATGCTTTTTTAACAAATTGGTGCAAGCATGATGGACAAAATGGCTTCCTTCTGAACCATAACAATCCTGTAATTGTGTGTGATCATAAATGCATGTACTATAGTAGAGTGATTAAACTACTGACGGATCAAATCTCACCATATGTACTGAACATGAGTTAAGAAAATCTGATAACTTGTAGGCATGGGACCTGCAGTAGGATTAGGGTTAGGTGATTAGAGATGAAAATCTAACCAATGTCAGGAGGGAACCACCAACTGAGGCTGGACTCAATAAAATGCCTCCAAGACACAGTGAACTCTTTATGGTATTCAAAGCCATCTATCACATCACTTCATTGTTAGGAGTGCACAGTAAGTATTGTTTTGCCAATGTTGGCCACATCCTGAGAAGGAGCATAGTAGATGGTTACACTTGTTCTATAATTAGGGAAGTTCTTTTCCCAAAATTTCTCAGGATTCCTAAAACATGTTCAGTTCAAAGTAACGAAGAAATTGTGGTAAGTCTCAAGGCATAACTCGTGTGTCACTTGTTTTTGACTCTATTAGATTAGATTAGATTAGATTAGATTAGATTACTTACAGTGTGGAAACAGACCCTTCGGCCCAACAAGTCCACACCGACCCGCCGAAGCGCAACCCACCCATACTCCACATTTACCCTTTCCTAACACTACGGGCAATTTAGCATGGCCAATTCGCCTGACCTGCACATCTTTGGACTATTTGAAGGCAATTTTTAAAAAAAGTAAAAGGATTTACATTTCCAAGTAGCTTTAGATTAGATTAGATTACTTACAGTGTGGAAACAGGCCCTTCGGTCCCAACCAGTCCACACCGACCCACCGAAGCGCAACCCACCCATTCCCCTACATTTACCCAACACTACGGGCAATTCACCTGACCTGCACATCTTTGGACAGTGGGAGGAAACCCACGCAGACACGGGGAGACTGTGCAAACTCCACACAGTCAGTTGCCTGAGTCGGGAATTGAACCCGGGTCTCTAGTGAGGCAGCAGTGCTAACCACTGTGCCACCGTGCCGCCCACGTGCTTGTTGTATGCAATGATCAATTATTCTTTTCTTCAAATATTTTTGAAATCCCACTATGTCCAGACAAAAAATAAAAATCAATTTTTAATTATAAAGGCATTACATACACAACAGGTACTGGTAAAAATCTGCAGAAGAATCATTTTAGAGACAGGGAAATAATTCAGGCTGAGGAATGTCATGTCTCACAAATTATGATCACTACCTTTGGATTTACAAATGTCTTAAATTTCAAATTTAATTCACTTGAAGTTCTCGTTATGTGTGTTAAAAATTAGCAATCTGCAGATGGATAATAATTGTATGGTTCTAATTTGGAATCAGTAATTTGCTGATTTTTACGTGGTTCAAATCACCCCACTAACACCCCCACCTGCTCTGCCCCCAATCCCTGGATTTCGCTGCTGGACTTATTTAGGAAATGGGAAACGAAGAAGGCAGTAGACAGCTGTTTCAGGGCAAAAGAATCTCTGTTAATTTACTGTACAAAAGGTAAGTATAACACAAGAAATAAAGGTCAATGCAATGGAGAAGGAAATTGACAAAATCAACTATACAGAGGACAGTAACTAAATACAGTATTAAATTAAACACAGAACACTGTGCAAACTTAAACAACAATTTTAATCACAGAAAATTTAAGCAGACTTCCTAACATCGGGGCTCCATGGACTGGTACCACCCGCCTCCCCCTGCTGCTAGCAAGGTTGAAACTTTGGGGTCTCGGGAGTTTCAGCTCACCATTGAGGGAAACATAGTTTAAAGTACAGCTAGTCATTGAGGTTCTTGTCATCAGTTCTCCTGGTTCAGAATGGGCTCATATCTAGAAGCTCTTCTGCGGATAGCACTTGATTGGCATGCCCCATTTCCGATGTCATTTGTTGCGATGATGCCCTTGGTTTAGCTTACCGAATCAGCTTCTCTAGTCAACCTCAGTGGCTGTTCAGAAACTCCTTGTTGGGGCTGGAAGCATGTTGTCAACAAAGCTCTCCCCCAGATGAGATCAGGGATGGCAATTATAGAAGGAAAGCCAGTGTTTCCAAATAAACCTGTTGGATTCATGTGACTCTGCCAAAGTTGTCAATCTCATATTTTACTCATGTGACTCTGCCAATGTTGTCTGTCTCAAACGCTGCAGGCAAGGATGCCCTGAGACATAGTACATTGGCGAGACCAAGCAGAGTCTACAGCAATGGATGAATGGACACCGCACAACAATCACCAGGCAGGAGTGTTCCCACCCAGTCAGGGAACACTTCAGTAGTCTGGGGCAGTTGGCCTTGGACCTTCAGGTGACCATCCTCCAAGGCTGGCTTTGGAACAGGCAACAAAGCAAAGTGGCTGAGCAGAGGCTGATAGCCAAGATTGGTACCCATGGGGATGGCCTCAACTGAGATCTTGGATTCATGTCACACTGCAGGTGACCCCACTAAACGATACACTCTCTCTGTCTCTCTCTCCCTCTTTCACACACACACTCACATTCACACCCACACACACACCCTCTCACGGATGTATGCCCCATTACACCCAACACAGACACACCCCACTCCCCCCCACACACACACATGCATACACTCACTCGATCTCCCCTGTACACACACATATAAGATTGTGGGGTGAATTTGTACTTGCAGAATTACATTTTATTTTGTTCTAAAATTGCATAAATCCATGCAAGATTCTGTAATTCCCACTTTAGAAATATAATCAGTCTGACTTAACATTGGGACACAGACAGACTTTAACTTTACACCTCCAATGCATTATCTGAGCTGAGATGACACCTATTGTTAAAAGCAATCTTGAAGATGGAACTTCAGATCCACCAACGTCAAGCTCTGACCACTGCCTCCTGCTGGCTGACTGTCACCTACAGGACGAGCAACAGGCTGGTAAGGGAACGTGGAAGCTGAACACAAAGCTGTTGACCCCGGGAAACATTGAGGAGCTCAAGATGGACTACGCAGGTTGGAGAACCGTGAAGCCCCTCTTTGAGTCCCCAGCGGACTGGTGGGAAACAGTAAAAGGGAATATCAAAAGGTTCTTCATCCTCAAAGGTGTTCAGGAGGCGAGACAGAGGCGGGGAAAACTGTCCCAGCTCCAGGAAAGTATGCAGAACCAGCTCCTGCTGCAGACGATGGGGGTGGATATCACAGAGGACCTCAAGAAGGTGAAGGGCCAGCAAGCCTCGCTCTCTGCTTCGGAGGCCCCCAAGATAATCTTCCGGTCCAGGGTCCGCTCGGTGGAGCAGGAC
>NC_057716.1:74819304-74872706 GCF_004010195.1 Chiloscyllium plagiosum | reverse complement strand
TTATTCCTGATGAAGGGCTTTTGCCCGAAACGTCGATTTTGCCTGTCCTCGGATGCTGCCTGAATTGCTGTGCTCTTCCAGCACCACTGATCCAATGGTTCCAAGCAGCCATCTCTGTGTTAAGTTAAAAATCACACAACGTCCTGTTGGTCTATTACCTGTTTAATTGGAAGCACTAGCTTTTGGAGCGCTGTTCCTTCATGAGGAGGTTGACAACCACCTGATGAAGGAACGACGCTCCGAAAGCTAGAGCTTCCAATTAAACCTGTTGGGCTATAACCTGGTGTTATGTGATTTTTAACTTTGTGAACCCCAGTCCAACACCGGCATCTCCAAATCATCTCTGTGTTCGTATAATTTTCCCAGAGTTTAGCCCAGCTCTCGCTTTACTTTTAAAAGTTTTTATAAGTCCAGGGTCTTGTCCAGTATTTTAGATCACGGGGATCTTTGCTCAATCCCACATAGTGCATAGTGCTGGGACATAGAAGTGGTGGCATTCTGAACATGATGACCGTTCACCTTGAAGATATACAACAAAGAAAACTTAGAATTTCATTAGAATGTGGAATTTTACTAATGAATTGATAATATTTGAAAACAACTGTTTCAAAACATCATTTTTTAAGGGATTAATCAGAATTTTATTAATTAGAAAAATACTCGACGATGTAACCCAGCAATACATAAGCAAAGGAAATTAAAATACAAAATTCTTCAGCCATACACACAAAAAAACAGGCATAGGAACCAATGCAGTAAAGTTAGGAGAGCTCATTCGGAAACACTATAGAGTAGACTGTCTTTCTAAAAGAAGTCAAACTGTGAAAGGTGCTATTGACTTTTCAGTTGAAAAGGGATGTAAAATGCTACACCACCAGAATTGTCAAAATCTGTGGTAAAGCAGTTACATTGAAGAGTGTCTTGATGGCAATAATTGTACCTAGTAAACTTGGACATGAAAGCAGCTGTTAGATCGGATTCCTGATACACCCTGCATGAATAAAGAACACGGTAGCTATATAGAACCACACTAATGCAGAAAGTGGTGCATGTTCTTGTAGTTGTGCAGCGTATATTCTCTTATCGACAATTTAATGTGCAATTTGCTTTTTTATTTGAAGTATCATTTCCCTGTTAATACTAGCTTAATATATTTTGATTCATGTTCTTGGTTATTTTGCTTAATTGTTTACCCATGGGAAATTTATTTTAAATGATTAGTTCATGCAAGAGAGGACAGCTGACTGAGCCAGCTTTTATTGCTCATCCTGACATGCCCTTGAGAATGTGGAGGTGAACCACCTTCTTGACGTGCTATAGGTTTTGGGTAGAGATACCCCCTTGGCTCACAAGCCTCATTCCTTATTAAGGACTCTTGCCAGAAACGTCAATTCTCCTGCTCCTCGGATGCTACCGGACCTGCTGTGCTTTTCCAGCACCTCACTCTTGACTTTGGGTATAGATTCGTCCACAGTACTGTTACAAAGGTAAATTGTAATGCAAGGTACAGCAACCAGGTTATGCATTGCAATTTAGGGAAAGAACCAGTAAGCAAATAGTGGGGAAAATCAGGAGAACTTATTGTGATGTGATCTAATTAGATTCAACCACTTTTTCACTTAACTCCCTTAATAATGCTATATCAGTGTCCTTTTTAACTGTATAGATACAAAGTAAAACATTTTTTCTGGGATTTATGCACATTTCCACCTTCTCCATTCTTCTATGTATGTAAGGCATTTTAGAGCAGAAGCAGTTAATTGTATTAAGTGGCTGAGCAGACTCAGGGGTGTTGAAATGCCTACTCTTGCTCCATATTCTATACAGTTAATGAAAAGCAATTTGCCAACTGAGATTTGCCAGGATTGGCACTCTCTTTGACTTTCCATTCAGCACATGGACATCAATTCTGTGTCTCCGCAATCACAAAACTAAGATCAAGAGGCCAACTCAGGGGAAGATTTGTGAACACAGGTACAAGAAAAATAGATGCTCTGTGAACAAAATTTAGTATATGTTCATTTTCATAAATTGCTTTGTCTTGGTAAAGTTACATTAATCAACTGGCACAACCCAAGCAAACTTCAGCCACTGCAACCAGGGGAAGATTTCTTCATTTCACCAGTTATCTATTATAATACAAGTCTGATACTGGAACTCAGAAATATTTTCCTGTTTAAAGTATGTACAAACTCTTCTTCAGAATCATAGGTTTATAGTCACAAGATGCCTGACTTACATAACCAGCAGGTTTATGTTGTTATAACTTCACAACTATCTGCAGCTTATGCAAAATGAACTTTTTAAAAATCTATTGCAGGTGTATTATTTCTCCCTTTTCAAAGGTTTCTCACTTCTGGCAGAGTCTCATTGTTGTAGAAGTTTTCCTCAACTGTTTCAAGTGTAATAGATATCTCTGATATTGCCATTTTTAGAAAAAAAGTGTGGTTGCAACAAGTTATACCTGTCAGTATAAACTGAAGAACCATGTATCACATTGCACACAATCTGAAATATCTCCATGGAGGTCAATAGTCTGTCACCAAGTCACCCTTTATTTACAGATGCACAGTTCATTGTCTCTGACCAACTAGCTCAGAGCCAGCCATTGGATTGAGGAGACTCTCTGAGACTCCTGTTTATTTTGTTTTTAATTTTTCTTCTTTTTTTTTCCCTTTACAATTTAACCCCCACACTACCACCTAAGTGCGGTAGTGCTTATTTTTTCCCCAGCACCCATGGTGTGTGTGTGCAGGTGGGAGGCACAGTGAAAGACACAAAGTGCACAAATCTTTATTCAAATTCCACCACCAGGAAGATAGGAAAACACCCGGGTGGCCAGTGACAAACACTGCCCTTCACATCAAAGGGCAGTGCTGTGTGATCAAAACAGTGAGGGGGAGGGTAGGGACTAAATCAAAATAGAGTTGGAGGGAGAAATAATGCACTTCCTCCCTGCAGCGCCCACCTCTCCCTGAACAACTCCAGGGTGTTGGTCGACACCGCGTGCTCCTTCTCCAAGGACACCCGGGCTAGACTCCTGTTTATATCTGTCAGCCAGGGCTCGCTGATTGACCCAGGTTAACAACCCCAATCAGGGGTCTCAAATTCAATGAGATCCACCTGGCCCTCATTCCAATCACTACATAATCACTCCTGGTTGGATGTGAATGAAAAGTAATGCTTGTGGAGAACATCAATCCATGAATGAAAACCGTATGGAATATCTACCTTTCTCTATGTCTAGAATATTCTTTGATATTTTTTGCAGTATTTATATAGAATATTATCATTGTTATGCGCAGGTGAGGATGCGTGATTGGTTCTTCACATTTTTTACTTATTTCTCAGTCAGTCATAACAATTTTTTTAACACATTGCTATTATTGTTCAATTAAACATTAGGACTGAAAGAGATGCAATTCTAAGCTTGTCCTGAGTGAAAGAGAATGGAGCTATTAATTAACTATCAAACCTGAGGAAATTACATAACATGAAACACATGCACAGAACACAAGTAATAAAGTTTAAAAACAAGGTCAAGTAAAACGTGTCTCTCCAGACAAGAAAACAATTGCACTTTAAACTTTTAGGATTGCTTAAGTTGAGAGAATGAACAATATAGCTGTCCTATTACTCAGGAATGACAACATTTGCAGATAATCTCCAATTTTCAGTGAATGGAATTTTTCTATTTTGCATTTTCATCAAATTACTTCTGTTGAGAGGGAGCTCAGTTGTTATTGTCATGTTATTTACTCTCTGTATTGTTGAAAGCAAACTACATAAATATGATTCATTTGTATATTCCAAGTCCATTGTCTTTTTCAAACTGAACTCTCTGGCAAGAATCTTTCATTTCCAATACATTATAAGACAAATGTGAGTAAAGCAAATTTCTTGACATCTCACTGAATTTGAATGTCTTTTGTTTAAATACAGTTTAAAATAATCTATAAACTGGATACTTGTCTCTGTGAGTAAAAAGTGTCCTTGCAGCAGTATTACAATGATAGTTGCCAGTGTGCCCTGAGGTGCAGGTTTGAAGTGGATCAGAGCTGTGCCTTGATGCGGAGAGTCTGGCAAGTATCAATGTTGAGGTAGGTTGATGGGGGAGGTATGTGTGGCCAGTGCCCGTGGAGCGTATTCCGTGTGCTGATAGGAGGTGTCCAAGAAAGAGGTCCAGCAGAGCAAGTGACGAGCTGGAGTCGCTAGGTATCTAATTTGACTTTCTTGTCAAGAATTTTCAATGTTCCAGTTTCTTGCAGCGGGGGATAGGATAGGAAGCTGCATAATAATGAGGCAGGTAATGAGTAATAGTAGTTGCATTTCATCACTACCTAGTGAGAATCTTGTCTTGACACCAGAATGTATTTGGAAAATGCAACCAGTTGTTCCCAACTTCAAACAAAGACTTCAAAGGGCTTCCCATATTATTCTCCCAGATATCTCACAAAAGTCCACATTAATCAGACCCTTACAAAATTGCATCCAGTAATTCCAATGGAACTAGTTTTATATATTCTACGTTTTGGCTGCCTGGGCTAGTCAGGTGATCACAACAGCCATTTTAGTCAAAAGAATTATTTTTAAAACATACTTAGTTCATGAAAGTCTCAAATATTAAAGTCAAATGATGGAAGCTGAATAGTCATAGTCTATATTAACTAAAATCATAACATGGGACATGGGAAATGAAGAATATCTTTGACATTTAAACACATTTTAACACATGTACCTCTTGTGGCACAGTAGTAGTGACCATACCTCTGGACCAGAAGTTTTACTTTCAAGTCCCACCAACTCCAAAGATTTGTCATAACTCATCTGAACAGGTTGTTACAAAATATCGAGACTGTACAAGATATGCCACAAAATCATGTGCTAATCGCTGATAAGTCTGTGTATGCTCATATTTCAGGTTTTTGATTTCAACAGCAGATTTTTATTTTTATCACATCTTTAACTTTGTAAAATATTTTCATGAGTTGTAAGTACATAAAAATCAACTGCACATCAAAAACAGTTAAAATATCTAAATAAACGTTTATCCACAAAGATGGATTTTAAGGACAGTTTTAAAGTTGGAAAGGGAGATGGAGAAACAAAGGGGTTTTGGGGTGGAATTTCAAAATTTAAGGTACTCAGAGGGTTTAAGGGTGGATTTCAGTTAAAAGAAGCTTACCAAAAGTATGATATTTTGCCTGAGGATTAAGATGATTTTAAATAAAAACTTCAAAGTTAGTAAAGAAATTAATAAAAGGGAGAAAATAAACTAGCAAGATGTGTAAAAATGGATTGTAAGCTTTCTAGACGCACGTGAAAAAAACTGTTTAGCAAAAAAGTAAACATCGGTCCCTTAACAACAGAGACAAGAAAACTGATAATGGGAACAAAGACATGAAACAACTGTATTGTGTCCATGTTCAAAGTAGAGACAAAGTACATACTGAAAATAGTTGGCAAGAAAAGCTCTCATGAGACTGAGTAACTTAAACTAATTAATATTAAACAAGAAAATGTACCGAAAAAATTAATGGGACTAAAAACCAACAAATCCCCTGGTCTTGATGGCCTATATCCGAGGATTCTAAAAGAGATGGCGATAGGAGATAATGGATGTATTAGTTTTTATCTTCCAGAGTTCCCTATATTTTAAAATAGCTCTATGCTAGATGGAAAATAGCAAATGTAACCTGGCTTTCAGGACGGAACGAGAAAATAAGAAATTACAGGCCTCATAGTCTCATGCCAGCAGCAGCGAAATGCTGGAATTTAAGTAGGGTATTTGGGAAAGCACAAAATGATTAAATAGAGTGTGCATGCTTTCATGGAATTTTTAATGAATCTACAATGAGTATCTTGACAGTTTGGCCAAAGGTGCAAATTAAAGAGAAACCAATGGATGTAATGACTATCAAGAGGCATTCTCCAAACTGACACAAAAGATTGAGGACACTAAAATTGGGGACAATATATTTACATGGATTGAGAATTAACAAGGCATGAAACAGAGTAAACATAAATGGATACATTAGGCAGGACTAGAGACAGTTGCTGCTTTATATGGGCAGCTGCCTCAGTGAACCAAAGGTGTGCAACCTGGAACCCGTGTCAAGATTAGAGTGGTGCTAGAAAAGCAGAGCAGGTCAGGCAGCATCCAAGGAGCAGGAAAATTGTCATTTCGGGTAAAAGCCCTTCATCAGGCTTTTGCCCGAAATATCAATTTTCCTGCTCCTCGGATGCTGCCTGATCTGCTGTGCTTTACCAGCACCACTCTAATCTTGACTCTGATCTCCAGCATCTGTAGTCCTCACTTTTGCCCAATTAGGAACCAGACCCAAATGCCTCATCCTGTGAAAATGGTCAGTGGGATGTCTGCCTTTGAAACCATGTTTGGAACAAGGGAGAAGCTCTGTGTCATTGTAAAGATTCAGGCTATAAAGTGGTATACAGTACAAAAAGAAGCTATTCTGTCTATAAAATCCATACTGGCTCCTCACACAGCAAACAGTCAGCCTCACTCCTCTTCTTGGTCTCTGTACTGCTGCAAGTTTATTTCCTTCAAGTGCTCATTCAATTTTGTTTTGAAATAAATGATTAGTTCTGTATCCATCATACTCATGGAAAGTTTCAAATTAGCCAGCTCCTTGTTCTAAGCCATTGCCGTTCCCTGCAAGAAAAAAGTTCACATTACGTTTGAATTTCCTGTCCAAAATCCAATTCTGTGTCTTCTTGTCTAATCAATAAATGGAAAGAGCTATGCTTCATCTACCTTATTTAAGACTGTCACAATGATTTTTCTCTTTATTGAATATCCCCTCAATCTCCTTTGCTCCAAGGAGGACAACCCCAATGTTTAACTAAAATGCTCTATTACTGGAACCATAGCCATAAATGGCCTTTACAGCCTGTCAAGGGCCATCATACCTTTCTTTTTTATTCATGCATGGGATGTGGAAGTCACTGGCCAGCCAGCATTTATTGTCTGTCCCTAGTTGCCCTTGAGAAGGTGGTAGTGAGCAGCCTTCTTGAACTGCAGCAGTCCATCTGCTGTGAGTTGACCACAATGCCATTAGGGAGAGAATTCCAGGATTTTAATCTGGCGATAGTGAAGCAATGGCAATATATTTCCAACTCAGGATAGTTGGAAGGGAGTTGGAGTGACTTGGAGGGGAACTTGAAGGCGGTGGTGTTCCCATGTATGTGCCATCTTTGCCCTTCTAGATGGAAATGATTGTGGGTTTGAAAGGTTCTGCCTGAGGCTCTTTGGTGAATTTGTGCAATGCATCTTGGAGATAGTACAAGCTGCTGCTACTAAGTATCAGTGGTGGAGAGAGTGAGTGTTTTTGGATGTAATGCAAATCACCTGGATGGTGTTAAGCTTCTTGAGTATTGTTAGGGCTGTACCCATCGAAGTAAGTGGGGAGTATTCCATCACACCCGTAGTGCCTTGTAGATAATGGACAGACTTTGAAGAGTCAGGAGGTGAGTTATTCACTGAAGCATTCCTCACCTGGATGGTATTTCCTGCTGATAGTCTAATCAGAGCTTCAAATAAGTACTTTTTAATCATTTATTTGTGAATGGGATCACTGGCTGGGCCAGCATTTATTGTCTGTCCCTAGTTGCCTTCGAGAAGGTGGTGGTGAACTGCCTTCTTGAACGTTAAAAATAACACAACACCAGGTTATAGTTCAACAGGTTTACCTGGAAGTCCATACTTCCAAAGTTGAACTATAAAACTTGGTGTTGTGTGATTCTTAACTTTGTCCACCACAGTTCAACACTGACATCTCCACACCTTCCTGAACTGTTGCAGTCCACATGCTGAACCAGCAATAGATCACATTTGCTTTACCAACCAGTCTCTCAACGTATTCTGCCACCTTCAAAGATCGATGCACAGCAAATCTAGATGTTTAAATTCTTGCACACTCTTTAGAATCATGCTATTAAATCTATATTGCTTTGCTAATCCTTCCTGCAAAATGCATCACCTTTCACTTCTGTGTATTAAACTCCATCTGCCACTTGGTTGACCAATCTTTGAGCCTATTTATGTATTGTTGCAGGCAACTCATATCATCCTATAAGCCATGTATCCATTTGGTCTCATCGGCAAGTTTTGAAATTTTACTCCAGTTCCAAGATTTGAATCTTTTATGTTTAGCAAACAAAAGCAGTGGTAAATACAAAGGACCTTAGAGAATGCCATGATCAACCACTCTCCTGACTGAAACACAATGAGCTACTACAACCCACTGTTCTCTGTCTTTCAACTACTATTTTTATCCAATTGAACACTGACTCTTTATTTCAGAAGCCCTAGTATTGTTTACCAGACTTTTATGTGGTACTTTGTCAAATGTGTATTTGAAATGTATATAGATACCATTTACCACATTCTCATCACCAAATATCTCTAATTATTTCATCAAAAAAAGTCAAGTAAATCAATCAAGAATAATTTATCTCGGAATGCTAGTAGCACACAAACTCACCAACACTCTCAAACAAAAACTAACAAACTTAAAAGACCCAGTACAACCCATGGACAAAACCAACGTCGTCTACAAAATTCCATGCAAGGACTGCCACAAACACTACGTAGGACAAACAGGAAGAAAGTTAGCCACCAGGATACACGACCACCAGCTAGTCACAAAAAGACACGACCCTCTCTCCCTCTAACCCTACACACGGAGGAAAAAAAAACACCATTTCAACTGGGACAACATATCTTTCCTGGGACAGGCTAAGCAAAGACATGCCAGAGAATTCCCAGAGGCCTGGCACTCCAATCACAACGCCATAAACAAACACATAGATCTAGATGCCATCTATCAACCCCTCAGAAAACGAACAGGAAATGACATCACCACAAACGTCAGGAACCCCATCCAGGACAAACATATAAATAGAAAGCAGGAGACAACAGCTTTGCTTCACTTGGAGGTCGCCATTGATGATGTTACCTAGCCAGGTAATGAAACGTCTGGATATCAAACCTACAGCTCAGCGAGCAAACCTACACCCTAAATGATTTATCTTTTACAAAACGGTGCTTGTTCTTAATTAATTCAAAGTAGTCACATTGTCTCAAGAATAAGAGATCAATCATTTAGGATTGAGATGTGTAGAATTGCCTTCCCTCAGAGGGTTGTCAATCTTTGAAATTATGAGCCCCAGAGGTTTCTGTAGTTGAGTGTATTGAAAGCTGAGAGAAACTTCTGTTTTCTTAAGGAAGAAAGAATATGGGCATCAGGCAGGAAAGTACAATTGAGGCCAATGAATAACCAGGATCATACTGAATGACAAAGTGAGTTTGAAAGGCCATTGTTCCCATTTCTTATATTATATTCATATTTCGTTGATGCTCAAGCCATTGAGTGTAATTAAGACTAAATCAGTAGATTCATCAACACTAAGGGGGTCAACATATATGGGAATACATTGGAAAAGTGAAATTGATATTGCAGCTTAGCCAGAATTTTATTGAATAGTGAGGTAAGCTTGAGAAGCCATTTGGTCTATTTCTATTCTTTTTCATTATGGTCTGAGTGTTCATCTGAAGGAGGGGATATTGGAAAGAAGAAGGCTAAAAGGGGATTTGATAGAGACATACAAGATGATCAGAGGATTAGACAGGGTAGACAGTGAAAGTCTTTTCCCTAGGATGATGACATCAGCTTGTACGAGGGGACATAGCTACAAATTGAGGGGTGATAGATTTAAGACAGATGTCAGAGGCAGGTTCTTTACTCAGAGAGTGGTAAGGGCATGAAGTGCCCTGCCTGCCGATATAGTTTACTCAGCCACATTACGGAGATTTAAACTATCCTTGGGTAAGCACACGGATGATGATGGGATAGTGTAGGAGGATGGGCTTAGATTAGTTCACAGGTTGGCGCAACATCGAGGGCTGACGGGCCTGTTCTCCGCTGTATTGTTCTATGTTCTATGACTTGAGTGCTGGATAGGATAAGAGAAAAAAAGATTAGGTATATATTGGGGTCTCAATACAATGGATGCATTAGAGGAGTATAGAAAGTGCAGGAAGTTACTGAAATGATTGCTGAGGTTTTAACTGATACTTTATATCTGTGTTCGTGATACAGAAGGACAATGTAGGCACAGAAATTAGGGAGGTGCATTGTTATATACTTGAAGAAATTAGCATCAAGATAGAGCAGATATTAGCTATTTTAATAGATTTGCAAGTGAATAAATCCCCAGGCACAGGTTGCTTTAGGTGACAAGGAGGGAGATGGTAGAGACTCTGACATTAAATTTTAAATCCTCTCTGGCCACAGGAGGGGTGCCAGGAATCTAGAGGCCACCCTAATGTGTAGTTTTATTCAAGAAAGATGGTAGGGATAGACTCAATGACCAATTTATTCTTGATTCATCATCAATAGTTATTAAAGTGTTGTAAAAAGTTCAGAGGGACAGAATTGATCTTCGTAAGGTTACCTCACAGGAGTAGATTCATCAAGGATCATCAGGCTTACAGCATGATGCATTTTCATGTGCTAGAAACTACACATTATAATATATAGGCCTCTGTTTTATGTAAGCCAGGAATTATCCCGGACATGCGGGTATGGAGGGATTTGGGCCTGTACTCATCAGAGTTTAGAAGATTGTGAGGCAACCTTATGGAAACATATAAGATTCTTAAGGAACTCAACGAGTTAGATGCAAAGAGTCATCGCCCCTTGTGGGAAAGTCTAGGACCAAAGGGCATGATCTCAGAATGAGGGATCAATCATGTAAGACAGAAATGAGGAGGAATATCTTCTCCCAGACAGTAGTGGAATTTGTGAATTCTTTCCTGTAGATAGCTATAGAGGGTGGGTTTTAGAGAGTATTCTATGCTGAGATAGACATGTTTAATCAGTATGGGCAGGAAAGTGGAGTGGAGGACTATCTGATCAGCCATGAACACAGCAGAGTAAAATTTGATGGGCTGAATGTCCTACGTATGCACTTACATTTTATGGTCTTAAGAAAATATTAATAAGTGCATTTCTACATCTTTTTGAATCCATTATGTGAATATATTTGGACCTGTATTTTTAAAATCACAGGTCTTACCAAATATTTCTTGAACAAGCCAAAATCTCAACACTTACATTTTTTTGATCTCTTTAAACACTAATTGCTTTTAAAAATACATTTGAACTTTAAGTTAATAGCTGAAGTATGACACAGAAAGATTTCATGTTTTAAAATGACTCACTGTAACAAAAGACTAAAAGGATGACTATTTGAATGCTGTCTTTGTTGGCAATTTATACGTTAAACCACAAAGTAGAACATTCACCTTTTGTGTTTTAGCAAAGCACAATTTTTATGCTGCTCTTTTAATAGACATTCACTTCTCCCAGAACTAGTCCAAGATAATTCTTAGGTGCCAAGCATTTACTTCTGTTGTAGTCCTTTCTCAGCCTGTATGCTTTTCATCTTGGAACTGTGTCTCAAAGTAAGCTTCTTTTCTCCTCCAGAGATTCTCGCTCACTTACAAGCTAGGTAAATCTTCATGAATCCAATCTTCTCAATCCAAGTGTAAGCTCACAACCACATTCCCGCTCCACAAATCACAGCTCCATTCTTCAATAGCTGTTCTCTGTCTCTTGGGTCCTGACTGACGAACGTTACCTGAGGATTTTCAGCGATATATTTTAGATCCTTCCCCTCTCAAAACATATCTCAATTTGTGGTTCTGTTCACCGAGCTGGGAATTTGTGTTGCAGACGTTTCATCCCCTGTCTAGGTGACATCCTCAGTGCTTGGGAGCCTCCTGTGAAGCGCTTCTGTGATGTTTCCTCCGGCATTTATAGTGGTTTGTCTCTGCCGTTTCCGGTTGTCAGTTCCAGCTGTCCGCTGCAGTGGCTGGTATATTGGGTCCAGGTCGATGTGTTTGTTGATAGAGTCTGAGCACTGAGGATGCCACCTAGACAGGTGCAACACAAATTCCCAGCTCGGCGAACAGAACCACAACAACGAGCACCCGTGCTACAAATCTTCTCAGAAACTTTGAAGATCTCCATGTCAATATGAATCACATAGGCCTTAAATCCAGATAAAAATAGTGATTAGCTATCTTAGAGACCCCCATCTTTCTTTCCACTTGGAAAAAAATGAGAAGTTTAAAAACATGGTTATTTTAAACCTGACTTACTCAACACAGTTCTGGGACTTTGAAGATTCTCAGTGTATCCAATATCAGCTCACAGATTGCTGTCATTATCTAAAATTGTGAATACTTTATTTTTCCAAGTAAAACAATGTGGGCACATTTTAATCTCTAACAATCAAGCCATCCAGAAATCTATCAGGCAGATTTCAAAACAGGTTACATCACCCTCGTCTTTTACCTTAGATTAAAGATGTGCCCCAAAACATAACTATCTTATTTACCTCATAACTATAATCATGACAAAATACTTATTCTTTGAAGAGTTTTCCTTGACTGACATCAAGCAATCAGATCACCATCTATTTTACCATCAATGCAAAGTCTATCTGCTGAGATCCACTAACCAGCTTTTCATCTGAGGAAGTACTGAAGAATATTTACATTATCAATGATGATGCTCAAAGAAGACAACCTATGAACTGAAAGTGTAACTGCATTTTCTTTAATAGTATTTTAAATAATCTAGTAACTAAAATTTCAAAAGTTTAAAGAATTAAAAAGAATATATATTGACTTCACTGTAATGTTAAAAACTCAAGATGAAATTTATCTTAGGTGGTAGGTTGGAGTGTTACAAGTTTGGGGCCATTGTTATTAAAATATGTGCAGTTGTCCCTCATAGCAGGTAGAGCTTTTCAATTTACTCCACAGCTTCAAAGCCTTTAACTTAAAGCCCAAATATTTATTTTGTTGTAATGTTACCTCTACATCATTCAAAAAAACTTCTGGTCAGATTCCAATCCTCGATAAATAGCCCTGCTACCTTTATCCTAACTTGCTGTTTACTTATTTTTTGTCCTTTAAGACATTCCTGCCCTTTGACCAAGCTTTAGGTCAACTGCCCTTCTCATTACCATCACTGACTGTCAAACTTTGTTCAATAATGCTCCTGTGGTATATGTTCTATAAAAAGCTAGTCATTGAAGAATATGCAACAACATTCCAGCAATTGATTTTGTTGAATTTAATTTTCCATTAATTTTAATTTAGTTAGACCTTACTCCCTGGAACATCTGCCAGGTGGCACTGCACTCAATGATACTGGAGATATTATTGTTTGGCTTTCTTATTTATTATTTTGAGATTTCTGGATTCATGCAAAGAATTGTGGGAATTCATGGCACTTGTGTCTCTGCTCTTAGCTTGCTGTGAGGCAACTGCTGAAACTTAATTTAAAAAAAATAATTGCCTGATAAGTACAACTAGATGTTAATTCTTAAAAGAAATCTTCACTTAATTGTGCTGTCCTAATTATGTTGTCCCATTCTTTCATTTACTATTTTATGCCCTTCAAACAGTAGAAGGTAACATAGAGAAATTACATGAAGTGCTATACTTAAATATATTCATACAAACTCAAAAGAATCCAAGACAGAAATGCCTCGTGATAACAATGTTAAGAGTAAGATTAATTAAAAAATAAATTACATTTATCTATTTGTAGAAAAATTGTTATAAAATAATTTCTTGGCAATAACTATTCCTCACACAAACCAAACTCATTTGTATTCAGTTAACAAATGAACGTGTGCATAATGTAATTAAAATGAAGTTGTTGCTATCCTGAACATCTGATTACCAGCAAAATAACCTGCTGGGATTACAAATGATGCCTAACACACTGAAAAGGAATGATTTGTTTTCTTCAGACTCTGTAAATTGTCGAATGAGAGAACCAATGAGAGGAAAACCCACTTCAGAAATTGAGACCCTTTTTGTTTTTCCAAGGATACAGAACCTAAAAAAAAAACTTACCTTATTAAATAGAAAGGATAAATGTTCTTTGTGTTTAATGGCAGAATACCTAAGTTATTCTCAAGTGTAAAGTCAAATAAACAACCTTGAAGAGTTAAATTGCCAGAGAGTTTTAACAAGTCTGGTGGCATCATTGGACAGGAAGCAGAGTAAACGTTTTGGGTCCAGTGAACCCCATCTTCAGAACTTTTTTCACTTTTTTGTTCTTTTCATTGTTTTTTGATTTTTTTTTGTACTTGAAGGTTGATTGAACATACATTCCTTTCATAATATATTACTTTTGAGTTTGAAGGTAACTTAATTTTCATTGTTAACTCCAAAAAAAGTTACTTGCAAAATGCCACACTATATCGCAAATGTATCTGATAGATGCCATCTGAGGCACACTATAGCAGAATTTATATAAGATATTAATAAATGTAGAAAGTTGCCTGTACTCTTCAACAGAAATAAACTGTATGTAGTTCTAAATTTAACTATATCAGTTCAAGTCGGCTATAGAAAACAAGATCATTTACAAGTCAAAACATGCATTTTCATTTCTTTTCTGCAATTTTGGAACCTTGCTCTCTTCGAAGGCTGAGCACCACTCGAATTCAAATAGGGCAGTTTATACAACGAGGCCTGACTTTGGTGTGTGAGTTAAGTAGAAAACAATACAGAAGTATCTTCTGAAATTAAGCAATACAGTGCTTACTTACAAAAAAAACCCTTCTTGAACATATAATTGTGGAGCGAGCTCTTCATGTTTGTACTCGACCTAGTTTCACAATATTCACTAAGCCGAAGTCAAAACTGCTACAGATTTAATGCACTGGAATTTTTACACCACTAGTTGTACACATCACAATCTGTAGAACTGCAGCTGATTTACATCTTAAATTACACACAAATTACATCCCACTTAGTTGGGTATGTTGATTAAGCTTTACACATTTAGTTATGAATGCAGCTTAGTACACAGTACTTGGTGTAAAGTAGACAACTATATTCCATCACCCCCAATCTCCCTCATTAAGTTTAAAGTAAGGAACTAGCAAGTACATTGCAAAGTTTATTTGATGATCAATATGAATACTTGCATGAAGGTTATGAAGAATGAAAATCAGTAGCAAAAAGGACAAGCAGACAAAGAAGCATATTACAATATGGAGTTTATTTAGATTATAGACACAATAAAAAAGTCTATAAAAGCATTTACTTTCTAAAAGTTACTTCTTAGATAGCTTTTTAAATAAAAATGTTCTTTTTTTGTCTTTCCCGAGAAGACTAAAATCAGAATATATTTCATGGCCTTGATTTTGCAAGAGAAACTGTCAGCATTCACAGTTGCTGTTCTTCTGAAACCAACAGTAATTTCTGGAGTATGCATTTGCACAGATAAATATGGAAATCCAGCAATCGCTTTCAGTGTTTCAGTGATTGCCAAAAGAGGACACTGCTGAAATGCCTCCAGACTGTATTGGTATGGAAACCACTGAGTTAATGAAAACACAACCCTTTATGACAGAAATCCCATTGGATAAACTATTGAAAATGTTATGCTTCTTTGAACAAGGTGTAAAATTGAGAGTGGAAGAAGTCAGAGCAGATGTCGAGGTGCATTAGGGGCTTAGTCTCCAGCCTTTGGTAGGAAAGTCAGGGTGAATCCATACCCACTCCAGAAGGTTGTCCTGCAGAGATCTAATGGCTGTCAGGCCATTATAGCTTGAAGACAATTGCCTCAGGAAAATTTTATAAGATGAGAGCCCATAGTTATTGGAGGTAGCATTTTGGCATGGATAATGAATTGGGTCATCCTGAGGAAACAGTGAGTGGACAAAAGGAGCTATTTTTCAGGTTGACAATCATGAACAATGCAGTTCCACAAGGGTCAGTGCTAGGACCCAACAAACTACAATATGTATTCATGACTTGGAGGAAGCAAGTGAACTTACGACAGCCAAATTTGCAGACAACAACATTAAAACAGGAGGAAAAGCAAGTTGTGAATAAGATACAAACAGTTTACAGAGAGATATTGATAGATTAAGTAAGTGGGTAGAAAGTTGGAAAATGGGGCATAATGTGGGAAAATGTGAATTGTTCATTTCAGAAGGAAGAAGAAAAGAACAGAGTATTATTTAAATAGAGAAATATTGCAAGAAGCGGCAACACAATGGGACCTAGGGGTACTTCTGCATGAAACACAGAAAGCTAGCATACAAGTATAGCAGGTAATCAGGAAGATTAATGAAATGTTGGCCCTTATTTCAAGGGAGTTGGAATATAAGGATAGGGAAATATTAATGCAATAGTACAAGCTGCTGGTGATATCACATCTGAAGTACTGTGAGCCTTATTTAAGCAAAGATATAATTTCATTGGAGGCAATTCAGAGAAGGTTTACTAGGATGATCCCCAGTATAACATGATTGTCTTATGAGCAAAGGCTACACAAGTTGGGGCTGAACTAACTGGAGTCCTAGTAAAATGAGACACACTCTCATTGAAAGGTCTTGACAGGGTAAATGCTGAAAGGACGCTTTCCCTCATGGGAGAGTCCAGGACCAGATACTATGGTCTCAGAATAAAGGGGCATCAATTTAAGACTGAGTTGAGGAAGAATTCAACTCAGGTTGCGAGTCTTCCAAACTCCTTGCCACAGAGTCCTTATTTAAGGCTGATACAGAGAGATTCTTGATCAGTAGGGGAATCAAGAGTTATAGAGAAAGTGGACATGAGGAATTGCGGATCAGCCATGATCATATTGAATTGTGGAGAAGGCTTGAACGGCCTTCTCTTGCTCCTATTTGTTATTGTCTAATTCCAGCCTCAAAATCGATAACTAATCAATAATAACAGGGACTGCAGTACTACTTTTGCCTTTAATCCCCAACTATGAGAAGTTAGAGTCAAAGGTAAGTGGGGTAAGTGTGCGTTTCACCTTGGTCAGGAGTGAGAGGCCCATGAGATTCCAGGGAATGGGTGCCTGTGATAGATAGCTGTTGGAGTACTGACCTAGGGCGGTGCAGGAGGTCATGGAGGAGGCATGCACTCGAATCCGTCACCATCTGATGAAACTGGAGAATTGGCATAAGCCTTACCTTCACTCCCCTCACTCCCACTACTCCACCCTCAATGGTTAGATTTCAACAGAGGCAGCAGAATGAGGTTCTCAATAACTCAATGGGCACTTTTAAGGTCCTCTATTGGCCCATTGCCAGGTGGACAGGCTGACCAATACGTACCTCAAAGCTAGCAAAATTGTCAGTGGCCTAACACACCAGACATGATGTTCAAATCCACGCCCCTTGCCAACACTGGCTTCTAGGGAGAGGGGTAGAGTACAGTGGAGCATACCTTTTTTTTAGTGATGTATCAGGTTGACAATAACTGAACAGACTCATTGCACTGAGAAAACTAAATTTATAATTGCGGAATTTCAAATGTATCTACTTAAATACTAAAACTCTCATTCTTAGAATGGAAAGTATCTTTAAAAAGGTTTATGATAATTTAGCTTCTATGTTAATTCCTCACATGTATTCTAATCTGTTATTTTGCCCTCTGTAAAATCACTCAGCAAAAGTGAAAAGTGAATGCTTATTTGCAGTTTGTAGGAATACCTCAATGCAATTTGTTGCTTACACTACTTGTTGCCATCACTGTTGCTAGATGACTGAAGAAACCATCACCTGAGGGCTAGATTCAAACTGACATCATGCAACTTGAAATTTTACAATAGAGGATGCTACTTTTTTCACAGCAGCTTTCTCATCAGTCAGCAACAATCCTTGTTGCTCCATTGTTAACCACAAACTTCAGGCCAAGGAGTTTTAAGTAGCAGGTGCATAATGAAACTGATCTCGCTACTGTGACCAAATCCTTGCTGAACTAGTTGATTCTTAAATATATGGTAGAATATCAACTTGACTGAAAACAGACGAGCAGCTAAGAGAATTATTTTAATTCAGTCATTGTGTTTCAAAACAATGAGGTCCAATGAAGTGAACACATTCATAATTTAGTACTGTAGAGTTATGACCTCTGGAGGACTAACCAAAATGAACAGAAAGTCACACTTGAACAGTGACATTACAGGTGAAGGACATCTATGGCTTCCAACTCTGATGTGTTGCAAATTAAATCTACAACAGTTGGTAGGAGAGGTAAAACAACACACAGTTCAGGTTGTAAGTTTGCTCGCTGAGCTGGAAAGTTTGTTTCCAGATGTTTCGTCACCATGTTAGGTAACATCATTTGTGAGCCTCCAGTGAAGTGCTGGTGTTATGTCCTGCTTTCTATTTGTGTGTCTTGGTCTGTTAAGATGGGTGATATCACTTAAGGTTCTTTTTATCAGAGGTTGGTAAATGGGGTCCAAGTCAGTGTGTTCATTGAAGGAATTCTGGTTTGATTGTCAGACCTCTAGAAATTCCAGTGTGTGCCTCTGTTTAACATTCAAATTGGAACTCCATCAATAAACACATCGATTTGGACGTCATTTACCATCCTCTGAGAAAAAGAACCAGAAATGTTATCACCCACCTTAAGAGACCAAGACACAAAAATAGAATGCAGGAGTTCACCAGCGGTTCACAGAGACTCACTGATGATGTCACCTAGCATGGTGACAAAACGTCTGAGAACAAACCTTCTAGCCCAGCGAGCTAACTTACAACCTGAACCTCAACCTGAGCCACAAATCTTCTCAAAAATCACAACACAGTTATAAATCTACATCGCAAAGATGGAACCAATGTGTTCATTCTGCAGTGAAAACCTCTTCATTGTCCCAAAATAATTCCCCTGGTATGCAATCACAATTCCTTATGTGAAATTTGACATTCAATTAAGGGAGCATGATGAACAAATTAAAGGTATCAATTGGTAGCTTTAATTTAGAAGGATATGTTTCAAACCTCAACCATGATTTGCAAATAAAGTGTAACATAACACTGCATTGTAGCATTGAGGAAGATTTCTTCTATTGGAGATGCTACCTCACATGGGTATAAAACATTCCAAGACCCCATTCATATAAAAATATAGGTATTCATCCACTGCCCTTTGCTTACATTTATAATGGAACCAAGATTACTCAAAAAAGTTATGATCATTTATTTCATTGCTGCTTCCGAAACCTACTTACATGGAAATTGTCTACTCCGTTTCCACACCTTACAATAATGTCTATTAATTGACTGAGAAGCAACTTAAGGCACCATTGTCCTTATAATGAACTCTGAATTCCCTAGCCCCCAAATATGCATTTGAGTATCAAGCAATTCCTATTAACTTCTCAACATGATGTGTATTATGAATATCAATTGAGTCTTGCACCATGTTATCTATCATAAATTAATCAAATTCTTTCAGAAAGAAATTAATGAACAGCATACTCCTTATTTAATAGGTAATGCATCTCAAATTCCTGTTTATGGACGAAACTCTTATGTTAACACAGAAGCTATCACCTTGTAATTCCACTAACCAGAATATCATCACACAACATGCTGAGTGCATATTAATTAAGATTATTATATCACAAGATTTAAAATCGTTGTCTTAATGTGTGGAAGAAAATCACGGACCATAACATTAAAACAAATTTATTTTTTAATAAATGAGGATAAAATGAGATGGCTTTATAGAATAGATAATGAATTTCACCATTAAGAATGAAATTGGAACTGGTCCTATGCCAATTGACATGGTAGCATCATACTGACAGTGGGTAACCAAGAGGTTATCTCCAAGACAACAATTCAATTGAGAATTGAGAGCCAATAGCATCCAGCAGCTTAGTAGCCTTGCCACACCAATAGAGGTGGGGCTGGAGACAATGGGTAGGTAGTCCAGGAAGATAGACCCGGTTATTGGGGAGGGGAAGCTTCTAGGTCCTGTAGTTGTGGAGTTATCCATTGCTGTTGGTGTGGGCCCCTTCCTGGAAAATGGAGTAGCCATAAAGGAAGCCCACCACACCACCACTGCCTGGAACCTCCTGGGAGTTTGCCTGAATTTATCTGGCAGTCTCGCCAAATGCTAACAGCCCTCCAACACGGGTAAAATGCCAGCAGAGCTGAGAGGTGGCTCATAATTGAACACAACAATGCTACAATTGATGACCCAGTAGGCAGCTGCATCACCAGATGCCTGGCACTGGTAACATGCCACAACAGCAGAAACACAGCGAGATCTCTCGACCATTAGTTGACCAGCCCAACCTGACTCCCAATATGACTCCAAAGGGCTGGAAAAATTCAGCTAATATTTGCAAATCAGCAGATTGCTTTTCCCCTGCAGGTCATATTGCTATGCTAATTGGAATAAAATTTTGATTAACAGAACCCCCTTGAATGTAACTTTTCATTCATTTATTTTCTTCTATTCTTTGTAAAATGATTGGATTGTACATGAATGCTATGCTGAATAAGTTACACTGGCTCTTGGTTGAGCCACATCTCAATTTAAAGTTTTCATACATGTATTCAATTTTCTTCCACAGCCTCAATCCTTCCTATCTCTCAAGGCTTGCAACCCTCCAGAGCAGTGCATCATTCAAATTCTGATTTCCTATTCCTTTCTAAATATTTTATCCCATATTGATGGTTGGTCTTGTAGGCTATTAAGTCCAACCGTCTCACCTAAGCATTCTCATGTCCATCTCTATCCGCTTGTTTCAGGCATTCCTTTAAGCCTAGCTTTTTGTTCAAGGCATGAATCACCAGTCCTAATATAGCCTTATGTGGCTGTCAAATGTCATCTGAAAAGGCTCCTGTGTTACCCTTTGCAGCATTATATTAAGTAGAAGTGTTCTATGAAGACAAGTTGGAGTCACAGTTTATCAAACGGCAAAATGCTGGACCAATAACAAAACAGAAGCAATGAATGTCAGGAAAATCCTTAAAAATCACACAACACCAAATTATAGTCCAACAGGTTTAATCGGAAGCACACTAGCTTTTGGAGAGCAGCTCCTTCATCAGGTGGTTGTGGAGGACACAATTGTAAAGCACAGAATTTATAGCAAAAGTTTACAGTGTGATGTAACTGAAATTATACATTGTAAAATACCTTGATTGTCTGTTGAGTCTTTCATCTTTTAGAATACCATGTTAGTTTCACATCTTTCATGTGTAAATCACTTTTAAAAGTGTGTGTGTCTGTAAGGGTGTGTGTCTGTCTGAGTGTCATAGGAGTGCTTGTATGCGTCCCATACAGGCACCCCTAGACACACACATACACACAGACATGCACACAGACACTCACACACGCCCTTACAGACACAAACATTCCCATACTAACACATGCATCCTCTCAGAGACTTAGACCACTCTACACCTGCTACACATTCTCTCACACTCACAACCCCCCGACCCAGACAGACAGACAGACAGACAGACACACCACACACACACACACACAGTCACAAAGACCCATATGCACACATATACATATACATTTGTGGGGTGAATTTGTACTTGCAGACTTACATTGTACTTTGCTCAAAACTGCATGAATTCATGTAAAACTCTATATCTCACTTTTTAGATTAGAATCAATCTAAACATCATGGCACAGACAGAGAACACAGGGGGCTAACACCTTCAACATATTGTCTCGCTAACACCAATTGTTACAGTTAACCTGAGAATGCAACTTTTAAAAAAATGTTTTGTGATTTACACATGAAAGAAGTGAAACTATCATGGTATTCGAACAGATGAAAGATTCAACAGACAATCAAGGTATTTTTCAATGCATAATTTCAGTTACATCACACTATAAACATTTGCTATAAATTCTGTGCCTTACAATTGTGTCCTCCACTATCACCTGATGAAGGAGCGTCGCTCCGAAAGCTAGTGTGCTTCCAATTAAACCTGCTTGACCAGAACCTGGTGTTGTGTGATTTTTAACTTTGTACACCCCAGTCCAACACCAGCATCTCCAAATCGGGAAAATCCTTGGTATGCATTAAGCAGGATATCATTGTTCCAGTGTCCAAACAGACATGCAGTAGTCGAGCTTATCAACTCAAGCTTCGAAGTGAAATGTCACAATCCAAAAACAACAATTTGTTCTTATTGACTATCATTGCTCAATATTAGGTTACTGAAGTGGTAATACAACAACTCTTCATGTTCATGACGTCAATGTATTTTAAATTTATTTTTCTGATGGTCAATTCTTTCCCTGTCACTTTAATTAATTTATTGAATCATCTGTTAAAATTTTCAAGAAAGAATCTCTTTGAATAGTTTCACAAGTTGGAATCTTATAGCAGCTTGAACAGCATCAACCTAGGTGAGCTGTTTGGCAAAATCAGGTGGGATATTCAGTGAGTTCTATCAGACGATTTTAGCTTGTTGAATGTCATATTAACATCAAAACTCACCTTATTTCTATTCAGTTTCTTATCTTGCCAAAGCAATGATCAAGATTGACATTGAGAAGTCTCAACTTGGAAGGCAGAGTAGGCTGCTTCAACTCACTATTGGCAAAGATGCCCCCATGTTGCTTAGGACCAATAGCATCTCAAGGCATGATCATGGTCACAAGCTGCTTGTGCCTCTTGTTTGTATTCATGAGCATTCAATATTTTCCAACCCCTCACAATCTTCATGGCGCCTGTCTGATTTACTCCCAGAGTAGATAGGAATAATTGATTTGCATTGCAGTGTGCACCAGCAACTAGCAATGAAAGGCTGCTGCAAGAATATTTTGTGCAACCGGACAGGTGTCAAGGTCATGGATTGGATGAGGTTGCACCTCAGAGCTGCTCAATTTCTACCGTCACACTTGCTCACATAACTTGCTTCACATGAACTGCATCCATGACTTTTCATGCCATGCCGGGTTGTGCCTGATGGCTCTGGCTGAACTGCCAATATGCAAAAGGGTATTAGCACTGCCATATTAAAATGGCCTTTTATATAGACACATAGACAGCCTGCTTATCAGGAGGGATCTGTCTGGGATCAGGGTTCTTTAAGAACGGCACACTGAAATAACAATCTCAAACCTTCAGCATGTGCCAGCTGCCTCCACGGCAAACATACAGTATGGTTATTCAACTAAATGGGCGTGTCACAAAGCAGGTGGGGATTAGTCTTCCGTCCTTCAAAGGAGCACCACTGTTGGTCAGCACTCCTGTTACCATAAGTCACAGGCGCAGTCTGAGCACAGTTGTCCACTCAGGGTCAGCACAATCACGGAATAGGTCCAACTACAGTCTGGAGAACAGGCAATGGTTAGTCCTGTAAGGCCAGCAAAAGCTGTCAGGGAGTCACACATTGTCAGGCCTCAGAGCTGAAAGGGCAGCGGTCAGGTCAGTCATGGCTATGATCTGCTCAGAATTGGTCAGAGGTCTGGGGCATGTACAGTCTTGCGTTGATTACTGAGGAATGTGCAAAACAGACTCTGTAGAGAATATGGGGCAATACTGCCAAAAGTGATGGAAGAATAAAGGATGATGGGGAAAGCAGATTCATGTCTTGGTGAGGACAAGGATGGGGACCGTGGGGAACTATTGGCATATGGGGTATAGGTGGGATAGCATCGGAGGGCATTGTAGGCAACAGGAGGGGGCTTATTGGCAGTGCCTACCATAGTGACCTCCACATAGGTCACTAAGGTGTAATTGTCAGGAGGCAGGTAGGACAGTCGAAGGCAAAGTTCAATGTGAAGGTCTCCACATTTAGTGGAGTGGAAGGTGTGGTATTGGATGCATTGGTGGAAAGGGCTGTCAGTATAGTGTAAGATAAAAGGAAAGGTGCAGTCTCAGAGAGTGGACCTGGCAACAGGCTCAGCCCAGTGCTGATGGTAACCATCCCGAGCTGCAATCCCTGCCATCACTTGCCTTTCTCTAGATCCAAGTGGCAACAGGAAAATGGCTGAGACAATGCCAAAAGGTGGGCCGAGTACGTGTCAGTTTGATGGGTGGAAGTGCAACATCCACATCTGCTGCACGTTGAGACATTAAAGGAAAAAGTACATGAAGCAACCATATGCAAACTCCAGCTACATTTCACTGTAATCATTTTATTGCCCATTTGCACTGCACAAAGACTGGACATGCTCAAGAACCAAATGCTGGTCAAAAATTATTTGTGCCATGCCATTTGGTCCTTTTAAATAGAATCTTGCCATCTCAACAATGCTGAAATTAGCAGCAATGACTTAAAGAGAAGTGGATGACTCTAAAGGTGACCCATTCCTGATGCAAATTCCAATGGTGAAACAGCAATCAGAAATCATCATTTCATCATCTGCTTCGTGCGTTTAATGTACTGAATGCTGTTAAAAGTGAATGATTGAAGAGGGTCTGGGTAGGATGTGCATGGTCACCCAATCAGTGTTGATGCACATGCTGAGGGTAAAGCTGAGGGTAATGCTGAGGGTAAAATGAAATTGAAGACATCTGACTGGATGCAGCATCCAGCTCAGGGAGAGGTCACAGGCCCCTCAGGATGCATTGGGTTTGCAGGAGCAGCAGAGTTTCTTTGTCCACAAATCCATTTCCTGGGAATGAATGCGGCACACTGTTATCACAGGCTCTGGGTATCTCAGGACACTGGGATGGAATTGTGCTAGATGCTGGAGCAGGAACTCAAGATTGCAGAAGTAGGAGGCCATCCTTTCCCAGTGGCTGAAGCTAAAAGCCATTTTGAACTTCTGTGCAACTGGCTCCTTGCAGACAGTAACAGGTGATCTGTGTCCCTCAGCTATGCACTCACAACTCCATCAGGACAGTGACGTCCAGCAGAGTCCAGACATAAGGGTACCTTATCATCCACGTGTGCACAATTGGAGCAGGCAATATGTTAATCCTGTGGATTCTAATAATCTGGGAAATAGGAACAGTCTTCCAAAAAGAAGAAAGAGGACACTGGGGAGAGGAACCTGTCCTTGTTGATGATAGACCATCAGGTGCAACGAGCAGTACAGAACCTCATTGACACCCAGTTCCAGTAAAGAGAGTTGGATGCTTCAGACCATCATGGAATGCAAACTAACTATTGGACACGATGCTAGCATTTTGTTTGCATTGTGGGGCAACTGTAGCTTCTATCAATTTTAGTTGTGTGCAACTTTCTGGCTTTAGATAAAGGCTTATGCTTGGAATTATCCAATTGTTTGCCTATATGTGATGTCCTCCTCCAGGTCAATGAGAGGCGCACGTCTCCAATGGGCCTTCGGTTACAGGTTCGCCATGATTCAAGAGAAGGTATTTAAACAGGATGGAGCTGAGAACATGTAAACTGTGTAGCGCAGTGGTTAAATAGCAGTTAGGGTAAGAGAATGAGGTTGGATGTATGAGGGAAGATGAGCTATTCTAGTTATGTGCTGTGAGCTGTGTTGCTTTGTGGGGGCTGCTATTCAATTTCACTACTGGTAAGAGGCAAGGTTAAATTACAAACACTTGCCTGGGTGCACAGAGCCATTTATAAGGTGGCACAGACACAAGGGATGCCAGTATTTTGGCAGATATCCAGGGAGTGGCCAGTTGTTCTGGGAATAGCACAGGGTAAGATTGGGATAGAATTGGAGATGATAGACGCCATATGGGTGGGATATGGAGTTAATAGGCTGAGTGTGGTAAGATAGGGCAAGAAATCTCACTAAATCTCATGGCAAAAAAACATTCCAACAAATTCAAAGTATATTGCATTCAGCTAAAAAAACCTAAGATTCAACCTATTAACTCCAAAATTGAAATGATGAAAACAAGCTGTTTAGAAAAATAAAAGCCACAATATATTATAACACACATCAACAGGTGACTATTCAACAATTGACACAGGAAAAGACACTCAGTTGCTTTACCTTTCTGAAACCAAATCAGTTCAGAGCTCTTACTGCTGTTATTTCAGATTTTCAGCACACATTTATTTCCAAAACATCTGAGAGATAAAACTATTAACGTTTATCGTGTGAAAATTATAAACTAATTTGCAAAAAGCAGGACAGATCTGTTTTATCCACATTGTCCAACCACGTTTAAAATCTGATTTTTGTTAAATTTCCTTGAGCAGTTAAAGGCAGTAAATCAATTTGAGCAATCCATATAATGAGCAGCCAATATCTTACTCCAGATATTTTTTCTCCCCACAAAGTGCATTGAAGAAAGTCTATAAACAGCGAGCAAAAAAAAACTGCAGATGCTGGAAATAAGAAACTTGGATTTGACAAATGCTTTGCAGCTGAAACAGGACTTACTCTTCCCTTCTCTCTTCAAAAATGCTGTCTAATCCACCAGCACCAATCACCATTTGCAGCATTTTCTAGTTTTTACTTGTGAGCACTTTTTCAGGGAAACATTAGCAATCAGGCACTTCAACATACAACACGAGGCAGCAGCTTAGATCAAGAGCTTGGTCAAGAGTTTATTTTACTATGTCCCATGTTCGAACCGAGTGAAAAAGTAATGAACCACTTCCCCTCTTTAACCTTCTCAGTTAGATGTAACAGAATTTTAGTTTTTTTTTAGCACTGAGCACTACCTCTGTCGAATTAAAATGTATCAGGGTCTTAACAGATTTTGTGAGACCCCCCACCTGAAAGCAGGAGTGAAAATCAACATCTTTTGACATTATTGTTGTTTAAATCAGATTTCCTGAAGCAGTAATTTTGGGTCACACTGTGGGACAAGGCCAAGCAGCACAACAAAAGCAATAATAAGGGCGATTGTGAAATTTCCCATTGCTAAGACAAAACATATAGTCTTGCAGTAAATCAGCGCTTTATCAGAAGTTTGTTCTGAACTTCAGCACTGGAATGATTCGTTTGATAAGCTTCTTAGAGAAAATTTGAATGGGCAAAACATTGAAGTGCCACTGACAAGCTATACTGATTATCAGACACAGTTTAGAAGCACCAAGTTATGTTAAATCAGTTTAATAGTTTTGATACTAGTGATGTTGATGTTGGTGTAGTATTAGAACATAGAACAGAGAAAAGTACAGCCCTGAACAGGCCTTCGGTCCACGATGTTGTGCCGAGGATTAATCCTAATGTAAAATAAAATAACCTAACCTACGCACCCCTCAATTCACTCCTGTCCACGTGCATGTCCAGCAGTTGCTCAAATGTCCTAATGACTCTGCTTCCACCACCACCGCTGGCAACGCATTCCATCCATTCACAACTCTCTGTGTAAAGAACCTACCTCTGACGTCCTTTCTATACAGGGGAACCTCAACTATCTGAACTTGATGGGTGGACACTATTTCGTTCGGATAATCGATTATTCGGTTAATTGATCAGTTGCCTTTCCTCTGGGGCTCAGAGCTTTTAAAGTCTGCTCGCCATTTAGGAGACTGCAGCAGCATACAGCGTGCAAGCCCTGCCCCCAACACGGGCCTCCCGCCCCCAACTCCGTTCAACACTGCCCCCGCCCTCAACCCCATCCAACACAGCTCCCCTGCCCCCTGCAATACCCCCCACCCCCAACCTCGTCCAACACCGCCCCTCTCCTGGGCAGCTGGACTGGCACTGTTGGAGACACATCTTTGATGTAATGTTTCCATTGGGACCTCGAGGTCTCCTTTGGATAATCCGATCTTCAGATAATTGGTATTTGGATAATCGAGTTTCCGCTACACCATGCTCCTAATATCTTAAAACTATGACCCCTCGTGCCAGTCAGTCCAGCCTGAGAAAAGGTCTCTGGCTATTGACTCTATCCATGCCTCTCATTACCTCTCTTCCTCCTTCTCTTCAGAGAGAAAAGTTCGAGCTTCGTCAACCTCTCTTCATAAGGGCAAGCCCTCCAGTCCAGGCAGTATCCTGGTAAACCTTCTTTGCATCCTCTCCAAAGCCTCTGTATCTTTCCTATAGTAGAGCAACCAGAACAAGACACAATATTCCATATGTGCTTTCACCAGGGTCTTGGAGAGCTGTATCAAAACCTCATAGCTCTTAAACTCGATCTCATTATTAATGAAAACCAAGGCACCATATACTTTCTTAACAACCCTATCCACTTGGGTGGCAACTTTGAAGGATCTATGTACTTGAACACCCAGATCCCTCTATTCCTCCACACTGCCAAGAATCCTGTCTTTAATCCTACATTCAGCATTCAAATTTGACCTTCCAAAATGTATCACTTAGCATTTATCCAGGTTGAACTCCATCTGCCATTTCTCAGCCCAGCTCTACATCCTGTCTATGTTGCGCTGCAGTCTACAATAGCCCTCGGAACTATCAACGGAACGTCTAACCTTTGTGTCATCTGCAAATTTACTAACCCACCCCTCAACCTCCTCATCCATGTCATTTATAAAAACTACAAAGAGCAGAGGCCCAAGAAAAGAGCCCTGCCAGACCCCACTCAACACTAACCTCCAGGCAGAATACTTTCCATCTACAACCACACTCTGCCTTCTGTCAGCCAACCAATTCTGAATCCAGGTCACCAAATCTCCCTGTATTCCATACCTCCTGATGTTATGAATGAGCCTACCATGGGGAACCCTATCAAATGCCTTGCTGAAGTCCATATACACGACATCCACTGCTTGACCTTCATCAACCTGTCTTGTCACCTTCTCAAAGAACTCAACAAGATTAGTTAGGCATGACCTGCCCCTCACAAAGCCATGCTGACTGCCTTTAATCACGCTCTGCTTTTCCAAATAGTCTTAAGTCCTATCCCTCAGAATTCTTTCCAAAACCTTGCTGACCACAGATGTAAGACTGACTGATCTGTAATTGTCATGGATTTGCCTATTACCTTTCTTGAAAAGAGGAACAACATTCGCCTCCTTCCAATCCTTTAGAAGTCCCGAGGAGAGTGAGGAAGCAAAGATCTTCGCCAGCCAGTTAGCAACCTCCTTTCTCACTTCCTGGAGCAGCCTGGGATTAATCTGGTCTGGCCCTGGAGATTTATCAATTTTAACGTTTGCCAAAATTTCCAGTAGATCAACTTCATCAATCTTGATCTGTTCAAGCCTGTTTCCCAGCTCCTCAAAGTTCTCATTCACAACAAGGTCCCTTTCCTTAGTGGAAACTGAAGCAAAAAACTCATTTAGGGCTTCCCCTATCTGGTCAGACTCCACGCACAAGTTCCCTACGCTATCCCTGATCGGCTCTACCTTCTCCCTGATCATTGTCTTATTCCTTACGTATGAGTAAAATGCCTTTGGGTTCTCCCTAATCCTTCCCTAAGCCTTTCTTGTGCCCCCTCCTGGCTCTCCTCAGTCCATTTTTGAGCTCCTTTCTAGCAAGCTTGTAATCCGCTAAAGCTGTGCTAGATCCTTATTTCCTCCACCTTACATAAACTGCCTTCTTCCTTTTAATGAGAAGTTCGTCTGTTCTCATCATCCAAGACTCCTTACTCTTACCCTTTCTTACCTGTCTCAGAGGGACAAATTCGTGCATCAATCGCAACAACTGCTCCTTAAATAGTCTCCACATGTCTGCTGTGCCCTTCCTGTGGAACAATTGCTCCCATTCTGTACTTCTCAACTCCTGTCCGATAGCATCATAATTTCCTTTTCCCCAGTTAAATATCTTCCCTTGGTAACTGCTCCTTTCCCTCTCCAAGACTATGGTGAAGGGCTTATGCCCGAAACGTCAATTCTCCTGTTCCTTGGATGCTGCCTGACCTGCTGCGCTTTTCCAGCAACACATTTTCAGCTATGGTGAATGTCAGGCAGTGACGGTCACTGTCACCAAAGTGTTCTCCCACCGCGAGATCTGACACCTGCCCTGGCTCATTGCTGAGCACAAAATCCAAAATGGCCTCTCCCCTCATCAGTCTGTCTACATACTGAGTAAGGAAACCATCCCGAACACACCTGACAAGAATGGCTCTGTCTAAACCATCTGCACTAAGGAGATTCCAGTCGATATTGGGAAAGTTGAAGTCACCCATATCAATAACTCTGCTACATCTACATTCTTCCAAAATCTGCCAGCCTATGAGTTCTTCAATCTCCTTACTGCTATTAAGGGATCTGTAGAAAAACCCCAGTAAGGTGGTTGCTCCCTTACTGTTCCTAACTTCTGACTCAGTAGATACATCTTCCTCAACAACCTTCGTTTCTGTAGCTGTGATGCACTCTCTGATTAGCAATGCTATACCCCCTCCTCTTTTTCCACCCTCCCTGCTCTTTTTAAATATTCTAAATCCTGGAACATCTAGCAACCATTCCTGCCCCTGTGAAACCCATGTCTCAGTTATGGCCACAACATCATAGCCCCAAGTACTGATCCATGCTTTAAGTTCATCATTCTTATTTCTGACACTCCTTGCGCTAAAGCAGGCATACTTTAACAGATCCCTTTGTTTCACCATGTGAAAAACATTCCCAATAGATTCACTACATCCTGTCACTATCCCATCTACAACTAGCCCCCTCTCAGATATGTAGCTCTGGTTCCCATGCCTCTGCCAAACTAGTTTAAATCCTCCCGAACCACATGGACAAATCTCCCACCCAGGACATTTGTGCCCCTCCAGTTCAGGTGCAAACTGTCCTTCTTGTCCAAAAGGCATCCCAATGATCTAAGTATCTGAAGCCCTCCCTCCTGCACCAGCCTCTCAACCACGTGTTAAGCTGCATTCGTTGACTGTTCCTCACTCACTGTCTTGTGGTACCGGTAGCAAACCTGAGATCACTACTCTATTCGTTCTGCTGTTCAGCTTCCAACCTAGCTCTCTATAGTCACTTTTCATATCCTCAATCCCTTTCCTGGCTATATCATTGGGAAAAATATGGCTGCTCACACTCCCCCTTCAGAATCCTGTAAACCTTATCGAAAACATCCCGGACCCTGGCATCAGGGAGACAACATACCTTCCGGGAGTCCTGTTCCTGACCACAAAATCTCCTGTCAATCCGTCTAAATATTGAGTCCCCTACCATTAGCACTTTTCTAGTCTCCTGCCTTCCCTTCTGAGCCATAGTGCCAGTCTCAGTGCCAGAGACCTGGCAACTAAGGCTTTCCCCTGGTAGGCTGTCAGCAGTATCCAAAACGGCATACTTATTGCTGAGGGGAATGGCCACAGGGGATCCCTGATCTATCTGTTGGTTCCTTTTCCACCCCCTGACTGTATCACAGCTGTCCTTATCCTGTGTTTGAAGAATGACCACCTTCTTGTACATCCTCGGCATGGACAAGTTGACTGAAGGGTCTGTTTCCGTGATGTACATCTCTAGGACTCTTTGACTCTCAGATTCTCCCACAGCATCCCAGGTGATCCGCAGTTCATCCAGCTCCAGCTCTAGTTCCCTAACTCAGTTTTCGAGGAGTTGGAGTTGGGTGCACTTCCCGTAGGTGTAATCGGTAGAGACATGTGTTGTGTCTCTCACCTGCCACATTCTGCAGGAGGAATATGCAACTGCCCATTAATCTGAAAGCCCACATAGGACTAAACAAGGAAGAGAAGAAAAGGAAAAAAAAATGAGAAAACCTGAAAACTTACCAAGTTTACAGACTCTTAGCCAGGTTAGAGGAGGTGGGCGGTGGGGGGCCCTACAGTGTAGGGTCTCGTGTTTTGATCTCATTTATTTAAAAACTTCCCAGCAGCCCTTGCTTCTCTCTGGCCTCTCTCATCACTGCTCTGTTCAAAATGGAGGCCCAGCTCCCGAGGTAAGTTCCTTTTTAAGTGGGAAAAACTAACTTACCGTGCTGTTACAAGAGGATATGATGGAAATCAAATGAACAATTAGTTTTCATGAAAAGTGAATTCTTGCCAAATAACATATTCAATACTGGGGAAACAGACCTGGAGCCTGATGTTGGCTCTACAACATCTTGAAGTCTAAACAAGAACATAAGAAATAGGAGCAGGATTAGGCTATCTGGCACGTCAAGCCCACTCCACCATTCAATAAGATATTTTCGTGGCCTCAGCTTTAGTTACCCGCCCTCTCAACATAAGCCTTAATTCCTTTACTGTTCAAAAACTGATCTACCTTAGCTTTAAAAACATTCAATGAGGAAGCCTCAACTACTTCACTCTCAGGGAATTCCACAAATTCCACAAAACTTTGGGTGAAGAGGTTACTCCTCAATTCAGTCCTAACTGTGCTCCCCCTAACTTTGAGGCTATGCCCTCTTGTCCTAGTTTCACCCACCAATGGAAACATCCTCCCTGCTTCGATCTTATCTACTCCCTTCATAATCTTAATGTGTTTCTGGAAGATCCTGACTCGTTCTTCTAAATTCCAGTGAATATAATCCCAGTCTACGCAGTTTCTCCTCATAAGCTAACCGTCTCAACTTAGTAAATCTCGTGTACCTCCTTCAGTGCCAGGACATCCTTCCTCAAGTAAGGAGACCAACTGTACATAGCATTCCAGGTGTGGCCTCACCAGCACCCTACACAGTTGTAACATAACCTCCCTGCCAATAAACTCAATTCCTCTTGCCATGAAGATCAAAATTCCATTTGCTTTCTTAATTACCTGTTGTACCTGCAGACCAACTTTCAGTGAGTCATGCACCATGGCACCCAGATCCTCCTGCACAGCAGCATGCTGCAACTCTTTACCATTCAAATCATTGTTCTTTTTCCTGTTAGTCCTGCCAACATAGATGACTTCACATTTATTGACATTGTACTCCATCTGCCAGACCTTTGCCCACTCATTAAAACTATCCATGTCCCTTTGCAAAGTTTCACAGTCCTCTGCACACTTTACTCTACTACTCATTTTTGTATTATCCACAAACTTTGACAAACTACATGTGGTCCCGACCTCTAAATCATCCATGCAGAAGTGGGTACTGCAGATGCTGGAGATTAGAGTCAAGATTAAAGTGGTGCTGGAAAAGCACAGCAGGTCAGGTAGCATCCGAGGAGCAGGAAAATCGACGTTTCAGGCAGGAACCCTTCATCAGGAATCTCAGATCTGCTGTGTATTTCCAGCACCACTCTAATCTTGACTCCAAATCATCCATTTAAATTGTAAACAATTGCAGTCCCAACACTGATCCCTGAGGCACACCACTAGTCACTGTTCACCAACCAGTGCTATTTCTCCCACCATCTCTTTTAGTACCCTGGGATGCATTTCATCAGGGCCAGGAGACTTGTCTACCTTTAGCTCCAGTAGCTTGCCCAAGATAATGATTATTTCTAGGTCCTCACCTACCTTAGTCTCCTTGTCATCAATTACGAGCGCATTATTTTTATCCTTTCCTGTGAAGAACAACACCTGTTCAATGCTTTGGCTATTTCCTCATTATTAAATCCCCCTTCTCATCCTCTGAAGGACAAATGTTTACTTCAGCCACTCTTTTTCATTTAATATTTTTGTAGAAACATTTGCTATCTGTCTTTATATTCCATGTTAGTTTGCTCTCATAATCTATCTTACTTTTCTTTATAGCTTTTTTGTGGCTTTCTGTTGACCTTTCAAGTTTTCCCAGTCTTCTAGTTTCCTGTTTGCTCTTCGCCATTTTGTGTGTCTTCTCTTTTAATTTGATAGCCTCCCTCATTTCTTCAGACATCCATGGCTGATTACTCCTTTATCTACAGTCTTTCCTTTTCACTGGGATATACTTTTGCTGAGCACTTGGAAAAATTGCTTTGAAAGTCCTCCACTGTTTCTCAACTGTCGCACCATAAAGTCTTTGCTTCCAGTCTACTTTAGCAAACTCCTCCCTCATCCTATTGTAGTCTCCTTCGTTTACGCACAGGACCCTGGAATTGGATTTTATCTTCACACTCTCCATCTGTATTCTAAATTCAACCATACTGTGATCACTCCTTCCAAGAGGATCCCTAACTCTGAGATCATTAATTATTCCTATCTCACTACACAGGACCAAATCTAGGATAGCTTGCTCCCTCATTAGTTCAATTCCATAGTGTTCAAGATTTATAAAATCATGAGGGGCATGGATAGGATAAATAGACAAGGTATTTTTTCTGGGATGGAGAAGTCCAGAACTGGATGGCATAGATTTGGGGTCAGAGGGGAAAGATATAAAAAGTACCTAAGGGGCAGCTTTTTCACACAGAGGATGGTGCATGTTTGGAATGCTGGTATAACTGCAGCATTTAAAATGCATCTGGATGGGTATATGAAGAAGGGTTTAGAGGAACATGGGCTAAGTGCTAGCAAATGGGACTAGACTAGGTTTGGACGAGTTAGAAAAAAGTTTTTGTGCTGTACATCTCAATGATTCTATGACTCTAAAACTATTGTGGATACATTCAATGAAGTCCTCCTCAAGGCTGCCTAGACCGACCTGGTTTGACCAATCGACATGTATATTAAAATCCCCCATGATAATTGCCGTACTATTTTTAAAGGCATTAGTTATTTCTTTGTGTTTTGCCCCAGTGTGATAGTTGGTGGCCTATAGACTACAACTATCAGTGACATTTTCTTCTTAAAATTTCTAATTTCCATCCAAATGGACTCAATCTTATTCTCCATGGAACCTATATCATCTCTCACTGCTGCCCCGATGTCATCCTTAAATATCAGAGCTACACCACTCCAGAGCTACATATCCAACAACTCTGCAGAGACTGTTATTCATATAAACCATAATCCTTCAGTCATCCTGAATGATTTCATAATATAAATCTGAGATTGTTTCTTGGAATTTAATACTATAACCATGTCATTTCAAAATCTATCATAGTGTTGGAAAATACAATATTATTGAAGGTGCTTTACCAAGACCAAATATAGAAGAAAATTAATGTTCTGATCAAAATGGACATCACATGGAAAAGTCTTTGTATAGTTAATGTGAATCATATTTCTGTGAAAATGAAATTTGTACAAATAGAATAGTACAGTTAAATTAGAAATTTATACTAGAAAACTGTAAATGCCTCTTAAAGATACTTTTTTCATTTTTCTTGCAGGGTGGCATGATGTTTATTTATCGTTTTTTTTGACCATTAGGGAACTTCAGTTATAAATTAGATGTAAATGGATTGCTGGCATATACTTCTTTGAAGGTGATTTGAGTTTTTATAGGATTATAGATGCAGAAATATTACTGTCAATTATATTATTATTTAATGCTGTTGTCCATCTTGAATTGATCTCTTCCCTCCTTGAAGCTAATTTCTCTGAATCGAGTCAGTAAGGATGCATCGTATATATTTTCCATTATCTTCATATATTGCCAAAGACGTTTTCCTAGGCTGTTGACACAAATCAATTTATGAGTCTGTAATAGATTTTATATTGTTTATTATTGTGCATGTTATTTTGTATTTTGGGAAATATCACAATATTCCATCAAATTTTTCAAGCACTTTCATATAATCCAATTGGATTATTGGAGTATCAACTTTTCAATTTTCAATTTCTGATTCTTTCGTCAATCATTTTGATATTTTTATTTTGCTCCCTATTTCTTTCAGCACTGCAAATATGTTTCCCTTCTTGATATCCTCCTTGTCGTAGTATCAGTTTGACATATTAATGTGACACACTGGCTGACTTTTTGTCTGAGGTACCCACTTCAAAATTCTCATAATTGAGCTTCTTTTGTGATTTTCATAAGGTCAGGTGAACTTTACTTTTAATGATTTCTTGGAGGCAAATGACAATATTCTGAGCTTTTAAGTACTCTAATTTCCTTGCTTGTTGAATACTCTTTTGATAGTTTTTGGGCAACTCCGTCTTTAGTTAAATTTTCTTGAAAGTTAACACCTAAGTTAAAGTGTGGTGCCTGAACTTTGGTTTGCACATTTTTCTTTAATTAGTTTAAGTGGTCCACTCACATCATGTCCACATATCAGTTGTGGATCATCTGGACTCATGAGGGTCATATTGAATTTCAAACAGTGACCAGGAATTCCTTTATCCCAATCATTACATCATTCTGGACAATAGCCTGAATCAAGGCCTTTAAGGTTTGATGCTATCTTTCAAGTGCTCCTTGAGATTGTGAATGATAAGTTAAAGGCATGAATTATCTTATTCCCTCGCTATTCACTATTTGAATCTTTATAGCAAAACATTTGTTTCCAAGACTGACTGTATTCTTTAGGTCATCCATATCATGAGGGAAAAAAAGACTAACTTTTCAGCTACTATTTTTGTTATAATCTCTTCTCAAAGGCACTGAAACATCCGCAATCAGAAAACCCCACTGATTTCCACTCCTGTGCCCTACCCAATCCATTAAGACCCTGCTAACCACTTTTTCAAAAGCTGGAAATAAAACAAAGAAATGCAGATGTTGGAATCTGAAACAAAAACAGAAACTGCTCAAGAAACTCAGGTCTGGCAGCATCTATGGAGAGAGAGAAATGGTACTAATGTTTCGAGTCCAGTGACTCTTCTAATCTGATAACATTTAGGAAATAGTGGTGATTATCCTGATGATAAGAAATAAGGAGGAATGAAGTGGACAGATAGATAGAGATGGAGCCCAGAGAAAGATGGTGAATATTAGGCAGACGACCAAGTAACTTACTAATTCGGAGGGAGATTCGCTCTACCTGAAACATTAACTCTGATTTCTCTCCACAGCTGCTGCCAGACCTACTGAGCTTTTCCAGCAATTTCAGTTTTTGTTACCAACTAACTAGTTGCTAACAACTAATAAACTGTTTGTTGACTACAGGAGACTTTTCTAGTTAGACCAGCGAGCAGTTTACCTCTACCACGTAATCAAACAAGTTCTGTGGTTTCCTAATAAGGATTGTGGCAGCAGTTCATACCATGTCGTGAGTTGGTATGTCCTTACAATGACATTCAGTAGGTGTAGTTTTGCAACACAGAAGCTCTCAAAATTCACAACTATGCACTAAGTTGGCAACCTTGGATAACTGTTCCAAAAAAACTAAATATATAAAATGGTCACTGTCTTATTTAAATATATTACAAAGCTCACTGTGGAGACCAAAACATCACCCACAAGTCCACCAACACTGAATTTCACAGGTCTAAAAGATAGAAATTTCACTCCCATAGTGGTCCATGGTTCTTCATATGCAGAAAAACAGGTAGACAAATGTACAAGCAGCAAAGATAGATTCTTGGTCTATCAACCTCCCCCAACAGCTAATTTTTATTTTTGTAAAAGCACAAAATTGTCAAAAACTCAGCAGGTTATTACAAAATCTGTGAAGAGAAAGAGAATTAACATTTCAAATCTGTGACCTTTCAGCGGAACTAATGGACCTGAACATCAACTCTATTATTCTCCTGCGATGTTGCCATAATTTGGCAAATATTCCCACCATTTTCAGTTTTTAATTTCAGTTTTTGAGCATTCATGTTATTCCTCTTTCTTATTAAAATATTTTGTTTGACTATGATGGAATAAGCCTTACAAAATAAACAGTAAACTATTAATAGTAACTATAAACTAGAGATTTTAAAGAGGAAAATAATCTCTTGGAAAGAAAATGACAAAAACAAATCTATCTTTATAGAAACTCACATTGTAGAGATTTGGAAGCAGATAAGCAAACATCAGAAGAGTTATGTGGATATGCTGAGCATTTTTCTTTTACTGCAAACAGTTGTGACAGTTTTATCAACCTCATTAAAATACTAAAATAGCAGGACACTGGGGGCATGTTCAAATTACACTATCAATACTATTTAGCATTTACTTGCAAAACTAGTATGTACAAAAGATTGTAAGTCATTATCAAGATTTTAATGAGCTTTCTCCCTTCACTAAATTATATCTAGCTTTTTGACATGATCAAAGACTTTGATAATATTTTTATCAGAATATAAATTGTTATTTTAAAAATAGAGTTCAGGCAGATATGCAAAAGCAGAATTTTTAATAAGAAACATTTAAATTATATCTCATTAAAATCAAGCAAATGATATTCTGCTCACTATTTTAATTTATTATCAGCAAACACAGTGAGTTTGACTTTTTCCATAATTTTGTAATATTAGAGATTATTTTAACCCAGTAATAAATGAAGCAGAAAATTACATTGTGTGGTCATCAAGATCCCCATTTATTCCATTATACAGTCGTTTAATATAGTTTGGCTCTGGAATATCTGGACATCACTCCACTTTAGTGTCATAGTCATGTCATTGAGTAAGTGCATTTAACTTTGAAGAGTGCAACAAGATGAATCTTCAACAAAAATCATCTGTGCTGCTATATTTGTAGTCTCTTACACAAAGAATCCAGACACCCACATACCCCAAACAACCTATACTGAGCTAACTAATTATTTCATACCTTTTTTTGGTTAATACATCATACAAACAGAAATGTATTGTGTTGATTGCCATAACACATAAGATATAATGTAATCAAGGTCAAAAGTCACAGCTTTTGCATCACGTTTTCAAATAATGAGAACTCCACTTTTGTGTCTGGATAAACTGCATCATTTCTTTAGTATCTTGTCAATTTGAGTTAATCAAACTTATTAATTAGGTTGTATATTCATACAACAGCCCATAAATTACTTTTAATTTACCTGGAATGATAAGATTGGATTAAGAGGAAAGATTGGATTTGTTTTCACTGGCGAGTGAGAAGTGATATGAATTTTAAAAGACCATGAATATTCTTGACAAGGTGGAGATGGAAAGATGTTATCTCTTGTGGATGAGTCCAGAACTAAGAAATGCTGTTTTAAAATTAAGGGGTACCCTTTTAAGATAAATTTGGGTAGAACTTTTCTCTTTTAGTGGATTGAGCTACTTTGGAACTATCTGCATCAGAAGGCAGTGGAGGCAGAATCATTTGAATCTTTTCAAGGCAGAGGTAAATAGATTTTTATTTCACAAGGAGATCAGAGATTATTGGAGGTAGATGGGAATGTAGAAGACAAATAGACCATCCGTTGAAGCAGGATTAAGGGGTGAAATGGCCTAATTTTGCACCTAATTTGTATGTTGTATGTACCTAATCACTACCAAGTTGAAGGAAAGGAATGAAATCAGACAGACCACATTATATCAACCTAGATACTGGAAACTATGGAACAAGCACAGCCATAGCAAGGAAGCAAAGTCCTCCACATCAATGTCTGGAGGCATGTGCTAAAATTGTGAGGTTTGTTTCAAGCACTGGTCAAGCAACAGCCCCTTATGCTGTGCAGACAATGCACCAAATACGCAATCACCATCCCTGTGTAAATCCTTTCCCACTGGCAGGTTTAAGTCTGGCTGAAGTTGGATACAAATTCTTCAGCTTGTCTTTGACACTGGTGTATTGATTTCCCTCAGTATTTAAAGTGTGAATATTTATGAAGCATGCGCCTCTGGTTAGATAATATCCAGCATTTGTGATTGAATGTATTGGGGTTACAAAATGTAGATGTGATCTTTTGAGTTGGCAGTGATAATGGGAGAGTGGAGAATATGTTGGGTCATTCCTGATGAAGAGCTTATGGTCAAAACATCAATTCTCCTGCTCCTCGGATATTGCCTGACCAGCTGTACGTTTCCAGCACCACACTCTTGACTCTGATCTCCAGCATCTGCACTTTCTCATGGTTTTACTGCTGCTGATAACTTCAGTGTCACACCAATTTTAGTTTTGAATTACTCAATCTATTTGAAATCTGTCCCATTCAGCCCACGTAACACGATGAATGATATCCCCAATATGAGCACAGGACTTCATCTCCACAATGACTGTGCAGTGGTCACTCCTACTATTTATGTCATAGACAGGCACATTTGTTACAGATAAATTGACGAAGTCAGAGGAAAGTAGGCTTTTCCTTGCTGCAGACCAGATACAGCAGCTATGTCCTTTTAGACTAGAACAGCTTAGATTTTAGTGGTCAAAAGAACTGTAGATGCTGAAATAAAAACAGAAATTACTGGAAAGGCTCAAGAGGTCTGGCAGCATCTGTGGAGAGAAATCCAAGTTAACGTTTCGGGTTGAGTGACCCTTCCTCAGAAACTTCTCAACCCGAAATGTTAACCAGTGACAGAATCAGTGATGGATTTTGAAACCTTCCCATCAATAGACATTAGACAATAGATAGTAGACAATAGACAATAGATGCAGGAGTAGGCCATTCTGCCCTTCGAGCCTGCACCACCATTCAATATGATCATGGCTGATCATCCTTAATCAGTACCCTGTTCCTGCCTTATCTCCATAACCCTTGATTCCACTATCTTTGAGAGCTCTATCCAACTCTTTATTCAATGAATCCAGAGACTGGGCCTCCACTGCCCTCTGGGGCAGAGCATTCCACACAGCCACCACTCTCTGGGTGAAGAAGTTTTTCCTCATCTCTGTCCTAAATGGTCTAACCTGTATTTTTAAGCTGTGTCCTCTGGTTCGGCACTCACCCATCAGCGGAAACATGTTTCCTGCCTCCAGAGTGTCCAATCCTTTAATAAACTTATAAGTCTTAATCAGATCCCCTCTCAGTCTTCTAAACTCAAGGGTATACAAGCCCAGTCGCTCCAGTTTTTCAGCATAAGGTAGTCCTGCCATTATCTCATGAATTGACCTCGTGAACCTACGCTGCACTCCCTCAATAGCCAGAATATCTTTCCTCAAATTTGGAGACCAGAACTGCACACAATACTCCAGGTATGGTCTCATCAGGACCCTGTAGAGCTGCAGAAGAACCTCTTTGCTTCTATACTCAATCCCTCTTGTTATGAAGGCCAGCATGCTATTAGCCTTCTTCACTACCTGCTGTACCTGCATGCTTACCTTCATTGACTAGTGTACAAGAACACACAGATATCCCTGTACTGCCCCTTTACCTAAATTGATTCAATTGAGGTAGTAATCTGCCTTCCTGTTCTTGCCACCAAAGTGGATAACAATACATTTATCCACATTAAACTCAGCCAACCAACTTTCAATCCAAGTTAGTATCTTGCCCCCAATTGTGCTCACTAATTGTGTTCACTAACCTCCTATGTGGGACTTTATCAAAAGTTTTCTGAAAGTCCAGGTACACTACATCTACTGGATCTCCCTTGTCCATCTTCAGAGTTACATCCTCAAAAAATTCAAGAAGATTAGTCAAGCATGATTTCCCCTTCATAAATCCATGCTGACTCTGACCTATCCTGTTCCATCCTGTACCCATGCTGCCTTGAGGGCTTCCTCCTCTGAACACAGTGAATTACGGATTCATTAGCAGAAGGGATAAGGACTGGGGCATAGATAAAAATGGCAACTAACATGATTTCTGGCCCATTTTTTTGTCCTGATGGCATCAGTCCTTATTAAGTCCGGAATCAATTATACAACAGTGTGCTGCCACCTCTAGATGATCCATCTTATCAGTGTGATGATGACATTTGAATGTTGTCTGTGAGCCCCCTGATCTCAGGAAAGAAAGAAGAAGATTTTGCAGTGTCAACAGGACTGGGTAATTGTTTCACTTTCTAGTGGGAAGGTAAATGCAAAGTCTTCTGCCGGACTTCATTTCTTTCTTTAGAATTTGAGTTTGATACAATTGAATAGGTCACTTCTTAGGGTATTTTAGAGTTGATCACATTGTTCTGTAACTATATTCACAAGTAGTTCAGACCATGTGTGCAAACGTAAATTTTCTTCCTAGATTGGTTTTTTCGACAATGACTCACCTTTACTTTCAGATTTTATTGAATTCAAATTTTGCCATCTGGAATTACTAATCCAGTGACACTACCAATAAACCATTTCCCCTGATGTCATTTGTGTGCGCATGCATAAAGGTGCTTCTTAAAGAATGTTCGAGGCACCTCAGGGGAGCTGTAAGGAAATGTTAACATACTAGCAATGAGTTCAGTGCAGTGTTTGAAATGTGGAAACTGGTTGCAAATTACTTTGAAACTAATTGTAATGATACTGCTGAATTGAACAGGGTAGTTTACATTAAAGTAGAATGGTTAATCATAGAAACTCATCATTTCCAGACAAGTTATCATAGTGGGGATGAAAAACTTTTGCTTAATAGTCATGATACTGGATTACTAATCCAGAATCCCAAATCAATGTCTTTGGGACATGTATTTGAATCCCACCACAGCAGATGGTGAAGTTTAGAATTCAAAGTTGGTCTAATGGCAACACATCTAACCATTGTGGATTGCCATAAATATCCATGTAGCTCACTAATCTCCTTTATGGCAGAAAAACTATTGACCATAGATGGTCAAGCATATATATGACTCCAGATCCAAAATGACGTAGTTGATTCTTAACTGCTCTTCGAAATGGCCAAATAGGCCTATCAGTTCCATGATAATTAGGGATGAGTAATAAATGCCAGCCCAGTCAGTGATACCATGAACAAATAGCAACATACAAAAAAGTCTTTATGTGATTAAGCCTATAGAAGACAAGTTGGGAATACTCTCAACCAACCAACAGCTGATGATATATTAACCAACTAACCAATCCTCCAGAAAAGGGTTGTGCTCTAGCTCATTAAATATATTGTACTTTGTACAAAAATACCTGTGAAAAGTCCCGTACTGGAACAGACATAAAGGAGAAAGTGAGGACTGCAGATGCTGGAGATCAGAGCTGAAAATGTGTTGCTGGAAAAGCGCAGCAGGTCAGGCAGCATCCAAGGAGCAGGAGAATTGACGTTTCGGGCATAAGCCTTTCTTCAGGAATGAAGCCCCGAAGAAGCCCTTCCTGAAGAAGGATTCATGCCCAAAACATCGATTCTCCTGCTCCTTGGATGCTGCCTGACCTGCTGGAACAGACATAAAGCAAGGTAGATATTATGGATAGACCATAGTCCACGAAGATGACACAAGATATTGTGCTGCATTCAGAAAGTAAGGAGGCATGGGATACAGGGAAACCTGTCTGTCTGAATACAGAATTGGATCTCTCATAGAAGGCACGGGGTGGTGGTAGATGGAAAGTATTCAGCCTGGAGCTTGGTGACCAGTGGTGTTCCACAGGGATTGATTCTGGGATTTTTATAAATGACTTGGATGAGGAAGTGGAAGGGTGGGTTGCTAAGTTTGCTGATGACACAAGGATTGGTGGAGTTGTGGGTAGTGTCAAGGTGGTTGTAAGTTCCAACGAGACATTGACAGGATGCAGAAGTGGACTGATAAGTGGCAGGTAGAGCTCATCTGGAAAAATGTGAAGTCGTTCACTTTGGAAGGTCAAATTTGAATGCAGAATGCAGGGTTAACAGCAGGATTCTTGGGAGAGTGGAGGAATAGAGGGATCTTGGGGGTCCATGATTGCTCAAAGTTGCCACCCAGTTTGATAGGGATGTTAAGAAGGCGTATGGTATGTTGGCTTTCATTAGCAGGGGGATTGAGTTTAAGAGCCGCGAGGTTATGCTGCAGCTCTATAGAGTTCTGATTAGCTCACACTTAGAATATTGTGTTCAGTTATGATTGACACATTATTGGAAACATGTGGTACGTTAGAGAGGGTCAGAGGAGATTTACCAGGGCATTGCCTGGACTGGAGTGCATGTCTTATGAAGAAAGGTTGAGAGAGCTAAGACTTCACTCATTGGAGTGAAGAAGGATGAGAGGTGACTTGATAGAGGTGTACAAGATGATGAGAGGCATTGATAGAATGCATAGTCAGAGACTTGTTTCCCATGGTGGAAATGGCTATCACAAGGGGGCATAATTTTAAGGTAATTGGAGGAAGGTTTAGGGGAGATGTCAGAGTTAGGTTCTTTATTCAGAGACTGGTGGGTGTGTGAATTGCACTGCCAGCAGTGGTAGTAGAGTCAGATACATTAGGGACATTTAAGTGACACCCTGGATAGGCACAAGAAAGTTAGTACAATGAAGGGTATGTAGGTTAGTCTGATCTTAGAGTAGGATAAAAGGCCGGCACAACATCGAGGCCTGTACTGCTGTACTGTTCTATGATCAATATGTGCCAAGTGAATGCCCTCCAATGAACCAACAGAAAAGTTTAGCCAAGTTTTTTTTTCTCTAAATGAGATAACTGAGCATGTTAAGTTTTCTGACAGTCTCATTGTTCCTTTGGCCACTATACTGTGCTTACTTACCTTGTATTCCATTGTAGAATTTAAATTCCCATGATAATATTTGAACGAATGCTTCCAAAGTGTTGGTTTCACTCCCTGGATTACTAATCCAGTGAAATACATCATTGTACATTCTCATGTTCACCACAAACTCTACTTTTGCACACATAATACTCTACTGCAGGCATTGTTATGTATTTACAAATTCAATACTCATTTGATTACATGGAGCAACAATCACAGTACTGTTATGGCAGAGAAGAAGGAGACCATCATGCCAATCGTGTCTGCATCATCTCTCCAATGAACATTCTGATTTAGTGTCAACGTCCTGCCTTTTCCCCAAATCCTTGTACATTGTTTCTATTCAAATAATCATTTAAGGCCCTTTTGAGTGCTTCAGTTGAAACTGCCTCCAACACACTTCCAGGCAGTGCATTCCATACCCAAACCACTTATTGTGTGAAAAGGTCTTTTCTTACATCACATTTCATATGCTTGCCAATCATTTTAAATCAGTGTTTTCCCTTTATCTTTTTATGAGCAGGAACAGTTTCTTCCTATCTACTTGATCCAAATCTGTCACGAATGTGAATACTTCCGCGAGATCTCCTTTCAGCCTTCTTCTCTCCAAGGAAAACAGTCTCAATATCTCCAATCTATTCTCAATTGAAGTTCCTCATCCCTAGAAACATTTTTGTAAGTCTCTTCTGCACCGTCTAAAAAGCATTCAACATCTTTCCAGCAGAAAAAGCAAAAAAAAACACTATACACAAAACTGCAACTGTGGTCTTACAAGTAACTTGAACAGGTTCAGCATAAACCCTTTACACTTGTACTCTAAGCCCCTTTTAATAATGTACAGAATACTACATGTGGCACGGTGGCTCAGTGGTTAGCACTGCTGCCTCACAGCACCAGGGTCCCAGGTTTGATTCTGGCCTCGGGTGACTGACTGTTTGCACATTCTCCCTGTGTCTGTGTGGATTTCCTCCCACAGTCCAAAGATGTGCAGGTCAGGTGAATTGGCCATGCTAAATTGCCCATAGTGTTAGCTGCATTAGTTAGAGTGAAATGGGTCTGGGTGGATTACTCTTCAGAGGGTTGATGTGGACTGGTTGGGCCGAAGGGCCTGTTTCCACACTGGAGGGAATCTACTCTAATCTTAACTGACCTCTCCTGCTACTTTCATTAAGCAGCCTTACCAAAAAGCAGTAATATAAATGACAAATTCCATTCAGTCTCTCCACACAATGTTGAACAATATATCTTTATTACAGCACTCAGTAAAATAAAGAGGTATAAAAGGGTGTGCTGTGCATTCTGTCTGCAGCTTCATCTGTTCAATGTTAATCATGAATTAATTCACTCAACTCTTTGGCAGAATGGGCAAGCAGCCCAGCAACAGCTTAATTGTACGTGACTAATTTTAGTTTTATTGAAGGACACTGTCCCACTTATGTATCAGACATTCAATGAGTCAATCCAAGCAAGATCCAATTATACGATATCCATGGACCAGAGATCACGTTATGAAGTGCAAACAAAATTTGACCAGGTTATATATTACGCTGCAGTGCTTGACTTTCCAAAAATCAGCCCATGAGTTGAATCAAGATAAAAAATGTCAATTAAAAATTTAAACTCTTGACTTCTTAAACACGTTGCCCCTTATCAGTTTTTGAATGCTTAACATCTTCTCATTTCATGCTAGACATTCTATTCAACTATGGCATTGATTTCCAAAATCGAACCATATCACCACATTCAGCTCAGTATAACAGCTAGTGGGAGATGTGAAAACGAACAGATGAAGCGACGGACCTGAAAGTAAACATATCACGACCCTTACCATTTCATATGCCATCATGAGAAAAATCTTTGAAATGAACAGGTACTTATAGATGAAGACAGTTCAGCAATGACAAAGTGCAAAGCAGTTATTCCTAAAATCCAACAAAATTGGCTTCTAATGTTATAAAGTCAAAATTAATTTGGAAAAGATACCTTTTTTATTTGAAAGATCATGGGCTTGCAGTTAAATACACACAAGTAAGTTGTCAAAAAAGTCATAGTAGGGTATAGTGCTCACTCAAGTCTAATCCTACATTTAAGGACAAGATTCACAAATGTATAATGTTATATCCTAAACCATAAATTGAGCAAATCATCATTTCAGATTCCTACACTGTTGCATTTACCAGGAATTATCACAGTAGTGTAGGTGCTATCTCATGCTCGGTGATCCTTACCTCAGTTAGAAAGTCGAAAGTTCAAGCTTCATCAAGACTTAAGCATTTGATAGCCTGATAATTCAGTACCGTAAGAGTACTGCACTCCATAAGCTATTGCGTTATACATGAGCTTGATCCCTGAATATCCTCTTGAGTAGCACAATTTGAAAAAGAGCAAAGGAATTTAGCAAAGCATTTATCCCTCATTTCATACTGTACCAACAGATTATTTGGTCATTTATCATACTTCTGTTGTAGGACTTTGCAAATTGGCTACGAACAATATAATAGTGTTTTTCATTGACTGCAAAGTGCTTCAGGATATACAAACAATGGCCAACAGGAAAACATCCTTAGTCCACCTTGCTGTTTTTCAGAATTGGGGTGCTTTGTGTAATACACTGTTCTCACCATCTAAAGAAAAACACGATTCTTTCAAAAAATAGCCTAGGCAAATTTTACACAGAATGTACAGCTAATCAGCCTAACGATACAGCCAGTTATACTCCACTTGAGCCAAATTCAGAAAAAAAATCAAGTAAATTTCTTTCCAATTCTCAACATGTTTGGAACTACTTCAGGAGATCATTCTCTTCTGGATAAGAAGCTGCAAGGATCATGCTTTTTGTCATTTATATTAAATGGTTTGGATGTGGATATAGAAAGTATGGTTAATAAGTTTGCAAATTACACCAAAATTGGTGGTATAGTAGACAGTGAAGGATGTTACCTCCGAGTCCAATGGGACCTTGTTCAGATGGGCCGACGGACCAAGGAGTGGCATGTGGAGTTTCATTTAGATAAATATGAGGTATTGCATTTTTGTAAGGCAAACCAGAGCAGGACTTATACACCTAATTGTAAGGCCCTGGGAAGTTTTGCTGAACAAGGTACCTAGGCGTGCTGGTACATAATCCCTTGAAAGCGGAGTCGCAGATAGACAGAGTGGTGAAGAAGGCATTTGGCTTGCTTGCCTTTGTTAGTCACTACATTGAGTATAAGAGTTGCAATGTTATGCCGCAGCTGTACAGGGCATTGGTCAGGCCACTTTTAAAATACTATTTTATGCAGAGAGTAGTGCATGTATGGAATAAACTGCCAGATAAAGTTGTGGAAGTGGGTACAATTGTGATATTTCATACAATTATAGAATTCCTATGGTGTGGAAACAGGTCATTTGGCCCAACAAGTCCACACCAACCCCTCCAAAAAGTAACCTACCCAGACCCATTCCCCTATCCTATTACTCTGCATTTACGCCTGCCTCACCTACACATCCCTGAATGCTATGGGCAATTTAGCATGGCCAATTCACCTAACCTGCACATCTTTGGATTGTGGGAGGAAATCCATTCAGAAACAGGGAGAATGTGCAAACCTCACACAGACAGTCACCTGAGGCTGGAATTGAACCTGGGTCCCTGGTGCTGTGAGGCAGCAATGCTAACCACTGAGCCACCAAAAGGCATCTGGATGGTTATACGAATAGGAAGGGCTTAGAGGGAGATGGGCCAAATGCTGGTCAACGGGACTATATCAGTTTAGGATATCTGGTCAGCATGGATCAGTGGGGCTGAAGAGTTTGTTTATCTACTGTATAATTCTATGACTCTACAATAGCATGTACAGTGAGGAATTAAGTGACCATATTCCCTTCAATCAAAAACAAGTGCAACTCTCATCTGAAAGAATTCAGAGAATAAATGATGGTGACATGAGTTGGTAACCTATAACAGAGATTAACTATTCTCTGGAAAATGAACCACTTTTGGCATCTTTACTCCAGTTGGCCTTGCACAACTTAAAAATTGAGCTTCCTAACCTATTTAGTCAGAACACTGTTGACTCAAAAACAATCTATTAATTTAATCAGTTTACAAACATAAATCAGATCATCTCAAAGACTACGCTTCACTGAAGCGTAGAGTCAAAGCGATTAGACAAACATATCTTGAACTACAATACTTCAAAAAATAATTATTGTTGTACCCTTCATTAATATGGATGTCAAGATCTAAGCCAGAACACATTGGTTTACCACAATTGCCTTACAGTAACTGGTAATGAGCTGTCTTCGAGAACCACTTCAGCCTTTGGAGGTGTAGAGACACTCATAATGCTGTTAAAAAGGGAGTTTCTGGATTTTGACAAAAATAATGAAGAAACAAGGATATAATTCAAAGTCAGGAAGGGTTGTGATTTGAAGGGGAAGATGCATGTGATGGTTTTCCCATGCATCTATTTCTGTTGTCTAGGTGGTAGAAGACATGGGTTTGGAAGGTGCTGTCAAAGTAATTGGTGAGTTACCGCAGTGCAACCTGTAGATAGTAAGTATTTCTGACACTGTACCGTCGATGAAGGAAGTGAATGTTGGAGATGTGGATGGAGTAACAATCAAGCAGTTGTTTTGTCCTTGAGTGCTGTTGGAGACACATCAATCCAGGCAAATAGACAGCATTCCGCCACATTCCTTACTTGTGCTTTATAGAAGGTTGTGGGGAGGCAACATGTGAGACACTCACCGAAACCCGACGCTCTGAGTTAGTTTTGTAGCCACAGTATTTATATAGCTGGGTCTAATTCAGCTTCTTGTCAATGGTTAGGTTCCCTCTTGTTGGAGATGGTTGATGCCTGGCATTTGTGTGTCACAAATGTTACTTGCCACTTGTCAATCCAAGCATGGATATCATCCAGGTCTTCTGCATAAGGTCACAGGCAGCTTCAATATCTGAGGAGTCACAAACGGAGCTGAACCTTGGACAATCATCCTCACTCTGACATTATGGTGGAGGGAAGGCCATTGCTGCCACAGCTAAGGTAGTTGGGTGTAGGTCACTACGCTGAGGAACTCTTGCAGAGTTAACCTGGATCTGAGATAACTGACCCTCAGCAATTACTGCCTTTTTCCTTTTTGCTGACTTTAACTCCAACCAGCAAAGAGGTTTCCCCTCAATTCCCATTGACTCCAGTTATGTCAGGGCTCTTGTATGCCACATTTAGTCAGATACCGCCTTGATGTGAAAGGCATCTCTTCCACCTCACCATTTTTAATCATTTCAAGAACTAAGTGGCCCTGCTGGAATCCAAACTAAGAGTCAGTGAGCAGGTTATTCTTTTTGCAAGCAATGGTATTGTCCATCACAGCTGCGCTCACATTGCTTTCATATTTATCCTGCTTTGTCCTTGTGTACAGGAGACACTTAGGCAAATTTCTACATTGCCGGATGGATGCCAGTGTTGTGGCTGTTTAGGAAAAGCTTTGGTTTGGTATGTGGGTAGTTCTGGAACAGAAGCTGCACTACTACTGCAGAAATGTTGTCAGGACCTTTGTACTGTCCTTTGCTTTCACACACTGAATTGAATCAGTTGAAGACCAATTTATTTTTGCTCTTTCACTTTTTTTGCCTTTGTTGGCAGCATCGGTCCCCTTCCCAGAGTGGGAGCAGTGCCTTCCCAGAGCATTGGCAGGAGTGGGAGTGGTCCCCTTCCCGGAGTGTCAGCTTTGGTGGGGTTGGTCCCCTTCCTGGAGTGTCAGCAGAAATGGGAGCGGTCCCCTTCCTGGAGCATCAGCAGCAGTGGGAGTAGTCCGCTTCCCGGAGTGTCGTCAGCAGTGAGAGCGGTGCCCTTCCCGGAGCAATGGCAGCAGTGGGAGTGGTTCCTTTCCCGCAGCCTCAGCAGGAGTGGGAGCAATGCCTTCCCAGATTGTCGGCAGCAGTGGGAGCATTCCCCTTCCCGGCATGCCGGCAGCAATGGGAGTGGTCCCCTTCCTGGAGTTTCGGCAGTAATGGGAGTGGTCCCCTTCCCGGAGTGTCAGCAGCAGGAATGGTTCCTTCCTGGAATGTCAGCAGCAGCAGGAGCAGTTCCTTCCTGGAATGTTGACTGTGGTTCCTTCCCGGAATGTCGACAGCAGTAGGAGCAGTCCCCTTCCTGGAGTGTCAGCAGCAGTGGGAGTGGTCCCCTTCCCGGAATGTCGACAGCAGTAGGAGTGGTCCCCTTCCCGGAGTGTTGGCAGCAATGGGAGTGGTCCCCTTCCTGGAGTGTCGGCAGCAATGGGAATCGTCCACTTCCCGGAGTGTTGGTAGCGGTGGGAATCGTCCTGTTCCTGGAATGTTGGCAGCGGTGGGAATCATCCTCTTCCTGGAGTGTTGGCAGCGGTGGGAATCGTCCTCTTCCCTGAGTGACGGCAGCGGTGGGAGCAGTTCCCTCCTGGGGTCTGGGCAGTGCTTCCTTCCCAGAATGTCAGCAGCAACAAACTAAGCCAGAACGAGGCACTAGCAGATTCAGTGTGGTGGGCACAGCATAGAGTTTGATCACAGTTCCAGACCAGGCAGTTTCAGTGGACTCATGGTAACGATGATGTCAGTGGAGGCAAGATGGCGCCGTAGAGTGGTGACATGGTTCCAGAGATGGCAGGGCTCCATGCCATGGCTGGGCCCGGGTACCTGACAGTGAGGCTGTGGCATGTCAGCTGCAGTGGCATACTGGAACCTGAATGTTCGCAGACTGAGGGATGGAGTTTGTGACTTTGTTTTCCTGGCAGCGAGGACTCATGACGGATGCAGAGGAGTGCTCTGGATGTTTCCTTTTCTTTTGGCTGTTTCTTTTATTTCTACTTCTGATTTTATTTCTGCCCTTTGTATCATAAGATGGTACCAGAGAAAGGTGACTTTGTGCACGTTTCACTGTGCTCCAGCATTCCTGTACTCGAGTGCATGTAACAATAAAACCTAAGTCTATAAAAATCTTCTGCAGCCTTTTACATAACATGGCTTGGAATGTTTGAAACCATTTTTCAAGCCTCCCAAAAATCTTCACCAGTTTCAATTTTGATTTTGATTTTCAGCTTTGGCAGTTTTTGCTTCTGAATTTAAATTCAGTTTCACTCTGAAGATGTCACACTGCATTCAAGTTGTTAATAATTAGCTTTCAAATTCCAGTTTAAATCTAAGCCTTACATGCATTTCAATCTCTGTAGTACTTTGGGTGCAGCAGTTACATCAGTAAATATTTATTCTAGAATTCATCTGAAAGTGGGAGGAAAACCTTCAGTTGTTATACATAACAACATCAATCAGTAACAGAATCCAATAAAATGTGAAGTAGGTCCGTTGTGGAAGGGTGATGATTTCCTGATCTGACTGAAATGTGTGTGTTTGACAGAGAAACAACTGTTAGCTATTGATTTTTTTAAAAATCAATCATGTATATAAATCATGTAACCCTCAAATCTACAAACCGCAGCAAGTAACTAATTGTATTATGGAGTGTTTCTTTTGAAGGACTTCAAAGCTGAAGTTCAAAAAGTATAGGGGGTAATTACAAATGTTCAGAATTTTAAACACACCACTCTCCAAAATAAACTGCTGGATATGGTCGTTGTGTGACGCTAAAAGCTAACAATCTGCAACAGGAACCCAACCTGCCAAATGACATTTTGAACACAGTTGGATACATTGCCCTGGTCTCAGGAAACCCAACAGCTAAAAGGATGCAAAAAGGACAGAAATAAACATAGAAGAAAACAGGACCAGGATCTGCAGTCCTTTGTATTACTGTTTCTATTCCAAGGGCAGGTGTGTTCCTGCTAACCACCAGGCTTTCCCGACCATCTAACAACACCCTCACAATCACACACCAAGACCATCTACCTGTGAATCAGACTGGCTGTGGATGGGAAACTTAACAGAGAAACTTAGATCCATGTGTAATCTCAATTCCTGACTCCAGCCCCAACCCACACCGCCCTGAATCTAAGTGACAATTTAAAGATTTTTGTATGCTTCATTGGTGCAATTCTTTTACAACATTTTTGTTTGGAGATGGATTCTGAGCCTGCTTATATTTTCAATGCCTATTATCTCTTAATCACCACAACTAACCAATGCTGCTTGAGTGGGCATACACCATTCTGTCTTGTCCCAACATTCCCTGCAGGAGCAACGATAAAGCTGGATCATACATTTTCTCCAAACATTTTGTCTCAGTCGTATAACATCACTGCAATTTAATGCCATATGGAATAGCTCAAAAAAATCGAACAAAATGCACTATTATATCTCAAGGGCATCCATGTATTATGAACAGAATCTCAATGAAGCTTCTCAAAAAGACTTTTGTAGCTTTAATAATTCTGTGCTTACAAGATGAAAGCCTGTAGCACAATGCTGTCAATAGCTTTGATAAAGAATTGCCAAGGCAAACAACAAAGTGTCATTTTGAAAACCTCACTAGTTGCTGCCAATTATAGCACCCAGGCAAAGTACAAAGAAAACTACAGCACTTTTTAAAATCTTTTGTATCAAAATACGAGATTGCAGAATGGCTCACGATAGCTTTTTACATGTTCACGAGTCACACTGGTGATTGATGATTGAAAACTGTGAAAATAATAAATAGGGAGTAATATAATATTTTTAGGTAACCATATATTCAAAGACAATTAACATTTTCTATGAAATCTACTTCAGGATAGCACTCTGCTTATCCTAGCTGAGACATATGGCAAATAAGCAAACCATGTATGATGCAGATCAGCACCATGAAGTTGGTGTAGAAGTTATAAGAAAAGCGTAGGTCTCACTAGTCTTTCAAGGAAACAGCAAAGGCAAGACCTGAGAAGTGTACAAGTTATGCATTGAAAGACATAGATGAATTTGGGAGTATTACATGGAGAAATATTAAGGAACCAAACCAAACCAAACGGAATCAATACAAACATTTAGGACTAATGTCAGGATAAATCACTTCATGAATAAATGACCCAACACTTAAAATGGTATTCTAAATGAGCTATTGGGGAAACAATCTTGAATGAATTGAGAAATTAGCAATTTAAATTTGGCTGACGCATGAATGGATATTTTTAAAATAATGGTGAACGAATTTCAACATGCCATCTTTTATTGTCGCGTTGTGTTCTCTATGAATTGTGGGATCAGATATTTTGCTATTGACCAACTTTCAACATATTCTGGATCAGTGGTGCTGGAAGAGCACAGCAATTCAGGCAGCATCCGAGGACAGGCAAAATCGACGTTTCGGGCAAAGGCCCTTCATCATTATTCCTGATGGAGGGCCGGGGGGGGGGGGGGGGGGGGGGGGGGGGGGGGGGGGGGGGGGGGGGGGGGGGGGGGGGGGGGGGGGGAGGGGGGGGGGGAGAGGGGGGGGGGGGGGGGGGGGGGGGAGAGAGTAGCATAGAGTACAATAGGTCAGTGGGGAAGGAGATGAAGGTGATAGGTCAGGGAGGAGAGGGTGGAGTGGATAGGTGGAAAAGGAGCTGGGCAGGTCGGACAAGTCCGGACAAGTCAGGGGATCGAGTTGCTGGAGGTTAGAAACTAGGATGAGGTGG
>NC_057716.1:74769748-74816638 GCF_004010195.1 Chiloscyllium plagiosum | reverse complement strand
GATGTGTTGCTGGAAAAGCCCAGCAGGTCAGGCAGCATCAAAGGAGCAGGAGAATCGACGTTTCGGGCATAAGCCCTTCTTCATGAATGAGGAGGGTTTGCCAAGCAGGCTAAGATCAAAGGTAGGGAGGAGGGACTTGCGGGAGGGGCGTTGGGAATGCGATAGATGGAAGGAGGTTAAGGTGAGGGTGATAGGCCGGAGAGGGGATATCGCCGACATTGCTATTTCCCTCCCTTCCCCATTATCTAATGGCTGTAAGACAGGGTTCTTTCTGGTGGGACAGCTGCCAAACAATATTTCTTCCTGCGGGGTGGGGGTTTTGCCTGGTCAAAACCCCACTTCCCTACCCCCACAACCACCCACCTCCTTACTCCTACACTTCCTATCCACCACCACAGAAGTCAGTCTTGAATGCAGCATATTCCTGACTGTGTGTTATTGGATTTATTCCAATCCACCAAACATATTCCGGATTATATCATGTCATACTGTGTGACACATCCTACCCCAGGTATTCTCTCACGTGTCACACCTTTCACTCAGTGTAATCATAGAGTCACTCAGACAAACAGCATAGAAACAGGCCCTTCAGCCCACCATGTCTGTGCTGACCAACAGACACCAAACTAAACTAATCCCATTTACTTGCACTTGGTCCAGAGCCTATTATACTCTGGCAATTTGGTCTTAGAAATGCCAGCCATGGGGAAGAGATTCTCACAATCTACACTGTCCGTGCCTCTCATAATTTTGTACATGTCAGTCAGAACCCCCTCAGCCTTCTCTGCTCCAGGGAAAACAAATCCAGCCTATCCAGTCTCTCCTCATAACTGAGACTTTCCATTCCAGGCAACTTCCTGGTGAATGTCCTCTGCCTCTCCTCCAGTTCAATCACATTCTTCCTATAGTATGGTGACCAGAACTGTGCTCTGTAGCCTAACCAATGTCTTATAAAATTGTAACAAGACGTCCTTGCTCCTATATTCCACTCCCCAGCTAAACAAGGCCTTCATCCCATTTTCTGGATCACTCTGCCTTTATTCCTGATGAAGGGCTTTTGCCCGAAACGTCGATTTTGCCTGTCCTCGGATGCTGCCTGAATTGCTGTGCTCTTCCAGCACCACTGATCCAGAATCTGGTTTCCAGCATCTGCAGTCATTGTTTTTACCTCAACTTTCAACATAAACAACAAAAATAGATATCAGTCTTTGGGTTAGCTTTCCAATCAATGTTAGAAAAAAAACTTATTATCAAAGATATCAGAATGCCACAGTTCAATTTCTAAACAATTTTGGTGGATTTTGAAAACATAATTCAATTATCCTATTTGCAAATGTTGCCACACTTCAAAACAACAGAACAGATTCCGGAGCTGTAAATCAAGGAATGACAGCTAGCGTCAATCTTGGAGAAATCAGAACAGCACCAAAAGGAACTGAAATTAGTGGACCAGCAGGACCAGATAAAATAGTCGCACAAATATGGATCTGCATCAGTGAATATGGGTTCGAGTTCAAGAAAAAGCTACTCAATTACATTATAACAAGAGAGAAATTCCCAAAGACATAGAAACAAAGTATTCTAATACCAATATCCTTAGGGAAGAGTGGCATTCAAGATTGCAAACTACAGAGAAATTAAACTCTTATCACATACTTTCAAGATATGGGAAGGAGTCATGAACTCAGAGACTGAGAAAATTAGTGGAAATCCATAGTTCAGATTCATGCGTGGAAGAAGCACATTTGCATAGCATTTTTGAAGATTAGGAAAATAGATCAAATAATTAAATGCATGCGTTGATGCTTTTATCACCTGTGTGCTTACAGACCTGTGTAGGAACAGTAATAACAAAATTTCTCATATTGCATCATGCAATTGTGAAACCAACATCTTTGTAGCCCACATCCGAGATGAAATGTCAGTATAACTTTTAAATAAACCAAACCATTGCTTAGATGATCATCAACAGGTTAGTTTCAAAGCAATTTCAAAAAGACACAAATTTCCATCCGCCATTTAGAAATTTCACGTTCAAGTTTTGCATTGATTCTTTCTTCAATGCAAACTTGATTTTTTTACATTGCACCATAGGGATGGAGTGTTATTGTTTCTGGTTGCCAAGTACGGAGGCTCATGCCAGTTACTTAAAAGGGTAGAAATTCTACATTATTACAAATAATTATTTTGCACATATATAAATTTTAGTGTATCAATTAAAATAGTGCTAATATTAACATATAGCCCAGAATATGCAGGTAGGTATCATACATATACATCTTCAGACTACAGAATATCACAAATGTGTTCCATTAATTGAATGCAGGCCACTTCTCTTATAACCTTCTTCCAAAAATCCTCAAATCCTTTAAACTCAATACGTTGTCTTCGAGAATCCATTTGTAACATAACAGGTAAATTGTATCACCATGGTTACAATGAAGCACAAAGCTCTTAATCCAGCATTTCAAATCTGCAAAGTAAAATTATCACCAGTATAGTATTTCACTGTTTCAGACATTCAGTCTCCAGTGCGGGTGGCCCTCTTAGCACTTATATAGGTCATTGATTTTCTGCTTGAAGTACTGATTTTAACTATTTGGTCTATCAGTATAAGAATATTTGAAATTCAAGTAATAGAGTCTTCCATGTTTCGGTGGTGCTTTTAATTCCAAAATGTGCATGTAGTAGTTAATGGAGAAAGTGAGGACTGCAGATGCTGGAGATCAGAGCTTAAAATGTGTTGCTGGAAAAGCGCAGCAGGTCAGGCAGCATCAAAGGAACAGGAGAATCGATGTCCAAGCATATTTTACTAGTTCAGAAAAGCAGCAGGAAAAAAGCACCTTTAACTTCTACCGTCGTAATGTAAATATGTCCACACATTTGTTGCATTGAGCACATAATACTATAACTGGACACATAATCTTCTGCAATGGAAAACTGAAAGACTTTCTATATCGCAGCAAACTTGCAAATGGACAACATTTTCAATGTAGTGACATGTGCCAAGACACTTCACAGACCCTTCACAAACAAAATTTAATGCAGGTAGCCTCTGCAGTCCGGAATGCTTGGGACCAAGTTATTTCTGATTTGAGAATTTTCTGCAACGTAGATTGATGCTAAGTACAGGTGAGAGAAGCAGAGAAGATCACAACACAAGTAATTGCCTAAAATACAAAATATGATAAAACTTTGCAAAATTAGCACCAAAAATGGTTTTACTGTTGTAAATATGGTGCGCTGACCTGAGCGGTAACATTGGTGAGTCTGCCAGTGGACAAAGAAGCTATCAAGAATCTGGCAAGGGAAGTACATGTTTGTTTGAATTTGATTGTATGGTAGGTGATACACGTTTATTGCCAAATGCAGTTGTGAAACCAACATCTTTGTAGCCCACATCTGAGATGAAATGTCAGTATAACTTTTAAGTAAACGAAACCATTGCTTAGATGATCATCAACAGGTTAGTTTCAATGCAATTTTTAAAAAAATACAAGTTTCATCCACCATTTAGACATTTCACGTTCAAATTTTGCATTGATTCCTTCTTCAATGTAAACTTGATTTTTTTAACATTACACCATAGGGATGAAGTGCCATTATATCTGGTAGAGGGGGAGGAAGCATTAGCTCCCCATCCAACAAAGAATGACGCCATATTCAAAAGGCAACAGCCTTTTGTAAAGCTGCAATTCTACATGCGAGCTTTCTGAGGGAGGATTGTAAAAGTGAGCTTGCCATCATTGATAAGTCTGTGCTCAGCTTGTCAAACAAAACCTTTTGTTTGTCCAAATAGAGGAAATCTCAATCATCATAAAAGTTCAATTGGTGGCATCAATGGCCTTATATTAAGAGATGTCATAATCCGTGCTGTGTATTGCCACATTGTTCAGCAAGAAGACTCTGAACAACCTCGTTAGGTCATTTGGTATGTAAAGAAATTCTAATTCCAGCTTATTGCTGCAAATGGCCTGTTAAACAGTAAACCTGGGCTGGATGAAAATGGCAGCAGAGTTGCTGTGGCTTCCAGGACAACAAGTCCAACTCTAGAAAATAATTAATGACCTCTTTTAAACTGTAGCACTGAGTTTGCATTTCAAACGATCAACAAATGGTGGCAAGGTGAGCAAGTGGGAAATTAATAGAAAGGATGCAAGTGGTATTGAGTGATTCAGAGATAGTACAGGCATTGTGGTATGAACATATTCCACCTCACCAGCTTCATTATGCATAAGCTGTATGTGTGTGCATCATTGAATTCTGCTTCTTTCTCAGCACCTTACCCAAATTTCATGACAGCATATGCAGACACTAGGGAGAGACAGCAGCAGCCTGCTCCCACCACATCTATAGATGTTGAAGATACACCTCATTCCAACACACAAACATTACAAGAAGCTCGCTCAGTACACAAATACCAATGGTACCTTAACAATGCTGAGGAAGGAGTATTATTTTAACATTAAAATTCAGCATGTGCTATTTCACAGGGGAACCTAAACATGTAGGGTGCATATTATCATGTGTTTTCAGGCACACAGACAACTTGCCTGCTGATTAAAATGTAAGCCTGTAATGGCAGGGAAACAGTGATGTGGTATGCGTCATTGCAACAATATGTGCCATACAATGAAATGGGGCAAGGCTCTTATTTTTGAGTAATTCAATAGTCACCAGATGGGTGGAAGCAGGTCAGGATACGATGGACCCTTGCCTTTCTGTGTTAATTCCCATGGCTCAGAGATCAGCAGCACGGTGCATCCCCTTCCATTTCTCTCTCTACTCCCTGTCCTCCTTACCAGATGAGGCGTTGTTCTGGTTGGTACTATCCATAGGACATTGTAAAAGACAAGGAAGTTTGAACAATCAGAGCAGTAGGAGTGCATCTTTAACAAATCAAAGGTTTGTTTCCTGATGTTCTCTGTTATACCTAGAGTGACATTGAACTTCCCTGCTTCTCACAGCAAGGATTTCTAATTGCTGTCATTAGCCAGTTGTAGACAGATTAGCCATTGGCACCTAGGATCCATCCATTGTTCTTGAATTTGGTGAAAGTTATATGACAGGCAATAGAGTGTGGAATGAGGATAGGCTTATGGACAGTGCAAATTGACAGCTGTTTAGGAATCTTTTCGTTAGAGGTGTTAAAGGCATTGATGATGGTTTCAACAGCAGATGAGATAAGGCAGTGTTCCAGAAGAGAAGAATGGAGTTTTGTTAGCCGAGATAATTAGAAGTTCATGCTGGGGTCAAATATAACATCAAGGGTGTTAACAGTCAAATTCAGCCTGAGACAGATGTCGGGGTAATGATGGAGTTAATGCCAAATTGTACCAGGGCTTGAAGACTCAGAGTTCAATCTTCCCAATTTTTAGTTGCAGAAATTTCTGCTATGTCTGGATACTGAACAAACAATGTGACAAATTATTGGATTGGAAAGGCCAAGGAGATGATGGCGAGGTAAAGTTTGAGGTTGTCAGCATACATAAGGATTCTGACAGTGTTTCAAGGTGATGTTGCCGTGATGCAAAATGCAAGTGAAGAAATGAAGGGCCAAAGATCAAGAAAGGGTTAACTCATCTCTTGCAAAGGATATAATTCCTCAGAGAACTCAATTGCAAGCTCATCACTACTGTTACTACTGGCAGACAGAAAAAAAGATGTAATTCCTGAACTGGAGATGTGTCTTTTTAAAATTATTTTCAAATGATGCCATTGCAGCCCGTAATTCACACTGATACCACTAGTAAACTAAACGCAGATCAGTCAGCTCAGCAGCAGTGTTAGACTGGAAGTAACTTATTCCATTATTTCAGTTCTGAGCCACTGTAGCCACAGTACATTGCTAGTCTTCCTGTTAAATGCACATGGATGAAATGGTATTTTAGTCCTTTTGGTCCCAGCAAAGTGATTAAATCATCACTCTTAATTTTTTAGATTCTCTTTTATAAGCATTACTTGTTTGTGCGTTCTAATGCAATTATTAATTCTCTACATCCTCAATACTCCCCATATTCTTCTTAATCAATTGACTTTGCTGTTAATATCTGATATGTAATAGCATTTCTCATGTTACAGCACTCAGATTCATATAACGATATGAAGATAACCATCATCTTATAAACTCATGTCTTTGTTTTTAACCAAATGTTTTCTCGGTTTTCATATCTTGTTTAATCTTCCAAAAGCAATTTTAACTATCTTATATCTCTGATAGGATTGGCCTAACAGTAAGATTGACTACAAGTTTGCAGAAACTAACTAATAAGTTGCATATGGAGAGTAGAAAGTTTAGATTGCGGATCAATAAAAAGATGACATAAGTCATGTCATTTAGGAAGATGTCAGGAAGAATTACGTACTGCAGTTGGCGTGGAAGCAATTGAATCTCAGAAATAGGAGCGGAAGTGTGCCATAGAGTCCCTCAAATCTGCTCTGTCGTTCAATAAAATCAGGACTGATGTTATACATGAATTTCACTTTGCTACATTATTCCATGCCCATTGATTTCTTTATTGTATTAAACCACCAACCATCAACACCCAATGGGATCATGAATTTCAAAGACTTGCAACTCTCTGAGCAAATAAATTTTCTTCGTCTCAGTCCCAAGAGCCTGACCCTCTTATCTTATACTTAAAATATGATTTCCTATTTTTAGACACTCCAATCAGGGAAAACAGCCCCATAGCATCTCTCTTGTCAAGCATCCACTGAATGCTATACATATTCATACAATCACCTCTTAAACTTCTAAACTCCAGAAAATAAAGGCCCATTCTACTCAATCTCCCATAAGATAGATATCTCCTCCCAGGAGTCAATCAGATAAGCATTCATTATACTTCGGCTCTCCTTCTAGGATTTCTGAGAGATGGACAAGTGCGTCTCTGGTGAAGAGGCCTGTGTGCATGCAGCTTCTTAGAATTAATTTCCTGCATACTGTTGGATGAAGGGAAGAAGAGTCAGGAAACATAAAGCATGAGCAACTGGACAGTGACGGTGCTAAATTAGTTGTGACAACTCTCTTCCTGTTCCCTTTATCCAATAGTTGTCACACTTAATTCAGCACAGTCACTGACCAGGTTGCTCATGCTTTATACTTGCTGACTCCTCTTCTTTTCATCCGTACACAATAAAGTCTACACATAATAATAAGCCCAGTTAAAAGTCATATGATTTTGTGACTTTCTGAACATGTTACAGAGGTAATGGATTATTAAGGTATCACCTTCAAAATATTCAGAGGCCTCTAGATAGGAAAACTGAAAATATCAGTTGCAGAATGGAAAGGGAAGCTCAATTACAAATGGCAGGTTGAAGCTTGTGGAGCTCTATGGTCATATTGCCTACAAGGTTTCCTAAACCTTACATATATCTCCTTTTCCTTTTTGACTAAGCTCTCAATTTCTCTTGTCACCCAAGGTTCCTGAATCTTGTCAACCTTATCCTTCATTTTCACAGGAACATGCTGGTCCTGAACTTTAATCAACTGGACTTTAAAAGATTCCCACACTCCAGATATGAATTTACTCTCAAACAGCCACTCACAATCCAAATTCTCCAGTTCCTGCCTAATATTGTGATAGTTAATCCTTTACCTGAGGACTACTCATATCATGATCGAAAAGCGACTTAAAACCTACAGAATTATGGTCACTCTTCTCATAATGCTCCTCCACTGAAACTTCGATCATCTGTTTGGCCTCATTCCCCCATGATCAACAGCCCAGGGGTTACCAATGACTAGAAACTCAACTGGACTCACCACATAAATACAGTGACTGCAAGAGAAGGTCCAAGTCTAGGAATACCGTGGTGAGTAACTCCTGATTCCCCAAAACCTGCCTATCATCTACAAGGCACATGTCAGGAGTGTGGTGGTATACTCCCCAGTTGCCTGACTGGGTGCAGCTCCAACAAAACTCAAGAAGCAAAGTATCTCTGCACCAGTGAGACCAAATGTATCTCTACATCGGTGACACCAAATGTAAACTAGGGGAACATTTCGCCAAGCATCTCAGTTGGGCCTGTAAGGGTCAGCCTGACCTATTGGTCACAACCTATTTCAATTGCCTTTCCCACTTCCTCTCTGACAGGTCTATCCTTGGCCTCCTCTATTGCCACAGTGAATCAGATTGCAAATTGGAGGAACAACACCTCATCTTCTGCCTGGGCAGCCCACAGCCCAGAAGACTCAACATTGAGTTCTCCAATTCCAAATAACCATCCCACCCATCCCCTGACTACCTTTCCAGCCCCAGCTCCTCTCATCCATTCCAACTACCAAACTTTCCTTCCAGCTACCAACTGGATTCATTCCTCCAATCAACCAACCAGGTCATACCCACCACCCATATTCACCTATTACTACCTCACCATTCCATGCCCTCTCTCCAGCCAAATTCCCCACCCTCCCTTTATCTGCAGCTCCTCTATTCTCACTTCCATTCCTGAAGAAGGGTCATCCCTGACACATTGTCTTCTCCACCTCCTGATGCTGCCTGGCTTGCTGTGTTCTTCCAGCCTCCTGCTGGTCTACTTTGTATTCCAGCATCTGCAGTTTTTTCTTTTGTCTCTAACCATCCAGGACAAAATAACCTGCTTAATTGGCACTGCATCCTCAAGCACCCAGTCCCTCCACCACTGAGGCTCAGTTGCAGCAGTGTGTATGGTCTACAAGATGCACTGTAGAAACTCACCAAAAATCCTCAGAAAGCACCTCCCAAACCCACAACCACTTCCATCCAGAAGGACAAGGGCCCAAGATACATGGGAATACCACCACCTGCAAGTTCCCCTCCAAGCCACTCACTATCCTGATTTGGAAGTATATCATTGTTTTTTTCATTGTCACTGGGTCAAAATCCTGGAATTATCTCCCGAATGGCATTGTGGGTCAACCGACAGCAGATGGACTACAGCGGTTCAATAAGGCAGCTTCACCACCACCTTCTCAAGGGAATCTGGAGATGGACTGTAAATGCTGGTCCAGCCAGAGACACCTACATCCCACAAGTGAATAAAAGAAAAACTGTACGTTTGTTTTCAATGTTACACAGGTATAGGTTTTTGTGAAAAAACAAATGAAGTGTGGAATCTGTTACCAAAGCTGAATATAAATTGTGAAATATGATATCACAAAAATAGTTTAACTTTTACAGGTATCTTATAATTGCCTTGGTTATAGGCCTTTATTCATGATTGTTTTTAAGTTACACTTTTTTCTTGAGCTGTCAGTTTTTGGAAGGTTACATCAAATATTTCATAGCTGCTCATTAACTTATCCAATTTTCTGGTAAGCCTCTTTGAACAGTGTGCCTATCATATTATTCTGGGGGCTCAGTGGTTAGCACTGCTGCCTCACAGTACCATGGTCCCAGGTTTGATTCCAGCCTTGGGCGACTGTCTGTGTGGAGTTTGCACATTCTCCCCATGTCTGCTTGGGTTTCCTCCAGGTATTCGGTTTCCTCCCACATTCCAAAGATGTACAGGTCAGGTGAATTAGCCATGCTAAATTGTCCATAGTTGTTAAGTGCATTAGTCAGAGGCGGGGTGGGTTACTCTTTGGAAGGTCGGTGTGGACTTGTTGGGCTGAAGGGTCTGTTTCCACACTGTAGGGAATCTAATCTATTCCAGCCATTTGGTTTGTCTCCAGCACCACCCTATTTTTATTGTTTTGCAATTATCTCTTTGCCACAATTAATTAGATTATAGATTATCCCCTTCACTTACTACTCAGCTGTTGACACTTTACTCACACCCTCTGACACTTTTGATCACTTGCAGAGACTTATTATTCGACACTCCGCTCACAACATTTGTATGATCATTTGATCTCTTCACTTATAAATTCTGTGCCTGTCTGCTTTTCTTCACTTCACCAGACAAAGGGCAGCACTCCAAAAGTTTGAGATTTCAAAAAAACTGTTGGACTGTAATCTGGTGTCATGTGACTTCCAACATTTTCCTAGCTACCATCAGTTCTGAGGAAGGGTCACTGGACCTGAAACATTAACTCTGATTCCTGTCCACAGATGCTGGCAGAGTTGTTCAGCTTTTCTAGCTATTACTGTTTTTGTCTTCTATTTAAAGGTTAAGTCATTATATTTCTAGTCACATTGAGTCCTGACTACCTACAATAAGAGTTGATGAGACAAGAATCAAATCTATAAGCCATGTTACTGGAAAAGAATCCTCTTTATGTAAGTATTTTACCACAAAAGCAATATTTTCCTTATTTGTAAGAACATGCATCTCAATACTCTACAGACTTGACTTAACTGGGTAATATTCTTAATCTGGAGACTCCACACCCATCCCTGAGCATGGTTTTTCTTCATTCAACTTGTGCTAAATTTATTATTTTCAAAAGTCAGTCAGAGGAATTGAGCCAGATTCATATTTCGGTACTCCTGATTTTTCATTCCCCACAGGCTTGTTATAAAAGTTGAGACCATCCATCTTCTAAGCAGCCTGGAAAATATATTTGCAGAATAGTGATCTCACTCTGACAAGCTCCCCAGAGCACCCAATTCTCTGCTGCACATTTACATAGTAGCCATCAACATACCTCAAGGTAAATTCAGCCAAAAAAAGTAACATTCATTTCTTACCATTCTGTCTGCCATGTTAGTACTGTTAAAAAAAAGCATCCCATTAAATGTCAGTTGTTCCCATAGATATTTTTTAAACACAAAGCCACTACTTTGGCTAACAGCTGTTTCCTTATTCATTCCTCAGCAGAAAGTCTCATTTTCTCGGATCGGATATTTTAATCAGTATTGCCTCCAAATAGTTACTTTTAATCAACTAGAATCTTGAATTTGTTCAGATTTTAGAGAATGGATCTGATTAAATTTAGCTACTTAGTCAGTACAAATGGACTATCAATATTGAATTTTCATCATTTGAATTTGAAACTCGAGACATCCATGAATTTGAAATGATTTTAAAAAAGGAAAATACCAATTTAAAATAGCTGCTGTAATCATCTGATAAGCCCAGGAAACTGCTGGAGGACTGGAGCAGAGTGGGCAAAGAATTGGCAGATGGAATGCAATGTGAGAAAGCATTTTGCACCACCCTCTTGAACTGTCCTACCTGTCCTTTTTCCTTCCCATCTATCCACTCCGCCCTCCGCTCTGACCTATCACCATCATCATCCCTCACTTTCATCTACCTATTGCCTTCCAAGCAACCTTTTCCCCAGCCCCACTCCCTCCTATTTATCTCTCAGCCCCCTTGGGCCACATTTCCCCACCCCACCAACACACACACACACACCTGATGGAGGGTTTATGCCTGAAACATGAACTCTCCTGCTCCTCAGATGCTGCCTACTGTGCTTTTCCAACGCCATACTTTTTGACTCTGATGTCCAGCATCTGCAGTCCTCACTTTCTCCTTGAGAAACACGTCAGCAATTATTGAATGGTGGAGCAGACATGAAGTGCCAAATGGCCTAATTCTGCTCCTATATTTTATGGTCTTATTATTGTGTACAGTACCAATCATATGGGAAGAAATATTTTAATCAAGAGTAACTGAAACTCAGTGAGATTTCATAAAGTTCACATTTCTTGTTTACTCACTTGAATGTTAACATCGCATCTTAAAGATAAAAGGTTACCTGTGAAGTATTCAGCTTGAAAAGGACAACTGAAATGGACTTGGAATGTACAGAGTGAACAATTTATCAGTAGTTTGCTTCAAGCAACAAAGGAGAAAGAAAGCAAACAACAAAAAGGATATTGATAGCTCTTCTCTCACTCAATCACTCTCTCGACCTCAGCAATGAGGAAGCAGGAGGACAGCCTTTCCTAGCAAATGACTGCTCTTATATAGACAATTAAGGGTTTCGTTGAACTACCACTGGAATATTACTAACAGCAAGTGGGCCCTCTGCCATATGGGTGGTTGGAGTCAAGATTAGAGTGGTGCTGGAAAAGCACAGCAGGTCAGGCAGCATCCGAAGAGCAGGAAAATCGACATTTTGGGCAAAAGCCCTTCATCAGGAATGAGGGCTTTTGCCCGAAACATCAATTTTCCTGTTCCTCGGATGCTGCCTGACCTTCTGTGCTTTTTCAGCACCACTCTAATCTTGACTCTAATCTCCAGCATCTGCAGTACCCACTTCTGCCATAGAGGTGGTTGACCTAGTCAGCTCCAACTAGCTCTCTGCCGGATTGGATTTGGGATGGGCCACCTGAGCAGATATATTGTGATATACATAAGGGCAGAATTCTCCACCCAGTATCTAGGGCTACTCCTGAGCCCTGTCCATTCCAACCACCCTGACCTCTTCACTGGGCCTGCCCAACTTATCTGACAACCCTGATCCCACTTTCTTTATGACCAGCATTCCCAGTGGCACAGACTCCCACTCTGGAGACAGGAGGCTCACCAGCATCTCTTCACTGGTTAGTTGCCACAGAATCAGATTGGAGCTCAAAAACAGCAGAGTTAAGGTATCCCCTTAAGGCTTTCCAGCCCATCACATGGCAATGCTGCTAGAACAAAGCCATGGCAGTGACACTAATTTGTTGTATCACTATCTCTCTCAATGAATTTTTAAATTTCCTACCTAAAATTATTGGGATGTGACTTTAATAATTCAATTCACAAGATTAGATTTAGATTAGATTAGATTACATTACAGTGTGGAAACAGGCCCTTCGGCCCAACAAGTCCACACCGACCCGCCAAAGCGCAACCCACCCATACCCCTACATTTACCCCTTTAACCTAACACTATGGGCAATTTAGCATGGCCAATTCACCTGACCCGCACATCTTTGGACTGTGGGAGGAAACCGGAGCACCCGGAGGAAACCCACGCAGACACGGGGAGAATGTGCAAACTCCACACAGTCAGTCGCCTGAATCGGGAATTGAACCGAGGTCTCTGGCGCTGTGAGGCAGCAGTGCTAACCACTGTGCCACCGTGAGTTTCAGATCTCAAAGATGCTTGAGTGGGGAACACCAAGGAAGGTACATATTTCTCAGCAATTCACCTGTCAATTACCACTAACTAGTTCCTTGCTCGGCAATCATGCTCTCCCCACATCTAGCTTTGATCTTTCCAAGGAAAGTAAGAAAGAAATTTAATATTTTACAATACTAAATGTTATTTATTTCCAAGGAGGCAAGATTCTCAAAAAAAATGCAACACAATATGTTGCAGCAGTGTTAAATTTATATGTTAATCAAATAATTGTTCTCTTTAATATAGCAACTTTGAAATTACATTTATGAAACAGTAAAACTCTCCAAAATATGATAACCCTGCTTTAATGTACCTCATCAACATTTTGACGGATTTCTCTAACACTATCATGTATACTTTCAAAATGAGAATGTCAGTCGGATTTGCAGAATAGTCTATTGAAGTGCCTGGAGTCAATCATTGTTACAGTTGTATCTGGGGAAACTTGTCAATGTTAAACTAATGGATGATTTCTAAAGGAGTGATTTTGTTGGGATCTACTCACAGGATATCACTAGACTTTCAGAAAATCATAGTGATTAGTACTGCAGTCTGTGTGGGACTAACAGGAACCTGCATTTTTGACACAGAAAGATGCCACGTTTCATCGGAAAGTCAGAGGAGAATTGGAGTTTGCATGGCATGACTAGTAAAGTGCCAAAAATGTAACCAGTCACAGTAATTACAAGCAATGTGGATGATAATATCCTTCCCAAGTCCCAGTGTCAATCACTGCAAATGGTCATCACCTATAAGTCATTTTGCATCAATGTTATATTAATACTTGTAACTGTCCTTAAATTAATCAGAGCAATATTGAGTTTCACCTCGAGTACTGACTTAAAATTGCTCTCCAGAAATGTCTAATTCTAGATTAGATTAGAATACTTACAGTGTGGAAACAGGCCCTTTGGTCCAACAAGTCCACACCAACCCGCCGAAGCGCAACCCACCTATTCCCCTACATTTACCCCTTTACCTAACACTACGGGCAATTTAGCATGGCCAATTCGCCTGACCTGCACATCTTTGGAGGAAACCGGAGCACCTGGAGGAAACCCACACAGACACGGGGAGAATGTGCAAACTCCACACAGTCAGTCGCCTGAGTCGGGAATTGAACCCGGGTCTCTGGCGCTGAGGCAGCAGTGGTACCCACTGTGCCACCATGCCACCAATCCAATCTAATCTAATCTAATCTAATCTAATTCTGCAATAATATTGACAAGACCTTTACTTTATTGTCGACATTCCTTATTCTGCATTCATTCATCTGAATTTAAACTGTAGGAATTCTCAGACCAGCTCTAACCACTGCTAATACTTTCTATGATTTTACACAAAAATGTCAGGATGTGGAACTCACTTGTCAGGTTCTTGCTGAAACAAAAACTAAATGAACATTCAAGATTGGCATAGATGAGTGAATGAAATAAAAGGTCATAAAAGGATGTAGAAAAAGGCAAAAGTATAATATAATTAGGACTTCTGTTATGGGTAAATGCCAACAAGAACTGGTTGAACCAAATAATTTCTTTATCGATTGTAACATGCATTTCTATTTATTATAATAGTGTTGTTAAGGTACCTTAAGAAGAATGCTGCCACTATACTTCATCCTATCTTAGTCCAGGGGCTTTTTGAAGGTGGAGTAAAGCTTAAACCACAAATAAGTCTCAGCAAAAGAGACAGCCCAAGCATACCTTGATAGTCTCCCAAGTCACTGTGTTGTATGGCAGAGTGGGTGCAACCTCACCTTGCACAGGTTCAATCTTTCACATCCATTACTTCATACAACATTACCATACTCTTCAAACTGGTGTGGACTAAATGTCAAGCACCTATTATAATCAGTCACAACTCATGAGCACAAAACTACTGATGGGTCCGATCAAATTATCCCAACCATTATTATAAAACAATTAAACAACTGATTTGCAGATTTAATAGGTTTTTAATGAGTAAAGTCTTTTCACCACAATACAAACACCAAACCCATATTCATGCCATCTCCAAGCCTGTCGAATTCCACAAGCTAAACCAATGCACAATTCCTCTCCTGCCTCAACTCATCCATGTCTTCATTACCTCAAGATTTGGCAACTTCAATATTCGCCTCACTGACAATCCATCTCTAATGTTTCATTTTATGAATAGCTTAAGCTTGTTGGAACCTTGATATCTATATCCCAGCATGCATCAAGTCGTTTGGACCTGTTATTTTGCACTTATTGATCTACAATGATTCCTGATCTAAAAGCATGTCAATTTTAATATTCTTATGCTTTTTTCAAATCCTTCCAGATGATCTCTGTGACCTGCTGCCACTCTACAACCATCTGAGATCTCTGCTCTCCTGTAATTCTGATCTATTCTGCACACTGTCTTTTAATCACATCATTACTGGAGGTTGTGTCTTCAATTGTGCAGCCTAAAGCTTTAAAATTTCCCTCCATAAATTTCTATCACCTTTCATGGGTGACACAGTAGCACTGCTGCCTCACAGCACCAGGTTCAATTCCAGCCTCGGTCGACTGTCTGTGTGAAGTTTGCATGGGTCTGTGTGGGTTTCCTCCAGGTGCTCTGGGCTCCTCCCATGTTCCAAGATGTGCAGGTCAAGTGAGTTGGCCATGCTAAATTGCCCATAGTGTTAGGTGCAGTAGTCAGAGGGAAATGGGTCTGGGTGGGTTACTCTTTGGAGGGTCAGTGTGGACTAGTTGGGCCAAAGGGCCTGTTTCCACACTGTAGGGAACCTAATCTCTGTACCCTTTTAAGATCTTCCTTGAAATCTCAAATTGACAAAGCTTTTAGTAATTTCACCTATTGTGTCCGATGTGACTGGTGCCAAATTTTCTTTTCACAACACTGTTCTGAAACAGCTCAGGCTGTTTATTTTATTAAAGATACTACATGTACCAAGTTCTTGTTACTTTTGCATACAATGTAATAATTACACTTTTAATAAGCATTATATATTTTTATGCAGAATATTTTATATTAAATGTTCTATATTTACAGGATTATTATGGGATCAGTCATCATTTATATGCCTATTTCTTTCCTTTGCTTGTTTGGTAATTGTTTTTGACAGGCATTCAGCTCAGGTGATGGGTTCCTCACCTTGCAGCCAGAATGATAGAGGGTAGAGTATCTGAGCTCCTGTTACTCCGATTCAACAGATCCCACTGATTGTGAAACAAGATTGACAAAAACGTGGAGACATTCATGACCCTGAAAATGTCTGTGAGCCACTGAAAAAGAGCACTTTGCCAAACATCACCATAAGGAAATAAAGACAGCAAACAATAAGGATTTAATCTTTTTAGGATTGTGAATGATGTGAACTATAGCAAGATTTGTGGCAGAATCACTCGGGGAGTCCAGTGGGGCTTGTTTCAATGTCAGGATCAAGACATTGCGTTGTTTATGTAACCACCAGGCATTGAGGCAAGTTTCTCATTAGGCGGTAGGAGATTGCCGATTAAAGGTAGTTATGGTTTGTCAACCACCTTATTAAGCAACACATTGAATCTTTTTAATATACAGCTTCCTACCTTACCGAACACACTGAACAAACCAAATGCCGACAATTCTTGATGTGGAAGTCAGACTCAGTATCTGGCAACTTCACCTTGCTGCTTGCTCTAAAAGGACTGAATGCCAGACACGAGACATCAATGGCTCATGGCACCAGCCACATGTGCCCCACATCTATGGGCATTGACAGTTGACATGTGCAAACCTTTGATGCCATATTTCTGATCCACTTCAGCACTTCAGTGTTGCACCTCGGGACACAATGACAGCTATCATTATAATACTGCAACAAGGACACTTGGTGTTCAGGGACACACATCCTGCTCATAGATTAACCAGGCTGCTAACTCTCTTTAGTCTGCCTGAATGCTTTAAACAATATCTCTGCCTTTTTGCGCTTTGGCCCAGCAGCCAAGATAACAGGTTCACAGCACTGGTGATTTGGCCTGTGTTAGAGCAGATGCAAAGCCAAGAGTCCAACCACAGTTGTCAACAGTCCTCAGTCAAATTGAGGTAAAATAGCCTTTTGTTCAGGGTGCCTCAGCACAGTGTGTCAAGGACAGCCTTTGATACCAGTCAACGGACCTGTACACAGTCAGTCAGTTGCTCAGAGTAGTCAGAGTCAGGATCCTCTCCACATAGGTGTGGCACTGAATGTCAGATAGCCCATCACCCACCTTGGCTCTTTCTGCATGTTATGGACTGTTTTTCTCATGAGTCGAGAGTATGTTGCTGGAAAAGCACAGCAGGTCAGGCAGCATCCGAGGAGCAGGAAAATTGTCGTTTTGGGCCGAAGCCCATCATCAGGAAGGCTCAGGCCTGCAACATCGATTTTCCTGCTCCTCAGATACTGCTTGAGCTGTTGTGCTTTTCCAGCAAGACACTCTCAACTCTGATCTCTAGCATCTGCAGACCTCACTTTCTCCCTGTTTCCTCATGAACTGAGAGGGAGGCCGGTATTGTGTGAGATAAAAGTTAATGGCACAACTGTTATTTTCAGTTGGGGAGATATCCCAAGTGAGTGAGTCGGCAGAGCAGAGGGCATATAGGCTTATGACTATGACTATAGTCTATGACTAAGGCAGGTGACTGTGAGGGAGAGAGAGCGGTGGAGAATATGCTTTGGTGGGTGGTGGGTATAGCAGAGTGTGTGTGAGGTAGTGGAGAGAAGTTGATTGCACTTACTCTGGTGGAATGGAGTAAGTAATTGACCTTTTTCTTATATTGCTGCTCATTCCTTTAGACAGCTGAGACTGTCATGGATGTGTGGTAACCTCAGATCCTGGCTGGCATGGACTGGTGATGTTGCTTCATTGCTGTTCCCAGGGAGTATGGATGCATCACCCCATCCAGAAGGATTCCCAGGTCCCTGTCCATACAGAGAGATGCCAATTTTTCCCTTGTCTACCATGTCAGGGACAAACGTCAGGAAACCTGCTGGGTTCCTCCAAACTGAGTGCGCTTGTATGGGTGCACAACAACTGATTAAAAGTGACACCACTGCCCAGAATGCCAGTAAATTCTGGGGCATCCTGGCAGTGGCAACTTTTTCTAAGAACAGTGTATGGCAAGGTGGGGCTGGAAATGGATGTGAGCGTACCATGAAGGTGGGGTATGGAGAAACAGCTTGGAATCTCGCTCAGACTCACAGCACAAGCCCTCCAAAGAATTTAACAAAACTCAGCTATAAAAGGTAAGAATCATCCCAAGACTTAAAGTCTTGTAGTTCTGCGGATGTTCTTTATCAACAGTGTAACTTGTTGTCACATCTGTGAATTTAATCCATATCCCAATCTTGAGTCAGACTGGTTCTATTTCCAAAGTAGGAATTTATAAAATGTTATTTGGATTGACTGCCTGCTTTGACTGCCTGCAGGGTGCGTGCTTTTTGGATTGGGATACAGACAGACTCTAACCTCACACCTTTAATACATTGTCTAAGCTGAGATGTCACCTTTTTTTATATAAAACCTTGAAGTTCTGGGATTTACATATTAATGAACTGAGCCCTGCAACCCATTCTAAAAGATGAAAGACTTAACAGCAATCTAGGTTTATTCATTCTATCATTTTAATTGCATGATACTGTGACCTTTTGCTATAAATTCTGTCTTATGGGCGGCACGGTGGCACAGTGGTTAGCACTGCTGCCTCACAGCGCCAGAGACCCGGGTTCAATTCCCGCCTCAGGCGACTGACTGTGTGGAGTTTGCACGTTCTCCCCGTGTCTGCGTGGGTTTCCTGCGGGTGCTCCGGTTTCCTCCCACAGTCCAAAGATGTGCAGGTCAGGTGAATTGGCCATGCTAAATTGCCCGTAGTGTTAGGTAAGGGGTAAATGTAGGGGTATGGGCGGGGTGGTGTGGACTTGTTGGGCCGAAGGGCCTGTTTCCACACTGTAAGTAATCTAATCTAATCTAATCTAATCCTGCCCCACTACCTACCTGATGGAGGAGCAGTGCTCTGAAAGCTAACATTTCCTAATAAGCCTGTTGAACTATAACTGGCTGTTGTGTGATTTTTAGCAATGGAGAAAGTGACAGAGAAAACCATTTGAGATCAGGTTATAGTTTCTGTAAATAGCTTGAGAAAAATCAGTTGCAGTTTTGATTTAAGGGTGACACACAGTCAATTGACAGAACAGAGAAAAATATTGGCTACCATGCACCTTAAGCAGAGAAAATGCGAAATATATCTTCCGGAACATATCAGGAAAGGAAACAAAAAGATTAAAACTTTGGGAATGTAGGAGCAGCATTAGACTGTTCAGTTCATCAAGCCTGCTCCACTATTCAGTATGATCATGATATCAGTGCCTTTTAGCAACCTCACAACAGGGTACGCCAATGCTATTCAGAAATCTTTACCTTAAGATAGTCAAAGACTGAGATTCCATGACCTCAGTGATTCCTCATCTCAGACCTCTCCTTTTTAAATTGTGCTTTTTGGTTCTAAACTCCCCAAACAGTGAAATAGCTTACACAATGCTTAAAAGGATAGACAGGGTAGTTGCAGGTGGGTTTAAATGATTGCACTTCTCATTCTTTGAAACTCTAGAGAATACTGGCCCAACTTGCCCAATATCTCTTCACAGGAATTGTGAAACACTTTGGATTGGTACCAGGGGAAGTGAATGTCTACTTAAATGACCCAGTAACATGACAAAATTGGTCTCTACTGCCGGTAAAATTAAAAAGTGGTAAACTTGGTGGGTTGTTTAAAGCATAAATTTCTGGCAACAATAGTGTTTAATTACTAGTGTTCTGTCTTTAGGCAGTGACACAATAAAAGTTACTTTAAAACATGAAATATTAAAATGTCATCCTTTCAGCTATTTGCAAGTTTGAATTTCTTTTTAAACCATTATTGGTAATCTATGGAAATAATAACATTCTACTAAAAATGGAAATTATTTCTCCCAAGTATATTTTTCAGTGGTTACTGTATGTTGAACACACTACTCCTTTTACTAAGTACCAATTATTACTACAATGTAAATTAATTTCCACTTTAATTACTTTGCATGAAAATAATGATTCAAACTCACAATACTGTTGATATTTTGAAGCTGTTTTAATGCAGCGCAAACAATCCAGAAACATTAACAGAACCACAAAATTGAACAATATCCTCAATCAACTGCCAGAGACGTATTTCACAAGAAACTATACCCACTGATCATTAGTGGAATAAAATTCTATCTTTATAGTATCAATAATTTTGAAAGGACACAGTGTGTAGTGGAATTCTAATTAAAGGACTGATTCAGTTATCAAAGGTTAATATTTTCTTATATGCAAGATATAAACCTTTAGAAATCACAGAATAACAACAATAAATGTCAGTTGCAAAGAGGAAAATCAATATTTTTCCTCATTGATGTTTCTCACCTTTTCATTTCAAGCGGTCAATCTCATCTAGAGCTTTCAGTTCTACATCTAGATGTTTGGCCTTACAAGCAACTTTATAAATACCAGCCAAACCATTTCTTCACCATACAAGCTTGATCCTTAAAATGAGGTGCAGCAAAGTTACCCTGTGGACCAATGGCTACCCACTTCAGATCATTGCTTGCTGGGTATTGCACAAACTTAAGAATGGTTTAAATTACCATTTTCAGTCCAAACAAATTCCCAGTCTACCTCAAATTGCTGGGGAAGGTATCTCAAAGATTACCCCAGGAGGCATTCAAAAGCTTCAGCAATAGGTGAGAGAAGTCATTTCGTGCTGCTACTATGCAGAAACGACAAGTGATGTTCTCCACTCACAGAATGCTGCTGCCAAATCAAAAAGGACATGGACCTTATCTCCCCAGCCATTGTTGAACAATGTGGGTTTTGGTGAGAAAGTGGGGTGAATCTCATGTGAGCGCCAATAAGGAAATTCCCAATGTCAGGTCAAAATGTCCTATTTTCCAACCAAGTGTTGGATAGCGAGATGAGATTCTTACTAGTGGACAGCAAGAGGCCTATTTGATTAGATTCCCTACAGTGTGGAAACAGGCCCTTCGGCCCAACAAGTCCACACGACCCTCCAAAGAGTAACCCACCCAGACCCATTCCCCTATATTCAGCCCTAACTAATGCACCTAACACTATAGGCAATTTTAGCATGGCCAATTCACCTAACCTGCACATCTTTGGACTGTGGGAGGAAACCAGAGCACCCGGAGGAAACCCACACAGCCACGGGGAGAATGTGCTAACTCCACACAGACAGTTGCCCAAGGCAGGAATTGAACCCGGGCCCCTGGCGCTGTGAGGCAACAGTGCTAACCACTGAGGCACCATGTTGCCCTGCATGCATTACCATCCTTAATAGAGTGTCCGTGGCCTACACCCTTGAGCAACCTAACTGCACAGCCCCTTATGAGACGTGCCCATACCCCTGACTGATTTCTGTACTTCGCCCTAATTGGCAGCACTAATCACTGGACCAGCATTTAAGGTGCCACAGGGCTAACCATGGCTCCTCCTACAGGAGGGGCATGTCACCCCTGAAATGAGAGCACTACAATGAGTTGGCTGACCATGGCCAAGCCCATGAGCTTATCTTGGGGGCTGCACTTGACTTACTGTGCTTGGACCTCCTGACTGATGCATGCTTCCATGGACTTCACTAGGGACCACTGCCTTTAGACTTCCAGGCATGGCCAGTGTGTTTGTTGTGCAAGATGCTGGAAAGATGAGAAATTGACTTTTCAAGGTGCCATACAGCAACTTCTCATCCCCTCGACTGAGAATTACCTGCCAGTAAGACAAGTGTCTTGCTCTATGAGTGTATTAAGGAGCAAGTGAAGGCAAGGCAACGAAATGTTATAATGCAGGTAGGCACTAAGTGAGAGCTAAGAAAGCAATTGAATAGATTGAGATGAACCTTAGCCCAGTGTGTGAGCTGGGTGTCTGTCCCTGTGTGTAGATTGTGCTGAGGGCAGTATTTTAATGCTAATTACCAGTGTGCCCTGAAGCACAGCTTTAAAGTGCAAAAACATCCTGTAAGTGGATTGAAGAGGTGGCAACAGCATTCTGACAGGCTGGCATGTGTTGATGCCAGTGTCTATAGATGAGGATTGTATGCAGCTTATGACCTTAAGCACATTCTGTGACATTGTTGCTGGGTGCCCAAGATAGTGACACAGAGGAGCAAGTGGCAAGCTGAAATCCTCCCCAAGCCTGTCACCATGCTGATTTGGAAATATATCACTGTTCCTTCACTACCGCTGGGATAATATTCTGGAATTCCCTTCCTAATGGCATTGTGGGTCAACCCACAGCAGGTGGACTGCAGTGGTTCAAGAAGGCAGCTCACCAACACCTTCTCAAGGGCAATTAGGGATGGGCAATAAATGCTAGCCAGCTAGAAATGCCCACATCTCACAAAATGAATAAGTTAAGTCGTCAAGTGCTCGCTCTAAATTTCATGTCAGAAATTGTTGTTGTCTAGTTTCTTTGCATCGAATGTTTGAAAAGGATAGAAATAGGATAGAGTAGAAGGTGTACATTACTGAGGAGAAATTCATTGTTAATGAGGTTGTTAACAAGCAATTGATCCCTCTCTATAGGCATCTCACACTCACTGGTTAGAATTTTGTCTCACCACTAGGAACTCTGTTTAAAAATGCAATAAGTCGCTTCTAATGTTGAGAAGCAGAATGCTGGAAGAACACAGCAAGCCAGCTAGCATCAGGAGCTAGAGACGTCAATGTTTCGGATGTAACCCTTCTTCAGGACTGGAGGTAAGTGTGAGGGGAGCTGGAGATACAGGGGGTAGTGAGTGGGGGAGGGTTTTGGGTGGGGAGCGGAGCAGGGTGGTGAGGTAGGGATAGGCGAACACAGGTAGTGGGTACAACCTGGTTGGTTGAAGGGAGAAATGAATCCGGCTGGTAGCTGGGAGGAAGGTTCGGTCAGAGGAATCAAAGGGAGGAGCAGGGGATGGAAAGGGAGTTGGGAGATGGGAAGGGAGGTCAATCAAATTGTCACATGATTCTCCAACATTTCTCACCATAGCCCATATCTTTCAGGCCCCAAAACGATTCTGCCATTGTGTTGAACATTTAAAATGATTCTGCAGATGGACAACCATTGTTAAAATTGTAATTCTGCTAAGAATTCTGCTACAACCAATTTGGGATTATTAATTAGATTTGTAATTAATGGCTCACTTATTCTTGCTAGAACCTATGTGTATTCATGTGCAGAGCTCTGTATTTCATAAACAGAAAGAACATATCCATGCATTGCATCATTTTTGACAAAACAAAATGTTGGGGTCAGCCATTTCCTTACGCATCATTCCCCATGATAATACTTTGACCTATGAGAGATATTGACAGTTGATAGCCAGAGACTTTTTCCCAGGGCAGAAATTGTTAACATGAGAGGTCATAGTTTTAAGCTGTTTGGCGGAAGGTATAGAGGGGATGTCAGAGGCGGGTTCTTTACACAGAGAGTTGTGAGAGCATGGAATGCGTTGCCAGCAGCAGTTGTGGAAGCGAGGTCATTGGGGATATTTAAGAGACTGCTGGACATGCATATGGTCACAGAAATTTGAGGGTTCGTGCATTAGGTCTACCTTACATGAGGATCAATGGTCAGCACAACATCATGGGCTGAAGGGCCTGTTCTGTGCTGTACTGTTCTATGTTCTAGTTCACTTGTCTAGTTCAGCTTTAACCAAAAGCTTGGCAGTGAACTGTTCTCTGACCCATTCTTCAATGTGATACCTCTTCCAATCAAAGTCTTTATAATTCCAGACACACCCTCAAATTATGTTACAATCCAAATAGGACTATTAATTTATTTTGTGTTGTCCATTATGGACAAATAACTCTTTTCTTGTGTAAAGTAGACAAAATTTGAGATCCTGCTCCTTATTTAGAGAATGAACTAAACTTTACTGTACAAGATTAGGAAACTAAGCAACCTGTACTATATGTACATAATTATATTATAACTTCCAGAAATAACAAAGTAAATATGACAATTCATGATTGAATACACCATAGAGCACATCAGATGCAGTCAATACAGACCCCAGAGATTTCTTAGCAACCCACTGAAATGTCATTGACACTGTAAGCCATCAAGTCAACTTTGCCTCCTTTATGGGGGATTTCAATTCTTCACTTGTAAAGGTCTAACCTCAGAAATCTCCCAACTACAACTGTTCATGACTTGGTAGTTGAATCTCTTCTTCCGACACCCTATTTCTCCAGATTCCTGAGACTGCTGCTAAGTGCCTAAGTACCAGACAATTTCAGCCTTTTGCTAAGCAGCTCACTTCACTGAGCTGGTGCTGCCTTTGAGTTTCCAGACCTAGCATTCTTGATTGTCTTGCTCTGCTGAACTGAACTTATTGACCATTCCAGCTCAGATGTAACTACTGGTGGGACATCTCATTCTTTTTTGTGACTCTTCCACATGATATGGGCATCACTGGCTAAGCCAGAATTAATTTCCCTCCCTTAATTGCCCTATACAAGGTGATGAGCTACTTTCTTATCCTGCTGCAGTCCATTTGATGGAAGTACACAGTGCTTTTAGGACAGCTGTTGCAGGATGTTGATTCAGTAACCATCACGGAAATGATGAAACGGTTCCAAGTCAGGATATTGTGTGGCCTTGAGGAGAATTTGCAAATGATGCTATTTCCATGCATCTGCTGCCCTCGTCCTTCTAGGTGATAGAAGTTGTGTAATTGGAAGTTATGGGTGGAGAAGCTTTGTGAATTACTGCAGTGCAACCTGTAGATGGTACACACAGCTACAACTGTGAATCATTGGTGGCACAAGTGAATGTTGAAGGTGATGTATGAGATGCCAATCAAGCAGACTGCTTTGCCCTGGATGGTGTCAAGCTATCTGCGTTTTGTCAGATTTGCACTCATCCAGACAAGTGAATTGTGTAGCATTTTTCCTAAACCACTGGCTTACACCTTACCAATGAATAGAAACAAGCCAATTTGCCAATGAATCAGCATCCCCTTCTCTTGCAAAATACATTTTTATGCCTTTGAGATTGGGCACTCTGGTGATTCAATCCTGATGAAGACAAAACAAAACATTTTAACAGCATGTCTCTTTTTTGGCAATATTCTGTATTGTTAAATTACTATTTGTAACTGTGTGTTAATTCTAAAAATTAACTTCCTTATTACAGTAAATCTTCACACATTTTAGCATTTAACCATAAGGAATTGGGTAAGTAAATCAAATCAGTCAGTTCCTCAATCAAGAGTATGCATTGCTCCCAAGACACAAATCATGCTTTTTTTGAACATCTAATTGTGAAGAGTCATAAGTAATCTCTAATGTTGCAAACAAGAATCTATTACAACAGACCACAGATTCAACACTAATCTAACTATTCATTGTACTTGAAGCAATTGCTGAAGAAACATGGTATTATTTTGTTTTTTTTTCATAATTATGCTGCAATTTTAGGAGCTATTGTGGTAACAGAATAGTCCAATCAAACAGCTGTTATGTAAAATTTTTGATAATTTCTTTTCTTCCACAGAAAGGATTTTGAGAGAAAAAATATGTCAAGTTGCTTTTAAAATTCTGTGAATTCACATCAGTGTTTGAAAAGAAGAACTGAGACAAAAAGTAGAAAAGCAAAGTGCAGTAAGATCTGTCACTATGTGCAGCTGTGATACTGTATGTTTTGTCAAGAAAGCTAATATTTTGTTCAAATAGAGACAGGTAAAAATGCCCCAAAGAAATCATAATTGCCATGTGGATTCAGCTGGCATTAGGGCCCAGCACTGTATGTCTGAAAAAGAAATTGAGAGGTACATAGAACATTACAGTGCAGTACAGACCCTTTAGCCCTCAATGCTACACTGACTTATGGAACCAATCTGAATCCTCTCTATCCTACACTATTACATTTTCATCCATATGTTTATCCAACGACCATTTAAATGCCCTTAAGTGTGGCGAGCCTACTACTGTTGCAGGCAGGGTGTTTCATGCCCCTACTACTCTCTGAATTAAAAAAAGACTACCTCTTACATCTGTCCTATATCTATCACCGTTCAATTTATAGCTATGTCCCCTCGTGCTAGCCATCACCATCCAAGGAAAAAGGCTCTCACTGTCCACCCTATCTAACCCTCTGATTATCTTATCTGTACCAATTAAGTCACCTCTCAATCTTCTTCTCTCTAACAGAAATATTTTTTTAAATTTAATGTGCATTTCATAGGGTAAACAGAGAATTTTTATCCATGTTTTCCTTGGAAAAGAGACTGGCTTCCCTGTCTCACCAAAAGCCTAAAAGAATGACAGCCATCTAAGCTAATAGCCAAGATGATTAAAAAGTCAATTATCTCAACTGAAACACAATCAATGGATATGTGCTCCAATACTGAATAGGGAAGCATAATTTGACAATGTGGGATGGCAGCCATTTTTAAATTTTAAACTATATAAAAGTATCTGGCTGTAAGCAGCCATTTTGGGCAAAGATGTTTGGTGAAATACTTTGAAGCAGCAAATGCTTCTCAAAAGGGGCCAAAAAACAAACTGTTGCATTGAACCAGGCTCTCAAGAGCCAGAACTTGTGTAAGATTCTGGGTTCATTTTTAACTTTAATGGGAAGACCCTAGGCAATTACAATTAAAGACTGTTTTGAAAGAGCCAGTCTAAAAGTTTTTCCCTCAGCCTTGACTCTGTCACCATGTTGTCTCCCCTCCTCCCCACTCCAATGTCTGTTCTTTCCAGTCTCGAAGTTAGACGCACCATTATTCTGCCATTCTCATATTCCTATCACTTAACCTGAACTTTCAATGTCCTTTCTCCCCCGGCACGCCACCCTACCCACATCCCCTCCACAACTACATAAGTGCTGCCCCTCCACACTTCACATTAACTCTGTTGAAGAGTCATGTGGTCTCAAAACATTCCCTTCTTTTCTCTCCATGGATGCTGCCTGACACACTGTGATCTTCATCACTTTCTTTCAGTACAGATTGCAGCATCTGCAGTAATTTTGCTCCTAAAAGTTTATTAGTCCTGATTCGTTACCAGGTACACGTATATTTTCACACATTTTATAGCATTTACATTTACCTTGGGGCAACACAGTGGCTCAGTGGTCAGCATTGATGCCTCACACAGCTGGGGACCTGGGTTTGATTGTGCACCGAATCATTTAAAACCCAGATCTCCTTTACCTTTGCTAGCCATCACCCTGTGCGCATAATCAAAAGTATCCACAATTCTGATTGGCGTATTAGGGCACAAACAATGTACTAATAACTCGCAGTGAGTTTTGGATGGACTAACTACTCCATGACTAATTCCTGATTTGTTTCTTCCAAAGTAACGGTTAGCTCAGTGACATTTCTCACTAACCCCTCAGTCATTATGTAACTTGCTAATCAATGTGTTGGATTGAAACCGAAAGAATTGCAGATGCTGTAAATCAGAAACAGAAACAGAAGTTGCTAGAAAAGCTCAGCAGGTCAGGCAGCGTCTGTGAAGAGAAATCTAAGTTAACTTTTCAGGTCCAGTGACCCTTTCTCAGAATTGGTTCCTCTTATATTACCAACTCTATAGTGGGCGGCAGGGTGGCACATTGGTTAGAACTGCTATCTCAGTGCCAGAGACCCGGGTTCAATTCCTGCCTCAGGAAACTGTCTGTGTGGAGTTTGCACATTCTCCCTGTGTCTGTGTGGGTTTGTCCATTTACCTCCCACAGTCCCAAAATGTGCAAGTTAGGTGAATTGGCCATGCTAAATTACCCGTAGTGTTAGGTGAAGGGATAAATGTAGGGGAGTGGGTTGCTCCTTGGGGGATCAGTGTGGGCCTGTTTCCACACTGTAAGTAATCTAATCTTTTACAAGATCTGGCACCAATGAAAATTAATGGTTATGATGAGAGTAGAGAGCATCATTTCCACTATATTAATTATTATCACAATTATGTCAAATGTTCTCCAAAATCACAGTAACTTTTAATTTCAAGAAGCTTATGTGACTCCACAATACCTGTTAATATTTGCACCAATTAGAACAAAAATAACCGTACAAACTAACACTCTATGATGCGTTATGTAATTTAAACTGCAAGATTGAACATTTTAAAATTAACTGAGTTGTGAGTAAAACATTAACTTTGACCTACCATATGGCTTCTTTCCCACAGAAAATATTCCAAACTACCACAATTAAACAAAATAAATTGTAATTTCTCACTTGTTTAATCAAGTTAAAATGATTAACTACTACCTTCTATGATTATGACACTGATCGATTATACTAAATGCATCTAGTCAAAACTTTCTCTCCATGTTCACTTGCCCTGAAAGAAACCAGTGTGATGATTTGCATCTGTCCCATTTTACTCAATGTTTCTCATCTTAATCATGTTTAGAGACGTCATTTGTAAATTGAACATATATCCAGTTCAGATCACAATACAGCATTTGTGTTGCACTAGATTATGTTATCATATAGTTGTGATTGGGAGATACTGGGTGTCCAAAGTCAATAGTCACATGACATCAAGTTATAGTCCAGCAAGTTCATTTAAAATCACAAGCTTTTAGAGCACTACTGCTTTGTCAGGTGTAAGTACTTGTGTCTCAGGATTATGTAGTCTTAGGTTCAGTTTAAAGTTTAACTTATGGAGATGTACGAGACATTAATAATGTCCAATCTTATCCCTAACCTCCGTAGAATCAGTACTACACTCCTGCCTTCCTTGTCACTACAATGCTGCTGGTTCATTATATACAGTAGTTTTGAGCTCACAAAGGTTGAAGTGGTCAAGTCATCAAATCATCATTCTGATGAAAATTTCAAAATTGGTACGCCAGGAATGAGTTCTATCTTTTCTTCTTCTAAATCCTACTGGTGGTTTCATAACAATAAAATACTGTGTGCTCACAATGTCTTCAAATGAGTTAAATCCTATCAATGTCTGGGCAAAAACCCAGTCATGTGATCTGATCCTTTACCAAAATCATGCTGAAACCAACTAGTTGGAAATATCTGATATTCGTCATGTATTGGCTTCAATAGCACAATAAAGAAGGAAAATATATTAAATGTATTGAACCTTGCACTGAATCACCAAGTTAATCTGGTCTTTAAATTAGATTTTTGAAAATGAGCAGCTGTAGGACTGAGGCCAGACACTGGTGGAAATATATATCTTTTTGTGAAAAAATGCATTTGTGTATTAGGGGAATTAGATTTGACCAGATAGTACATGAATCTATTAATTTCTAACCTCATGCTCATTCTTACAATAACCTCAAATTTGTTGCACTGGGGCAACTCACAACATGCTCCATTTGCCATGGATATGCACCTCAGCTCAATTTTTTTGCTGGTAATTCAACCTGATCACCACAAGGTCAATGAGACACCAGGGATCATATTGAATAATGGAATCAGCAGTCTATCTCTACAGCCAATGAGATTTGAATACAGATTAAGAAAGATAGAGCAATGATTGAGAGGAAATACAGTGAAGTCGAGTCAAATTTAGATATAGCAAGAGAAACTAAGCAAGGTGAGGAAAGACTGGAACAAAAGAGGAAAAAGACAAAGAAAATGCAAGAAAATAATTTAAAATCCAAGTCCAAAATTTTAAAAACCTCCAAAAATATTTTATCACTTGTAGGATTGAGACTCCATGGTTTTAACAGTTCCTCCTTGCCAAGAAAGATGTATTGCAAAAATAGAAATCTCAGCACTAAAATTCCATTACATAATTACATGCCAATTTTAGATTTCTATACAAGTTTAATTACTTTCAACAATCTAAATGCAATTCTTTCTTGAATGTCTTGAGGAGATCAATGGTGAGCTCTTGGTTTCATATGGTTCAAATTAGTGCAAATTGTCCAACAGTTTATTAATATTTCCAAATTGTGAGGAGGGTGACACACTAAGAAGAACATCTGTATTAAAGTTGCTTACTTTTTCCGATTATGAATGAGTGTATCCAAGTCTCTGTATGATAATATTTATGTCAAAGTATGACCTATAGGCTAATAAAAACAATATTGAGAATGATTCACAAATCTGAAATTCCAGATAAAGGCCAAAAGGGTCAATAATGAGAGAAGGTTATAAGAGAAAAAAATGGAGAACTGATTTTAAAAAGTAAATGCCAGTCTGCTCAAAAGACAAAGCATTCTGATTTGGCAGGAAATGCAGTTCAAGGACAGGTTTAATGTTGCTTGATAGGCTGGGTCAATTTTGAAGCAGTGGCTGTTATCTATCAGCTCAGTTCAACAGAAATGGTACATGCAGTGGCAGCCATCCAGATGCTCAGTGACTATGCAAAGTTGTGCTCAACCATTTAACTGAAACATTTGAACTTATCAAGCCTCTGGTGCTGCTCATCAAATTTTTGACTTCTTGAAGACAAAAAGCAAACCAAGGGTTAGGATTTTTGCAATCAAGGTGGGTAACGGGTGAAGGGGGAATCTCCTGACTCACCAGATCTCATCAGACAGGCTGGAGATGGGCAGAGTATTGTATCAAGAGAAGCAGCGGATGCTGAGATAAGCTAGTTAGAAAGGCTGTCTCAGTACTCTGGAACATCATCCCAGTTATAGAGTCATAGATTCACAGAGGTATACAGCATGGAAACAGACGTTATGGTCCAACTCATACATACCCACTATGTTTCCGAAACTAAGTTAGTCCCAATTGCCTGCGCTATGAGGTCCATATCCCTCCAAAACTGATCTCACCAATGACCTGCACAACCCCCTTAACATGAAGTTCTAACTTCTATACTTAATGATCTGAGCAACGAAATCAAGCATGCCAAACACCTTCTTTATCATTGTCCACCTGTGATGTAACTTTCAATGAACTATGTACTTATGTACCTAGGTCTCTCTGCTCTGCAACACTTCTCAGGGCCCTACTATTAAGTGTGTAAGTCCTGTCCTTGGTCATCTTAACCAAATGCAAACCTCACATTTATATAAATTAAACTCCATCTGCTAATCCTCGGCCCATTGATTCAATTGATTGTTGTATTAAAGGCTGTTAGAGGCTTTAGCAGTTTAAAGAAGGGTGAAACCCCCTTTAAACTCAAATAAATAGCTTTATTCTGCACAGCAGTTCTTCCTCGATTTATTCTGTTCTGTTAATGCCAAGCATTAGTTTAAAAATGCAAGATATAGTTCAGAACATTTTCAGAACATTTGCACAAGGCCATTTTGAATCATGATGAGCATGAAATGTTCATAAGTGCTCACATCTTCTCAACCCCGCCCAATCCCCAAGCACCACCCTACACCCCTAATACAAGTCATGTCCCTAACCCTGCCAACTAATGGCTTTTGGTGTTCATCCATCCAATATGCACTGTGGAAAGAACTAATGAGCCATATAATAGTACATAACAGCATGTGTAGAACAGCTTGAAAAAAATACCAATCTCAAACCTTCTTTCAAGAAGAATTGCTTCTTCTAAATCCTTGTGTCAATCAAATATACTAGTAAAGTATCAATAAAACTACTTCAAACTATTCTTATCTCTTAACCTCATCCAAATAAATATTGATACATTTACAAAAGAAATCATAGAAAGAACAAATGCATTGTAATCACATATATCAACCAAGCAAAACCAACAATTCTTTCCAGTTGTTAAAACAGAAGATACAACTGAGATAAATCTTCTGAATCTAGGCTCTCAGCCAGCACACATCCTGAAAATAGGTGCAAAAAGTCATTCAGTGGAAATAAATGACTATATTCTGCAATCAGTTCTGCCTCATTTTAATCTATTCTGATAAAGCCAAGTATTAGTTTCAAAATGTGAAAATAGCTCATAGTTGTTTCAGATCATTTGCACAAGACTATTTTAAATCATGATGGGCAGGATGTTTTCAAAAGCATGTATTCTCACTTTTAACCCCAGGCCATTTTACAAAATAGTCAAATTATTTGACCTATTCATAACACTGAAGAAATTTACAACAAATATTCTAATGTTCAAAATGTGTTATACAAAAATTGAGACTTTATATTGTATTTATAAATTATATTGTATATAGCAACTATTAAGTGTGCTGAATAAACATTACATATATCTGCAGCTCTAGACTATCTTACTCAATTTTCTGAAGGCTTAACAAACCTGTTACCTTTAAATCAGTTGTGCCTAGAAGCTCCACAGAAACCACAGTCTTGGCTCCCTAACCACTAACTTATCAGAAAATGTAAAAAAGATAGAAGGGCTTACTTACAATCAACGTGTAAGCACCAACCAGCTACTGGCTCCCAGTTTGTGTCTCACCAGGACCACTCTGCTCCTGATGTTTTTGGAGGCTTGTACCAAACATGAACAAAAGAGCTGAACTCAAATGGGGAAGAGAAATGACTAAATTTGATATCAAAGCAACATTTAACCATAGCATGATGAGCCCTAACAAAATTGGAGTTATGGAGGATTAGAAAATAAATTTTCTTTTGGTTGGAGTCCTACTTTGCAGAAATAAGGATGACTGCAGGATATTGGTGATTAATCGAGTCAAACCAAGACCAAATATTTAGGAGTTCCTCAGGGTGATGTACTTAGTCCAAGTATCTTTATATGCTTCATTAATGAGCTTCTCTCTACCATAGTGTAAGAAGTGGGGATATTTGCTGACGATTGCAGAATGGTCAGCACCATTTGCGACTCATCAGATACTGAAGCAGAACTTGTGCAGATGCAGTAAGACCTGGACAGCATTCAGGCTTGGCCTGAATAAGTGACAAATACTATTCACACCATGAAAGTGCCAGGCAATGTCCAAAGGAGCCTTGAACCATCTACACTTAATGTTCAGAACCACTTCCATCCTTGAATCCTCTATTATCAACACCCCGGGATTATCTTCTATCAGAAACTGAATTGGAACAGCTATATAAATACTTTGGTTTCAAGAGCAAGCAACTGGAATTTGACAGTGGATAATACACTTCCTTACTTCTCAAAGACTTTCCAAAGTGTCAAAGGTGCAAGTCAAGACTGTAATGGAATACTCACTGCTTGCCTGAATGAGTGCAGCTCCAGGAACACTCAAGAAGCTTGATTAACAACCAACCAATGCATTCTATATTCGATCCCTCCATCATGATTACACAATGGCAGCAGTACATACGATCTTCAAGATGGACTGTTGTGACTGACAAAGGCTTTTTGACAGCATCTCATAACTCCACTGGCACTATCCATTAAAGAATAAAGTCAGTAAATTCTACCCAAGCCACAAATCATCATAACTAAGAATGTATTGTCTGTCTTTTATTGTTGCTGGGTAATAATCTTGGAACTCCATTCCAAAGGCACTGTATTATACCTACACCATATAGATTACCTGGCTGAAGGTGGTTGCTCATCACCACCTTAAAATAATTGAACCTCAAAGTTAATGATCTCAAGATTACTACCAGAGCTATGTCAGTGAGAGTAAAATTAATAAGATGTACTAGATGAATGTGTGGTTGGAAAAATGATACACTAGGGAGGAATTCAGATTCCTCAGACATTGGGATTGGTTCTCAGGAAGGTGGAAACAGTACAATCAGGATTTGTTACAACTGGACAGGAGTGGGGCAATCATCCTGGGGGGGATGGGGTAATGTTTGTTGATGCTGTTTAATCTAGAATAACAGGTAAATGGAAACCTGAGTAGGGAGACAGAGGAGGAAGAAACGAGGATAGACACAAAAGTCAAAAAGGTAAAAAGCAAAGGTGAAAGGCCGAACAAACAAGGGTGGAAAACAAATGGGGCCACAGTGCAAAATAAAGCTAAGTTGACAAATAAGCCAAGAAAGATAAATCTAAAGGTCACATTAAGGTGGATGAATTAGTGGCATAAATAGGAACAAGCTGATATGGCATAGTAGCAATTACAAAGACATGGCTACAAAGTTACCAAAAATGAGAACTGAACATCCAAGGGAATTCATTGTTTAGCAAGGCCAAACATAAAGGAAAAGCAGGTGGAGTAGCATTGTTAGTAAAAGAGTAAATCAAGGCAAGAGTGAGAAAGGATATTGGGTCAGACAATCACAATGTTGAATTTGCTTGCATGGAAGTAGGAAACACAAAGTTGGAGGTTGTCTATTGGCCCTCAAACAGTAGTGGAGATGTAAGGGAAGACAGTAAAGAAGAAATTAGTGTTGCATCTAATAAGGGTAGAACTATAATCAAGGATGACTTCTATTTACATATAGATTAGTCAAACCAATCCAGTAGTGGGCATTGTGAAGGAACATTTCCTGTGATGTGTACATGATGGTTATTTAGATCAATATGTTGAAGAGCCAACCAGAGAACTCGTTATTCTGGACTGAGTATTGTGTAATGAGAAAGGAATAATTAACAATCTTGTTACTTAGTTTCCCTTAGGGAAAAGCAACCATAATATGATAGAATTACTTATGGAGATGGAGTGTAAAGTAGTCAAATCTGAAACAAGGTCCTGAACCTAAATAAAGGGAACAATGAAGTACGAGATACAAATTAACATTTTAATTTGGGAAACTTTACCAAAGACGTTGATGGTGAAGAGGCAATGGATCATATTTAAAAGTATGAGTGCAGGGATTATACCACTATTCAATCCTTTCTTGCACAAAGATTAAAGATCAAATATGTTTTACAAATTAGATTAGAGATAGGATAAACTCCAAAAAGGAGATTTATAAAATTTCCAGAAAATGCAGCAAGAGGACTAGGAGCATTTTAGAAGTCAGCAAAAGAGGAAAAATAGTTTGATCATAAAGAGAAAAGTAGAGTATGAGAGTAAAACATCAGGAAATGTAGAATCTGACTGTAAAAACTTCTATAATTATCCAAAGACAGAAAGTATAGTAAAAGTAGGTCCTTTACCTAGGGAAAATCTAATGGGGAACAAAGAAATGGCCAGAGGATTGAACACAGTCTTTGGTTCTGTCTTCACAAAAGAGGGCACAAATAACCTCCAGAAATATTAGGGAACCAAAAGTCGATGAGAGAGTGGAATTAAAGGAAATCAGTGCTTGTAAGAAAATGGTGATGGGGAAATTAATGGGGACTAAAGACTGACAAAGCAGTAAGGCCACAAAATCTACATCCCAGAGTACTAAGGGAAATTGCCCTGGAAATTCATTGGTTGTCACCTTCCAAAATTCTATCGACTCTGGAGTAGTTCCCATAAATTGTATAGTAGCAAATGGAACACTACTGGTTAAATAGAAATGGAGATGAAAAGAAAGACAATTACTAACTGTTTATCCAAATATCATTAATGGGAAATATGCAAGAATCTATTCCAAAAGATGTGATGATAGAATAAATGGGATTGGACAAAGCCAGCATGCGTTTATGAAAGACAAAGCAGGTTTAGTTTTTTTTTAAGGATGTAACTAGCAGAATATATAAGGGAGAATATATAAGTGGATCTGGTGTCTTTGGATTTTCAGAAGGCTTTTGTTAAATCCCTCACAAGAGGTTAGTGTGCAAATATAAAGCACATAGGATAGAAGGTAATATATTGGCATGGATCAGGAATTAGTTGACAGACAAGAAACAGAAAATAGAAATAAATAGGTCTTTTTCTCCAAGTCACAGGCAGTGACTAATAGGGTACCACAAGAAGGATCAGAGCTCGAGTCCCAGTTATTCACCATCTACCTGGATGAGGGAACCAAATCCAACATGTTGAAGTGTGCTGATGTCACAAAACTGGGTGAGGTTGAGAGTTGTGAAGAATGGTAAGGAGGCTTCAAAGTGATTTGGACAAGTTGAGTGAGTGGGAAAATACATGGATAGAGGCAGCACAACATAACTAAATATGATGTCATACGCTTAGGTGTGAAAAACAGGAAGTACGAGTGTTATTTAAATGGTATCATATTAGCAAGTGTATAAGATGGGCCTGGGTTTCACCCTACATCAGTCAATGAAACTAGACAGGTAGGTGCAACAAAGAATTGAGAAGGAAAGTGATATATTGGTTTTCATTGCAAGAGTATTTGAGTTCCGTCTTCCTGCATTCTGCAGTTATACAGCACTGTGGTGATACCACATGTGGAGCACTGCAAGCAGTTTTAGTGTCTGTAAGAAAGGATATACTTGACTAAGGAGGAGTACAGAAGTACTTCAATCAGCTGATACTGACGGTAGTGGGACTGTCCTATGAGAAGAGATTTGTTTGACTGGACCTATATTCACTCCAATTTAGAAGGATGAGAGGAGTCTGATCGAAATGCATAAAATTCTAACAGGGCTGGACAGACTAGATGCAGGAAGGATATTTTCCCTGGTTGGTCAGTCTAGAACCAGGCTATGGGTTAGACCATTTACAACTGAGACGAGGAAAAGATGTTCACTAAAAAAGTGTAGTGAACCTGTGGAAAATAAGCCTGCAAAGGTCAACATACTGAATATATTCATGAAAGAAATATGATTTGGAGATACCAATGTTAGACTGGGGTGTACAAAGTTAAAAATCACATGACACCAGGTTATAGTCCAACAGAATTTATAGCAAAATTTACAGTGTGATGTAACTCTAATTATACATTGAAAACAGACAATCAATTTTTAAATGTATAATTAGAGTTACATCACACTGTAAATTTTTGCTATAAATTCTGTGTTAGGATTGAGCCCTCCACTATCACCTGATGAAGGAGCGTCGCTCCGAAAGCTAGTGTGCTTCCAATTAAACTTGTTGGACTATAACCTGGTGTTGTGTGATTTTTTACTATGAAAGAAATAGATAGATTTCTGGATTTTAAAGGCATCAAGGGGTGTGGGGAGAAAGCTGAATCTAGTATTGAGATAGAAGGTCAGCTATGATTTTATTGAATGGCACAGCAGGCATAAAGAGCTGAATTGCTGACTCCTCCTCCTGTGTTTCTCACTTGGAATGAGCAACAAATGCCAACCTAGCAGCAGTGCCTGCGTCCCATGCACATAGATATTTTTATTTCTATGCTATTAATTAATTTTCAAACTCTTATTTGCCCTTAGGTTACCCCTATTTCTGATACATAAATTGCATGTTAAAGTCTCCGACAGATTTTCTTTTTAGCGTTCAACTAAGGGTAAATACTGTAAATTGCTTTTCAGCAATTTCAGGCAAGGAAATATTTCAGTTCCCATCTTTCTGCCTTTACAATACAGTTCACTCTAGATATTCCATATATGCCCTTACAATAGAGGTGGTAATGATAAAAGAGATGTTGGAAGTTAAATTTATACAGCCTGCATGTTTCTGATAATGCTAATCATCTGACTTCACAATTTCTGTCAAGGTCAGATTCATTCCACTTCACCCCGTTGACACAGCTTCGCTGGCAGAATTTGGGTTGCTTAATTGTTTCATTGGTTTAGGACAATAATGTTTTTCAATTTAGAAAATGTTTTAACCTTCTACTGAAAACAATTACCAACTCATAATCACATTTTAATTCAGGACCTCAGAGACTGATTTACAATATTTTATTTCTTTTTTAAACAATTTCTAATAACCAATTCATTACCAACAACTGTGAAGAAAACGGAGCTGATAATTCTTAAAATGTCAGATTGCTTTATGACTTTGCTTAAATTTGAAATACTACATCCTGTACAGACCATTTCTATAAACCAAGTAATATTAGTTGCATCATATCACAGTGCTTAATGACTACTCAGATATTTTGCTAGTAATCTTAATATTTAAAATTATTTTAATACTTGCTTGTCCTGTATGTACAAATTGACAGCAATGATTATTATGAAGTTAGAAACGCAGGTAACCACTAGTAAGCTTCGAAAAAAAAATCCGAATTTCATTTGGTGAAACCATACATGAATACATCTTTCACTGCCGGCATCAGGAACATTAATCAACAATTAATTAAATATGGGTATTCTCCAGCTGGCTGCCTGACTATAATGGCAGTTTAGGGGAGTATGAGTTGACAACAAGTTGGTGTGGAAGGAATGACAGGTTACAGAGGGCAGATGTGGGGATGAGGGTTGGAAATCAGATGACATTGAGTTGGCATGGAGGGTATGTGGAGACATGGGACATGAGGAAATCATTGTAACCAGTCCAGCTTGGCACTCACCCAAACCTGTAACTACCAACACTATGCTTCTAGGGTTGGCTTACCAACCACCATCTACTATCCATTCCTCATAGTGGAAATCAGATAACTCAAGGTGCTTTCCACTAAACCAATTATGCGAGCCTCAAATTTCCCAGGTTCAGTCCTGAAAGTCCAGCTCTATTTTACTCATACATATACACATGTATTTTAGATACTTGAATCAAAAGGTAAGGGGGTGACAGAACATGAAGAGCAATTTGCATAACTCCTACATGAAAAAATAAACGACACTTTACATTAAATTTATTTTTACATTGGCACTGCTGGGTGCTCCCTCCCTCGATGTCAATGCTTTAAAATAAATGAGGCAGCTCCAGCATCCTAACTAATTCCTGTTAAAGGGGTATTCCTTGCTGCATTGCTAGAGGCAAAAAATGCTGCTGGTGTGTGTGTTACTAACTACTATATCATTGATAAAGAAGACAAATGGTGCATATTGACTTGTTTGAAATTACCACACAAGTAAAATATTGCATGTAAGATTGGGTGTTTGGAATGAAGGAGGGAACCTGTTGCATGGCTGTCAACACAGAAGTGATTTAACTATTGTCCAATGTAGCAGCTTGGACTGAGTCAGTGGCACAGACATTGATGCATCCATTTCTTGTGGAACTGCAACAGCCCTAACCTTGCTGATTCTAGCAATGAAATACAGGTCTTGTTGCATTTGCTGACACAACTCTGGCAAAGTCTCAGATTATTGAATCTGTTCAAGATTGTTCTCGACCTGTTACATCTGCATGTATGCAGTCATCACGACAGATTGCATTTTCATGGTACACTGGGAAAGATCATTCTAATTCTCTCATTGAATGAATTCAAAGTTCAGTTAATCACATTTCTAATAAACAATGCAAAATCAAATAAAAACAAACATCAGGTTACAATAAGAAAATCTTCAAACGATTCAAATGGAAATGCATATTTGAAAACCCAAGATTTAAAAAAAGTTAAAAAGCTTAATAGATATAAAAAAGAACAAGTATTCCTAGTGTGATTTAATCTCTACAAAGACAATGTTAGGTGCCCTGTGCATAATGTATTTTGGGAATGAACTAATCATCTCAATCAAATTTGCCAAATATAGAATTCAATGCAAAAGACACATTCAGGCTGAATGGCTTAAAACTGGTCTTAGGTCATGTGTCTACTTCTTTCAATTAAATAGCTCATAGTCCACTTAGACTCCAGATTGGTACTCAAGTCAACATTCCCAAAACTGATGTGTGAAACAATCTGTGTGTCAACTGAATCACACAATTATTACGGTGCAGAAGGAGGCCAGTCATGTTTGTACCTGCTCTCCAAATGAGCATCATTACATAGTGCCAATCTTCTGCTTTATTCACCATTCCTTTAGTCTCTATATCTCCCCCAAATAACCGTCCAACTCCTGCCTAAACATTAACAGCCATGGGGTTTCATTTTCAAAGATATTTGAAATGATCCTGATTTACTTCCAGACAAAATAGTCGATATTTTGGGAGACATTTTGTTTAAATCAGGTAGTGATTTTTGGCTTCTGTGGACCATTTGATAGGTGTGCAAAAGTGAAGACTGCAGATGGTGAAGATCAGAGTCTAGATTAGAGTTCTGCTGGAAAAGCACAGCAGGTCAGGCAACATTCAAGGAGCAGGAAAATCGATGTTCCAGGCAATTCCTGATGAAGGGCTTTTGCCCAAAACGTCGATTTTCCTGCTCCTCAGATGCTGCCTGACTGCTGTGCTTTTCCACCACTACTCTAATCTAGACTCTGATCAAGCTTTTCAAGTTGTAAGGAACTCTTGCAGGAAGAAAAGAGCCAGTAGGGTTACACAAAACAAACAGGACTGGGACATGAAAAGAATCCTGTACTCGATTAACCTTCAGGCTAGACTACGCTGATTTTTGTTTTGTTCATGGTGTGGAAGCAACACCAGGAAGCCTGGATTTATTGTTGCAAACCTGCCAGATCGATAAAAAAGAAGGACTATTGATCTTCAAATTCCATTGGTTCATTTAACGCCTGTGGCTCTTGTGGAAGGAATTGACTTTAATAAGGGAATGAATGACTTAGAAATGGCCATATTGATCACTTGGCATACACAGGTTGCCAAGTTTCCTGAAACACACGTATATTGGACAAAGCCAGTCTGAGCTAAAATTGTGATTTCACATAAGGGCAATGAAACCAGTCAGGCAGCAACCAGAAGACATGAAAAGGTCACCATTTCCTGTCAAATTCACACCATTATGAGGATCTTCATATGTTAGAGATGAAATGTTGGGTGGAATTTTCCAAGGCCCTGAGAAATAGGGCAATAGAACCAACTGGGAAAATATGATGAGAATGGAATTAATAATGAGATTTTCTACATCAGCAAAAAGGAGATTTAATTTTTCACTCAAGGTCTTATTGATTAGATGAAGAACTATGTTAATGAGCAGCAAGTGGTCTCGACATCACTACTACCTAATCTCATCTCATTTATACACTGTCTGTTATTTTCTTTGGCAGTGCAGAGAAACAAGGTGGTGACAATTCCCAACTCGAAAGTCTATGCAGGTTCAGGCAGCTGCAACTGACTGGCGTCTTCTGTGGGCACTTTGGGCAGCATGCCTCAATATCTCATTGTAAGCTCCATGGAAATCAATCATCTTCACCCTCCAACCATGAAGTTTTCAATAACAAAGTGGCATAGAAACAGGGATAGGCCATTCAGCCCATTGAATTTGATTCACCATTCAAAACAATTATGGCTAATCAAATACTTTAATGTCTTATACCCATCCCATTTTCACAATGGCTTACACCAATGGTAGTTATAAATCTGTCAACCTCTAACTTAAATATACTCAAAGAATGAGCTTCCACAGCCTTCTGTGGTAGAGAATCCCCAAGGTTCACAATCCTCAACCTCACCACATCACAATAGCACATAGAGGTCAGCGGTTTAATACTGATGTTAGGTGCTCGCTGACACCTTTCACTGTAATGGACCTTTTAGGTCACATTGCATACAGGGTTGGACATCCATCTAATGTATCAGGACAGGATGCATCTCAATGTTCTTTGCTTCCCTTTTTAAGATTCACTTACTTTATACTTATTTGGATATTCTCAGCATCTATGCTTTGCCTTTTCATCAGACAGACAACTAACTAGCTTATTATGTTTGGTAGCAATGAACAGTCAAGGGGGACTAGGTCAGTCAGGAAATATGGTGAAATATCTCAATTAAGTAAAAATTAAGTTAGTGAGAAATGCATTGGGCAGGAAGGATTAGTAACTTTGCAAAATAGTTAAGAGCTACTGAGATGTCACATGCAACATTAAGAATGGTAGACTATCAGCATTGGTGGTAGAGTTAGAGTAAGTATGAGGTAGCAGAGAAAAGATGATGGAACTTAACATTGTTGCATGTAGAAGTTCATTAATCCACTAGTGGCAGACAATTGTCAATGCACTGGCCCAAATGGCTGCTTCAGACCACGTCAGCAGCATTTTACAGTGTGCAGGGTCCGATATCCATCTAGTGCATCGGGACAGGATGCAGCTCAGTGTTCTTCCCTTCCATCCTTAATGTTCACTTACTTAGTGCTTATTCAGTTACTTTCAGCATCTATGTCTTGCATTCTAATCAGACAGACAACCAGGTGGAGTTTAAATATGCTGCCTGTTGTGAAAATACCAGAATTTCCTGGCACCAGTAAGCATTGTGCAACTGCTGAGCACAAGATAGCATGAAAAATGATGCATATTTAACGATTCCAGCAGCATAAAACTGCATAAAACATCCTTACGACTCAAGGAGGCAAAGCATCCATGGATCTCCCCAAAATTGACACGACTTAGTACATTGCTTTTCACAATTTAAGATTATGTGTAAAATTCAGTTGTCAGAAATCATAAGCAAACTGCTTTCATGGAGTTCTCTGTCTTTGGCAGAGGGGAAGAAAGGGAGTTGAGTCTGCAGAACTAAACACAGGCTGGAGAAAGATCTCTCAGTCTCTCGAGAAGAAAAGTAGAGGCAGTATTGATTGGAAAAAACATCAGAATATTGAGAATTTAAAAGCTAACTCTATTTATTTTATAAGTCATTTGTTCCTAGGATGAAGGTATCACTGTCTAGGCCAGGAGTTTTGCTAATCACTAACTGCCCTTGAGTAGGTGGTAAACTATTGCAGTCCATTTGTTGTTGGTACACCAACAGTGCTGATAAAGAGAAATTCCAGGATTTTGATGCAGCAATATGAAGGAACAGCAATGCATTTTCAAATCAGGATGGAAAGTGGCTTGGGAAGTATTTGCACGTAGTGGTTCTTCCATGTATTTGCTGCCTTTGTCCTTCCAAATGGTTAAGGCCATGTGTTTAGAAGGTGCTGTCAAAGGAGCTTGTTGAATTTCTGCAGTGCATCTTGTATATGGAATATACTGTGCATCAGCGGTGGAATGAGTAAATGTTTGTGGATGCAGTGCCAATCATGCTTTATCCTGGACAGTGGAGAAGGTGAGGTCTGCAGATGCTGGAGATCAAAGTTGAAACTTTATTGCTGGAACAGCACAGCAGGTCAGGCAGCATCCAGGGAACAGGAGATTCGACGTTTCGGGCACAGGCCCTTCTTCAGGAATTCCTGAAGAAGGGCCTGTGCCCGAAACGTCGAATCTCCTGTTCCCTGGATGCTGCCTGACCTGCTGTGCTGTTCCAGCAATAAAGTTTCAACTTATCCTGGACAGTGTCTAGCTTCTTAAGTGTTGGTAGGCTAGGCAAGTGAAAAGTGTTCCATCACACTCCTGACTTGTACCTTGTAAATGATGGACAGGTTTTCGGGAGTCAGGAGGTGGGTTACTCACTGCAGGATTCCTAGTTTCTTACCTGCTCTTGTGGCCACAATATTTATATGACTAGTCCAAATAAGTTTTTGTTAATGGTAACCTCCAAGATGTTCAAAGTGGGGGATTCAGTGATGGTTATTTCATTGAATGCCATTGGGTGAGGCATAGATTCTTTCTTGTTGGAGGTGGTTATTGTCTATACTTGTGTAGGACAAACACTGCTTACCACTTGTCAGCCCAAACCTGATATTGTTTCATTTGGAAATTGACTGCTTCAACATCTGAACATTGTGAAAGCATTAACAAACACCCCATTTTCACATAGAGCCATACTTCCTCATATTGGGAACCTCAGGAGGAGGGCAAGATGGATCATCCACTCAATAAGTCTGGCTAAAGATTATTGTAAATGTTTCAAGCTATCTTTTGAACTGGTATGCTGGACTCTTCCATCAGTATATGGAATATACTGTGCATCAGCGGTGGAATGAGTAAATGTTTGTGGAGGAAGTGCCAATCATGCTTTATCCTGAACAGTGTCTAGCTTCTTAAGTGTTGGTAGGCTAGGCAAGTGAAAAGTGTTCCACCACACTCCTGACTTGGGCGGCACGGTGGCACAGTGGTGTGGGCGGCACGGTGGCACAGTGGTATGGGCGGCACGGTGGCACAGTGGTTAACATTGTTGCCTCACAGCACCAGAGACCCGGGTTCAATTCCCACCTCAGGCGACTGACTGTGTGGAGTTTGCACATTCTCCCCGTGTCTGCGTGGATTTCCTCCGGGTACTCCGGTTTCCTCCCACAGTCCAAAAAAAAATGTGCAGGTCAGGTGAATTGGCCATGCTAAATTGCCCGTAGTGTTAGGTGCAGGGGTAAATGTGGGGGAATGGGTCTGGGTGGGTTGCGCTTCGACGGGTCGGTGTGGACTTGTTGGGCCAAAGAGCCTGTTTCCACACTGTAAGTAATCTAATCTAATCTAATCTAAAAAAAAATTAAGCATAGGGATATTTGTGGAGCATCCTCCTCTAAATAACTATTCCCGAGTCTGTGGGGTAGTGCAGACTTAGATAGAATCGTCAAGTTGTGGGATTGCTTAGATCTGGCAGGATCCTTCCACATCCAGCAGAGATTTTTCTACACATCCAAACACCTCATCTGCTGTGTCCATTGCTTTCAATGTGGTCTCCTATACGCTGGGGAGACAGGATGCCAACTTGCAGAATGTTTCAGAGAACATCACTGAGACACACGGACTAAACAATCCCACCACCCTGTGACTGACCACTTCAACTCGCCCTACCTTATCCCCGATCCAACCCTCCAACTCGGCACCATCTTCTTGAAGTCTCCTACCTCTCCATCTTCCTCCTACCTCCGCTCCAAGCTATCACCATCACTCCCCATCTTCATCTACCTATCGCATTCCTAGCTACTTTCTCCGATACCCAGCCCCCTCCCATTTATTTCTCAGTCCTCTTGGCACCCCACCCCCCAATTCCTGATGAAGAGGTTATGCTCAAAATGGTTACTCTTCTGCTCCTTGGATGCTGCCTAACTCGCTCTGCTTTTCCAGCACCACACGTTTTGACTCTGATCTTCGGCATCTGCAGTCCTCACTTTCTCCTCCGCATAGCTTAGATCTGTGAATCATTTGCTGCTTATGCAGTTTGGCACAGAAGTAGTCCTGTGTTGTAGACTAACCTAATTTATACATCAGCCTGGTGTTGCTCATAACATGTGCTCCCACACGATTCATTGAACCAGTGCCTGAATTTGGTAACATGAGAGATATGCGAGGCCCTGAGATTGCAGATTGCAGTTGAATACAATCCTGTAGCTGCTGATGGCCACATTGCCTCATGGCTGTAATTACTACCTCTGACCATCCATCCTGTCAGATTAAAGTTTAATGCTTCAAGGACAGCCAAGGAACTCTAAATTGTTTATTCTCACATCTTCCTTCATATTGGACACTGACTGCCTTTAACTTTATGTCTGTCTGTACACATGCATGAGAGTGTGCAGGCCTAAATGACTCATGAGTCTATGTTTATCGTCACCTCTTTAACAGCTGAAGTGAGGGCTCTTTCAGGTAATAATTTATTCTTCCTTTAACTCAAGAAAACCTTGCAAGTGCCTCGTTCCTAAATTCAGTAAAAACAATTAATTCCAATTTAATTGGATAAAAGGTGCTTATAAAAGCTTTAATTTAAACCTTTAAATTAGACTTAAACTTTTGTTGTGACTAACTGAAAAAGTAGAAAAGATCAAAGATGGTTCACCCTTTCTTATTTGGTCACAACAAACATTTTCCTGTCTGAAAAGATTTTCTCTCTCAACACTATATTTGTAAAAATGGTCAACATTTTGAAACTTCTGTCCAAAGGACAGGCCAATAATTTATTTTCTGACCCATGTCCATACTACACTATAAAGTTTGACAAGTTAATCAATAAATGATCATCATAGAGTGCACCAGAGAGAAAGGATTGGTGCTTTCTTTAATTCGAATTCCCCTTTGCTCTCAATATAATCCACATTAGCACATTAGGCCTGTCTCTGATGTGTTCACAAGACAACTATCTATACAGTTCATGAGATGAGCAATGCTAACTATATGTTCAATCACCACCTGGTTCTTATTCTGGCTTTTAAAACATCCAAAGATTCCTTCTAAATTAAAATGCCTTTTAAAAGTCGCCTCAATCAGAAAAGCAACTTCTACTCCTTAATTATTATCTGGACTCCTCATCAAAATGTAGGATCTTTATATCTGTCCACACTCCAAGATTAATTTGAGAGCATTTATGTCTGATTTGTAACAGCTACTATAAAAAGCAACATTTATTATACACTTTAATAGAATGACTAGAAGAAATGCTTGCAGGAGATAAAGGAGAATTGTTTTAAAACAAATAAAAGGAATAAAGAATGCTGAACTGAACTAAATTAACTTCACAGTCAAAACTTGATCCTCTTGGTTGTTCAGTGTTAAGTAAGTGTATCATAACTTACTACAAAACAGCCAATTATTATTATTTTGTAAAATAGTGAATAGCAAATATATGATGGCTGCCACACCCCCTCCTAAGCTACAATTATAATCAATATAATTTACGTATACATAAGCTGCTTCCATATCAAATATTGTGGGAATATAGCTTGGGCATTGGAAAATAAACCTAAAAGCCTTTGCATTGGCAAATGGGTACAGATTATTGTCTCCAATATGCTTTAAATCCAAATGATATGATTTCCAATAATTTAATCACAGCTATGTTTTTTTCTTGATGACTAGTGGTTATATACACAAAGCATAATAGTTCAAATGCAATTATTATTCTCTATTGCCCAGGTATGTTCTGTCAACAAAAAGTAGAACAAATTTAATTGGTCTAATTAATGCCCATCAGTTTACTCTCAGTAATCAAATGGCGGCACGGAGACACAATGGTTAGCATCATTGCCTCACAGCACCAGGTGGTTTCTGCCAGATGCTCAGGTTTCCTCCCATAGTCCAAAGATGTGCAAGTTAGGTGGATTGGCCATGTTAAATTACCCATAGAGTCTAGGGGTGTGCAAACTAGGTGGATTAGCCATGGGAAATGCAGGGTTAAAGAGACAGAGTGGGAGGGTTAGGTCTGGGTGGGATGCTCTTTTGAGAGTTTGTGTAGGCTCAATGGGTTGACTCGCCTCTTTCTACACTGTAGGGACTCTGCAACATTCACTCCCTTGTCCATCAACACTGACAGCACCCTTCCACCGACACTCTCATTCGTTTGGCCGAACTGGTCCTCACCCTTAACAATTTCTCCTTTGAATCCTCCCACTTCCTCCAGACCAAAGGGGTAGCCATGGGCACACGTATGGGCCCCAGCTATGCCTGTCTCTTTGTTGGCTACGTAGAACAGTTGATCTTCTGTAGTTACACC
>NC_057716.1:74732391-74768822 GCF_004010195.1 Chiloscyllium plagiosum | reverse complement strand
CTCCTCCCTGATCTATCACCTTCATCTCCTCCCCCACTCACCCATTGTACTCTATGCTACTCTCTCCCCATCCCCACCCTCCTCTAGCTTATCTCTCCACGCTTCAGGCTCACTGCCTTTATTCCTGATGAAGGGCTTTTGCTGAAGCTCCTCGATGCTGCCTGAACTGCTGTGCTCTTCCAGCACCATTGATCCAGAATCTGGTTTCCAGCATCTGCAGTCATTGTTTTTACCTTCATCAACACTGACAGCAAGTTCACTTTCAAGCCACATATGATTCTGACTTAGTACTTTTGACTGAATTGACATACAGTCTCAGTCTGCTATTCATTTCCTACCAGCACTGAGGGTGTGTGCACCATACACCAGAGAGACTGCAGCAGTCCAAGAAAATGGCTCACCACCACTTTCTCAAAGATAATCAAGGATGTGTAACAAATATTGGTCCAGTTAGAAATGCACACCCTCTATGAAAGAATTGAAATAAAGGAAACCGACTTAACTTTCAAGCTTCCCTATTTTCAGCAAAGAGAATTAGAAAGGAAAATAAATAGTAACATAACTGAGACACCATTAATCAATGATTCCAGGCACCCATCACAGCACTGATTGTTATGTAACAATGGGTGCCTCTCTAATGCACAAACTGTAAAATTGGAAAATATGATATTTCTTTCATTGAGGGGGGTAGGATTATTTATTATTCTCTTTCATAATTGTAATCTTATATTGTTGGAATCAAATATGTATATACACATAGCAAGGTATCAATTCATCGCACGCAGGGCAAGGATGGAGATGGAATTCTACAGGTAGGAAAATACCATGATAATAGAAATAACTCCTGCAAGGTTTTTACTTATTTAATAATGACTGCCAGAATTCTACTTGTGTCTTGTCTGATATTAAACACAATGTTGTGCGTGCATTCACAGCTTACACAGATGTTGAGAGAACCAAGGAGATTTTCCTCAGTCTGACATATATAGAAATCAATGTCCTGCAGTTCAAGGACGCCCATCATTAAGTCAGGTTTATATCCATCATGCTATCCTATGGCTTCTCAGTGCTTTCTCAGAAGAAAATACAAAACCTGTGCCAGTAACAGTGTTAGGCCAAATATGCTGACTAATTTGAGACAGGCAAAGTATTTCCTACCTTTTACATCACTCAGTTGTAAATTCCTGATCTATGTCACTTTTTTATTCAATGTTGATCTGTCCTAAACTTCTCCTGAGCAGACGACCAACATGGCCGCAAATCAAGGGCAGCATATTTAGTTTAGAATTGCATTTTGGAAAATCGCCAGGATATTTTAATGAACTCAGGGCTTGGTGGAAACCAACAGTCAGAAAATCGAAGTATCTAAAGCACAAAGCGGAGCTCAAATTTACTCACTCCTTTGACAGTACAGAAATGTCAACTTGGAATATGCATTCAAGTTTCTCAAGTGGGGTAAAATTCTGAATCTTTTCACTTGAAGGCAAGTGATCCATTATGAGAAGGAAAGGATGAAGCCTTTTAAAAAGGGTGGAGGAACCCTGAGGATGAGAACATTGAATTTTTTAAAGAACGGCCTGAGATTAGACAATTCCTGGATGAGATGGACAGAACGACCAGTTGAAGAAAGTTATAGCGTTGCTGGATACACTTCCAGTTGTCATTTGCATGTGGCGCACTGTGAACTGATGATTGGAAATCTTCAGAAAAGTAATAAGAAACAGGAGCAGGAGCAGGCCAGAGAATATATTGAGTCTGTTTCACAATTCAATATGATTACAGATGATTTTCTGTTTCATTTCCTACCCTGTCAATTTACTGGCCAAATATTTATCACCTTCAGTCTTAAATATACTCATGGACCAAATAGCGACCACAGCCATTGGGAATTTTAAAGACTCACTAGCCTCTGACTGAAGAAAAATCTCCTTGCCTCTGCTCCAAATTGCCAGTCTCTTATCAAAAATGATCACTCCCATTTCTAAACCCAGACTATAACATCTACTCAATCAAATCCTCTCAGAATTTTATACATTTCAATTAGATCATCTTTCATTCTAAACTCCATGGATATAAGTCCATTCTCTTCAATTGCAAAAAACTGGAAGTAAATTGAGGTCAGCTAAGAATTGCTCTACGAAAAGGTAATTGACCTTCTTGTCTGAATTACTCATGTTTCTACCACTCTATAACCTGAGGCACTTTAGAATAGGAAATGCATTTTCTACAGTAACGGATTTCAAAGAAACTTCCAGTATATTCTGCCATCTTAATGTCATGTTTGATGCTTCAGATATGTTCATCTGTTGTAGTGTTGTCACAGAAATTATGATTTGCATCCTGATATGTATAAATCCATAGTACTGGCACTCTAAGCACTTTCAGAATAGCTTGCAGTGCAAGCAATTTGTGATCAAAGCTGCAACATGATAACTGGTATGAAGCTGGCAAAAGCTGGCCAGACCAACTTTGCAGTGAGCCATAATAAATGTGAAATGCTGGAGATCAGCAATAAAAACAGAAAGTGCCACAGAAATTCAACAGATCTGGCAGCATCTAGGTAGACAGAAACAGAGTCAATGTTTCAAGACCAATGCAACATTTCATCAGAACGCTGAAGAAAGGTCATGTTGCAATGAGTGAACTTTGATAACACCTTCCTTCACATGCCTATTCTTTAAAAATGTGTTGAAAACCACCTTCAAATGTCACCAACAGTTTTTGCATCTCAGGATTAGGATTTAGATTCATTGTGGTTTGACAACTTATTTAAAAGAACAAGTGGCAACGTGTCAGTTACAGAGTTTTCTGGAGGTTTTTTGCAGTTGAAGCCTCGCGAGTTATCTCACTCTATCTTACTCCCAAACTCCAATTATTAACTACCCATTCAATTCTAATGGCCCTGCTCTCACCTGATTCAAATCCAATTTTACCATATGCCATTCCTGGAACAGCTTGCCAATACAGAGGTATTTTGGAATTAGCCAGCATCCCTGGCTCTGATGCCACCTTTAAAATGCTGTCACAAGTACCATTTGAGAGGAATGCACTACAATTGACAAGTGGCTATTAGTTCTTACAAATTGTGCCATAATTCTTTGGCATGCTTTTGTGAATCAGCTTCCACCTTCCTCAACTTAGCATATGCACAAAGGTATTCCACACATCATATCTAAATGTGAAAAAGGAGATGTTCAGACTTATAACTAACCAATGTTTACTTGTAGCTGCTTTCCACAATATAGAGCTATTGCAAATACTAAATTTAATTATTTAATCACATTAGGCCCGTAAATTGTCAATCACATTGAATTGAAGCTGGTGTCTTTTTCTTTAAATTGCTTATCATTTGAAATGTAGCACAGCTGAGCAGAACATTAATTTTGTATGGTTGCTTCCTGCCACGTCTGTCACAAGCAGAAATAGAGAAAGTTGATTTTCAAGAAACAAAAAACTGGTTACAATTAAGTATTCATATTTTGTTTGTATTGCTATGGTTGGTTCAGGGGCTTTTGGTCAATCTTTGCTAAACTGAGCACCACAATCACTTATGAGACACAAATAGGATAAATGGTCATGTAAATAGAGATGAAAGTCACACGAGATAAGTTTGTGTGTGGTAAAATGAGCATAATCTCTGCAGTTAGAAACCATGTCAAAAATTATCAAAGATATCAAAAACAAAATCAAAAGTTGCTGGAAAAGCTCAGCAGATCTGGCAGCATCTGTGGAGAGAAATCAGAATTAACGTTTCGGGTCAAGTTCTGAGGAAGGGTCACTGGACCTGAAATGTTAACTCTGATTTCTCTTCACAGAGGCTGCCAGATGTGCTGAGCTTTTCCAGTATCTTCTGGTTTTGTTTTTGATTTACAGCATCTGCAATTCTTTTGGTTTTTATAAAGATGTGAAGAAAAAAATCAGGTTCTTGAGTCACTAAATATTTTTATATTATATTATCTAATATCTTACCAGATGCATCAACACTACATATCCCCATCTTCCTACATTCCACAATTACTGAGAGTTACTCTTTGAATTAGTAATGTGGTGGTGGAGTAGTGCTTCTGAATCCAGGGCTCGTCTGCTTTTCTTTTCATTTCAGCGCAGACTCAGATAGGCTCAGAGTGGACTCAGATCGGCCTAGCGCAGACTCGGGTAGGCCCAGAGTGGATTCTGGTAGGCCTAGTGTGGACATAGGTAGGCTCAGCGTGGACTCGGGTAGTCCTACCACAGACTTGAATAGGCCCAGCGTGGACTTGGGTAAGCCTAATGCGGACACAGGTAGGTCTAACGTGGACTCAGGTATGTCTGGCACAGACTCGAATAGGCCCAGACTGGACTCGGATAGGCCCAGAGTGGACTCAGGTAGGTCTAGCACAGACTCGGGTGGGCCTAGACTGGACTTGGGTAGGCCTAGCACAGACTCGGATAGGCCTAGAGTGGACTCAGGTAGGCCTAACACAGACTCAGGTAGGCCCAGTGTGGACACAGGTAGGTCTAGCGTAGACTCAGGTAGGCCTAGCGCAGACTCAGATAGGCTCAGCGTGAACTTGGGAAGGCCCTGTGTGAATTCATGGCAGCGGTGCAGAGGTGAGTTTGGGTTCCCGGCATCATCTTCATCAGGTGCAGATTCATGGAGGTAATAGCAAGTTTGGGCCAAGTACAAGATTTGGCTGCATCAGCAGAGGCTGAATTAATGGGATGGGGCCAAAGAGGTCTCATGGCAGTGGCAGAGTCAGGTTTGTGCCAGCGCGGTACTCAGCGGCATCAGTGGCGTCAGCGGCATCTGCAATTGCGATGTCCAGAAAGAACTCATAATGACGATGATGTAAGTGGAGGTGAGATGGCGCCAAAGAGTAGCAACCTTTGTTCTAGACATGGCAGTGTGGTGAAAGGAACTCGTGTTTGGCCACCAAGCCCAAGGCCAATGAAGGAGCATTGAACAAAAGGGACAGTAAAGTTGACCACTTTTTCTTTGTTTCCTTATTTTTCTGTCTTTATTTTCTCAGTTTAGGCTTATTTTTCTGTGTTTTAAAATGATGCTAGAGAGTAGAGACACCAAACAATACTTTTCACTGTATTTTGTAACAAAATACATTTGACAATAAATAAATCAAATCAAATGATTTAAACGCTAAGCAAAAGTAAACTGGTGCACAAACTGTGCTCATGTGGTATGTTTTCTGGGATTCCACTAAGTTAACAATTAAAACTGTAAAATTATCTGTGGCCAGCTGTAACACATGCAGGCCCTTTGTCAAACCAGTGCTTAAATTTGTGGCTGAACCTGGGCTCTTTTAGTGAGTTTCAGAGCATATAAAATATTTCAGATATTTTCATAAACAAAACTTCAAAGCTTGTGGATGTCACTGGTTCGGCCAGCATTTGTTGCCCATTCCCAAGTGACTTAGAGAAGATGGTGGTGAACCACCTGCCTGAACTGATTTAGTCCGTATCATGTCGGTACACCCACAGTGTTATTAAGGAGTTCCAGCATTTAAACCCAGCAACAGTGAGGGACCAGCAATATAGTTCCAATCATAGTAGCATTGAGGCATATGATTAGATTAGATTGCTTACAGTGTGGAAACAGGCCCTTCGGCCCAACAAGTCCACACCGTCCCGCCGAAGTACAACCCACCCATACCCCTACATTTACCCCTTACCTAACACTACAGGTAATTTAGCATGGCCAATTCACCTAACCTGCACATCTTTGGACTGTGGGAGGAAACCAGAGCACCCGGAGGAAACCCACGCAGACACGGGGAGAATGTGCAAACTCCACACAGTCAGTCGCCTGAGGCGGGAATTGAACCCGGGTCTCTGGCGCTGTGAGGCAGCAGTGCTAACCACTGTGCCACCGTGCCGCCCACACAATTGAAAGCTGTGGTAAATAAATTACATATTGAGAAGATTTATTTCTGTCTTGCTGATGTCAACATAGGATTGATCACAGGAGCATGTTTGGTCTTGACAGTGTTACCAACGTTGTCTGGAACTTCAATTATTTATCATTCTATTAATTACAAGACAATAATGCAAATTAACTAAAATACTGCTGATGACAGTTCAGAGAGTAGCTACTAAGATTTCTAGCTCTAGAGAACAAAAGCTCAGTAACTTGGTTGATCTTCTTTTCTGATATTAACAATAGCTCAACTGACAGGCTGAAATGATTCAGTCGTACAGATATTAAGGCCATGAGTAGCATTGATGCTCTGATGGAGGTGAACAATAGATTCACTTGCTGCAAGTAGCATTACTCTTTGCTGGCATCTTTTAAAACGATATACCCATGTGATGTATTGCTCCTTGGTGAAATGCAGACAGAATTGTTTACTTTGGTGTGAAATAACAAGGAACTGGGTGTGTATGCCTCTGTTATGGCCTCAACTAATTAGTTCTTCTCCACTGGTCCTCCTCTGAATCAGAAAGCAATGATGGAAGAGAAGTCCCATTAAAGAAGGCATTGTACCCCATCTATAATCAATAGGAGTGGAGCTGGTGGCAGATAAAAATGGCAGATAACAAAGTAATTGGCTAAAAGGATTTTAAAAAACTGAGAAATTAGCTTTCAATTGTGTGTATCAAATCCAGGGTTTAAAATCCTCTTTGGTCTTTCTGTGGTACCTAGAAACATGAGAAACCTGCGAATATGAGGTACAAATATTGATAAATGAGTCTAAGACATCATATATCATTTGCACCTCATTTGCTTATACCTGACCAGGAATGGGAATACAGTTAGAAAATTTGAGTGTCAAATTAGTCAGAGATAAGTTGTTGGTTCACCATTGCATTTTCCATTGTCACAGTTCAACAGGGGTCATAATAATGGGGAACAGCAGTGAAAAGTTAAGGGTAGAGTTTTACAGCGAATTCAAGTCCTTATTATGAGTTTCATCTATGAAATTATCGAATAAATTGATATAGGACTTGAGAAAAAATAACTGAAAGCGACTTCCTATGAGACTTAAAAAGTGCTTGACTTAAGTGTCAAATACATCCTTTTGCATTTTCTTTGCATCATAAATAACTCTGCCCCAAAACACTGTTCAGAGTTATTGAATCCTACTATGTCATCTTGAAAGGAGAAACCTCCTGTATAAAACATCTATCTTTGTGTAACATGTTAAAAAGGTATAGACACTATTGGGTGTTCTTCACTACTCTGGTTACTGGCACTCTGGTTACTCAGTATTTAATCATTTTAGGTATGATAAGTTTAAGCAAATCCTCTTGTATTTACACTAAAAGTCTATATTCATAGACATAATGTTTTAACATTATCATGACCACAGACTCAAGTAAAACCGTGAAACATAATCAATTCGGATTATCACAAACCGTTATTTCTACTGTGATCAGGATTTAACAATTTAAGAGTCACAGGCCAGGCAAGGAAAAATCAAACATTGTCTTTTGCACTGTAATCACATTTTAACATTTATGCCATCGAATGCAGCAACTTTGTAGAGCAGGTACTCATGGCACAGAGTATCAGCTCAGGAGATGATTTTATTCCGATATAAATAACAACAGAATTTCAGCAGTAACCCAATGGCTGCACCAAATTTATGAATGTGAATAATTAATCAACATTCTAGCCAGCACTTTAATCCTGTAATAACCTACATAGTCAGAAAGGAAAGGCTTTTGATGAAGGCACTATGTGAAGGCAATACCATTTCAATGTACCTGTTATCCCAAAAAAATCACAATAGACATTAAGAATTCCGTGATGGTACTATGTGGCCTTTCTTCAAAAAGAATACTAAAATACTGTGTATTGTTACAAAATCAGTACAAGATATCCATAACTTTAAAGGCAGCAACTGCAGTTTCGTAAAGGTTTGGGTGACATTTAATTAGAGATTATATCAAATAGCTGATCTGAAAATTGCAGAGATATTTTTCTTAAGCTTAGCATTTAAGCTCATAAAATGATGCATCGCTTTTACGTATTTCAAGCATATGATGTTATAGAGAAAATGAGTCTATGGTGCACTTAAAACATGGGAATTCTGTTAGAAATCATGAAAAAAGTCTAAATGAAAGGTAGCGTCAACCAGATCTCAAGAGCATGTTGTGCCCTTGAACATATAATCAATTATTGTTCACTTTAGGTTTGGGCCTTTTGTTAATCAGTGTGAAAAATGTTCATGCAGTGAATGAGATATTTTTTCAAGTTACCATTCAAGTGGCAGTATTGAGCCATTGAGCCATCAGTTAGCCAGTTTATAAAGAGAATGCAACAAGGTTCCTGTGCTCATGCTACAATTAAACTAAGAGGCTAATATCCTACATTGCAAAGTTTAGCACATACAACACTTATTATTGTTAATTTCTCCATAAAAAATAAGCATTAAGAGAATATGTATCCCTTCTTGTATCCACTTAGATGTTATACCCCAGAAATTGGCAGGCAAATGCATCAGAACACATGGACCAGAGTTACATCCAATATTGGGGCTTTTCTTTTTGCCAGGAACTTTGGATGCTTTCTTGTCTTTCCTCGTCATCTCAGCAGTGAAATACCTTTCATTTTCAGGGGCAATAAGCAATATAAAGGGAAGCTGAGATCAAGTTTGGATAGCACATTGGCTCAGTAGTTAGCACTGCTGCCTCAGTGCCAGGGACTCAGGTTCAATTCCAGCCTAGGATGACCATATGTGTGGAGTTTGTATGGTATCTGCATGGGTTTCCTGCAGGTGCTCCTGTTTTCTCTCACTGTCCAGAAATGTGCAAATTAGGTGGATTGGCCATGCTGAAAATGTCTGTAGTGTTCAGGGATGTGTAAGCTAGGTGGATTACCCAGGGTAATTGTGGGGTTACAATAATAATGGAGGGGATTGGTCTGGTTGGGATGCAGATTTGAGGGGCCAAATGGCCTCCTTCTGCCCTGCAGGATTCTATGAAGAAGAAGAAGCGAAAGCAATTGAACAGTAGAGAATGATGAAGTGAGGAGGAAAATAGACAACATCCAAATTAAGGCAGTAATGGTTTTTGTCAAATGCATTAGACTTATTAAGAGCAGCTCCCTCCAACCTTTTTGATGATGGCCTTTATTGGTCCTTTTTTCAGTTTAATGGCTAGGATGCACATGGATCATGTTGGCCCTGCATCAACTATATTAAGGACAAACCAATTTTGCAAAACTGGCTTTAAATCGCCATTAGGCCTCCTAGTTACTCATGCCTAAGTAGTACTACAGTTTCAGGCATGGGCCAAGGGTGGTTCCTTTTCTGCTTTATTGTTATGGTAGGCATAACATGCTAGTGAAAATGAGCACGTGCACTCTGTCTATCAATTTGAAACCTTAAGCACTTGATTGGCAGATGTGAATGAGCAATCAGTACTGAATATCTACTACTTAAATTTGTACTTTGCCACTTGTGTCTTGTCATACAGGATACTACAGAAAAATCTCTATAAAAATTGTGTGTTGTAAGTTAGATTATTAATTTTGAAATGATCTGATTTCAGTTAATAAATACAACGCAGAAGTTCACATGATGCTCGTAAAAAACATGAATGAAATGAATTTAATTTTCTGCCAATGTAATATTTCAATATTTATAACCTCTCAACCAAGTTCTTTGCTGTCTTGTATATTTTTTCTCTATGCTTTAAATGGTCTAATTCTTCACGACTGATTTTCGGGAAGGTGTGAACTCATTCTGAATTCCTCTATTTTGAATTAGCTTCAGAACCATTTATCTTATATAATGAAATACTTGTTGTATTACAGCATAGACTCTAGCCGAGGCCATTAAGACTGTTGCACTACGTCACGACTTGGCATTCCAGTATAAAGTTTATCTATCTCACCTTCAATCACTCTCTCCGCTCCATAGAAACTAAAAAGTAGGAATAGGTCATTGAGCCCTTCTTGTCTGCTCCACCAATCAACATGATCTTAATGATCCTCTATTTCATTACCATATTCCTGCTTTCTCCTTGTACCCTTTGACGCCAATAAAATCTAAAAGTTTTTTGATCTCTTTCTTGCATACATTCAGAGATTTGTTTCCACAGCCTTATGTGGTGAAGAATTCCAAAAGGTCACTACTTTTTGAGTGAAAACAAATCCTCATCTCAGCCCTCCATGGTCTACCCCATATCTTGAGACTATGACCCCCAATTCTAGATTCCCCAACCAGGGAAAACATCCTCCCTGAATCTCCATTGTCCAGTCTTGTTAGAAGTTTAGCAGATCCCTTCTCATCCTTTCAACTCTAATGGATTCCAATAGTACTGATCTCTCCTCGTGAGACAGTTCTGCCACCCCTGATATCAATCCAGCAAACCACTGCATCACTTCCAGTTGGCAAGTAAATTCTTTCATAGGGAGGAAGACCAAAACTGCAAGTAATATTCTAGACATGGAGTCAATGTAGTGTGGTCAGTCAGTCAGCTAGGTTATGTAAAGTACAGTAACATCAGTAAGCACAGAAACCAGACTCTATATGTCTCTAATATTGAAGACATGTGAATAGTATTGTTAATAAACTTCAAGACATACGTCTAAACATGAACCTGACTCTCTGTGGTGATATGTTATTTGGAATTATAAGCAGAAAACCACAAGTGCAATACCCTCTTACTTTCATGGAATCATGTCATGTAGCAGAATTGACAAATTAATTTGATTGTATTGATAGCATAAGTCAGTTGAAAAATAATTCCAGGAAAGCTGGAAGAAATGAAAGGAGACAACTGCAAAGAAATTGGAGATAATTAAACACCATTTAACTATCTAATTCAGACCATTATTTAAATTTAAAGATTGTATTTTCCAACTGAAACTCAAAATCTTGTTCGTGTCTACTGACGATCATGTGGATTTATTCCTTAATATATGTGATAGTGAATGTTTGATCATGGTTATTTGCACTGTTGACGGGTGACTGTCTAATGCGATATTAATGGCAGCCTGAGTGATGTTACATGACCCACAAACTCATATAATGCAATTTAGATGCCATGAAAATTGGTAGAATATGACTTTTATTTAGGAATTCTGCATCCTTCTGTGCAGCGAATTACAGAAAGTGTTACTATTGACTGTATATAATGTGATAAACAAGATCCACCATGCACCAGAAAACACGTCTTGCAGACTAACGTTTATCAAATTTGATTAAAAAGAAGATGCTGTGGCAAAGCACATCAAACAGTATGACTTGGACAGAAGATTTGATGAAATGATAGTTCCTACCTGTATAAAGTATCCAAAAGCAGTAAGACAAGTCAGAAATTGTTACTCTGAATGCAAATGCTTCTCTTCTCCTGGCATGGATTTTATTTCATACAGACTGATTGTTCTCTCAGCTACCTCAACCAAATTATGAGACACAGGACACGTTGTTTTCTTTTTACGTATATTTATACATGGTTTGTGGGATCCATTTATTGCCCAACCCTAATTGCCCTAAGAAGGTGGAAGTGAGCTGCCACTTTATTTTCATTCATTCACGGGATGTGGGCATTGATATCTGGGCCAGCATTTATTGCCCATCCCTAATTACCCAAAGGGCAGTTAAAAGTCAACCACATTGCTGTGTGTCTGGAGTCACATGTAGGCCAGACCAGGTTAGGATGACAGTTTCCTTCCCTAAAGGGCATTAATGAACCAGATGAGTTTTTCCCCCTGACAAACATCAATGGATTCATGGGGTCATCATTAGACTCTCAATTCTGCCATGGCAGAATTCACACACAGCTCCCCAGAACATTATCTAGGTCTCTGGATTAACAGGTAACGATAATACCACAAGACCATTGCCTCCCCACTGCAGTTCATGGGCTACTGGTACACCCACAATACAGTTAGGAAGGAGGACCTGAAATGTTTGTCAATGAAGAAAGAACAGTATATTTGGAAGACAGGATGGTGTGAGTCTGCAGGAAATTTGTATATTGTGGTGTTCCCATGCATTTACAGCCCATGATCTTCTAGATAGTAGCAACCATGAGTCTGGAAAGTGGGGTCATAGGAGTCTTGTTGAATTACTGCAGTAAATGTTGCCACTATGCATACGTAGTGAAGAGAGTTGCGATATAAACTGATTCTTAATACAATTTATTTTAAATTTTGTTTTTGAATTATTGGCTAGTAACATATGGATTGTGTGTGTGTCTCAAGTTAATAATTAACTTGCAAGTATTCCTTTAGATATGATTATTCACTTTAAAATGTTCTGTGAGGGCTACTTTGTGCAATGGGTTTGTGTTTCCTTTAAGATAAAACTTAGCAAGGTAACAGCTGTGCTTTAAAAGATGTCTGTTAGGAATTTATGGACTGCAGGTTTGTTTAAGCTTCAGGGAAACCCCCATAGGAGAAAGTGTTTATTTTATTATTACTTTGTTTTGGGCAGTTCTGTGAAGTCCTTCCATGGAAATGCAAGTGTTGGAGCACTGCTCCTGAAAAGGAGAGAAGAAAGTAAACTGGACTATCTTAGAGTTAATGATAGTCCCAGAATGAAAGTGTTGGGTCAAAACATGAATATGAACTTGAAACTGAGTTTATTTTAACTCATGCGTGAAACAGGTGCAGCAGGAATGGAATTTCCAGACCTATATCCTGAATGTGGGACACCAACCTTACATGTTTATCTATATAAGTGGTTTAATGCCTGCTTTAGGCCCATTTTGTTAAATTCAATATTACGGAGCTGGAATTTATTTATTCAGTCACAGGATGCCAAGACCATTGGCAAAGCTGGAATTTATTGCCCTTAAAATGATGATAGTTGTATTCCGCCTACTGTGTAGGTATACCTTCCCAGTGCTTTTAAGGGAGCTTCAGGTTTTTCACCCAGCAACAGCAATACAATGATTCTAAGTCAGAATGTTGGCTGACTTAGTTGGGGAAATTTCAGCTTGTGCCCTCCCCAGTTGGGGAAGCATCTTCTGTTAGAGGTTGTGGGCTTGGATTATTTTGTGCAAAGGAGTCTTGGCAAGTTGCTGCAGTGCGTCATACAGATGATACACACCTTTGCCACTGTGCATTGGTGGTGGAGTGAATAAATACCTAACATTTAAGGAGTGAATGCACACATTGCAACTGTATTACATTTCTTTCTGGTCCAAAAATACAACAGAAAAAATAACCCAAACGTGGCTAGAAATGAAATTAAGGACAGTAATACCTTCAAAGAAAGGTATATAAGAAAAGTGGTGGAGGGTTGCTTTTCAAACTGGAGGCCTGTGACCAGTAGTGTGCCACAAGGAACAGTACTTCTCATCATTGATATAAATTATTTGTATGTGAACATAGGAGGTATAATTAGTAAGTTTGCAGATGACACCAAAATTTGAGGTGTAGCGAACAGCGAAGGTTACCTCAGATTATAACGGGATCTTGATCAGATGGGCCAATGGGCTGAGGAGTGGCAGATGGCGTTTAATTTAGATAAATGCGAGGTGCTGCCTTTTGGAAAAGCATATCGGAGCAGGGCTTATACACTAATGGTAAGATCTTGAGGAGTGCCACTGAACAAAGAAACCTTGGAGTGCAGGTTCATTGTTCCTTGAAAGTAGAGTCGCAGGTAGATAGGATAGTGAAGAAAGCATTTGCTATGCTTTCCTTTATTGGTCAGATCTTTGAGTATAGGAGTTGGAAGGTCATGTGTGGCTGTATGGGACATTGGTTAGGCCACTTTTGGAATATTGCATGCAATTCTGGTCTCCCTCCTATAGGAAGAATGTTGTGAAACATGCAAGGGCTCAGAAAAGATTTACAAGAATGTTGCCAGGGTTGGAGAATTTGAGCTGTAGGGAGAGGCTGAATAGGCTGGGGCTATTTTCCCTGGAGTGTCAGAGGCTGAGTAGTTTAGGGTGAGAGAAGAAAGATAGAAAAGGGACCTAAGGGGCAACTTTTTCAAGCAGAGGGTGGTGTGTGTATGGGATGAGCTGCCAGGGGAAGTGATGGAGGCTGGTACAATTCCAGCATTGAAAAGGCTTCTGGATGGGTATATGAATAGGAAGGGTTTAGAAGGATATGGGCTACGTGAGAGCAAATGGGAATAGATTAAGTTAGGATGGACTAGTCGGCATGGACAAGTTGCACAGAAGGGTCTGATTCCGTGCTGCCTCAATGACTCTATGACTCTAAATTGTCAGATAATATAGCAAGCCTGAGGACTGGTAGCAGTTTAGAACTCAGTAAAGGAGGAGCAAGCGAATGATGAAGAAGGAAAAATACAAGTAAATGTATTGGGAACTGAAAAGCAGAATATGAGAGCTTCAATACATACGTGAAAAGAAAAATGTTAATGCAGACAAATAAAGGTCTTTTACAGATTGAAATAGCAGAATTCATATTGGAGATCAAGGAAATAGCAGATCAATTAAAGAACTATTTTAAATCAGTCATCACAAAAAACACAAATAGCTTCCCAGAAAATTAAGAAAATAAGGGTCTATTGGGAAGGATGAATTTAAGAATATTACTATCATGAAGAAAGATGCTTGGGAAATTAATTGGACTAAAACCTGCTAACTCCCTAATTTCTGAAAATGTAAAACATCCCAGGTACTAAAGGAGGTGGCCAAAGGAAATTATGGATGCGGTAATTGTAGGTTTGCAAAATTTTGTAGGTTTTAGAACTCTCCCTGCAGATTAGGAGGCGGCAAATATAACCCCACTAGTTAAAAAAAGGAGTGCAAAAGCAGGGACTTAAAGACTGGTTAGTCTAACATCAGTGATCGGGAAAATGCTGGAGTCTATAATTATTATGAAAATGTGGGTGTAATATACCTTTAACAGAGTAAAGGCTAGCAGTGACAGCACCAAGTATTCTCAATAAGACACAATGTAACATGTGCTCCAGCTACTGGGGGTAGCTGAAAACAACAAAACAGATTCAAATTCAGCCAATCAAGTTTAAATTATACCCACAAAAAAAATCAAATTCCAATCCAGCTTGAATTTAATGTATTTACAAGCTTAAAAGCCAATGACACAATCTGATGTGTTGGGGTATAAGACTGGGAAAAATTGAACAGTTAGGAGGAGAACTGCCACCAGACCAACAGCTGTAGACTGCTAGTTCGAGCTCTCTAAGAGGTACCTGTCTAAAGAAGAAGTTTGTGTAGAGAAAAACCTCAACACTGACCTGGAGAGCCAAACTACCAATGAAAATAAAGAGAAGATTTGACTGCTGGTTTTAAAATTTGAATTTTTTTTGTAAGTCTTAATTAGGAGTTTTATCAGACTAGTGTTATAGAAGAGAAGGTAAAAGATAGGTTAGAGGAAGAAATTGTAAATAATTGTTAGTTAATTATTCTCTGTTATACTTTAAGAAATAAAGTTGTTAATTTTTACTTTAAATAGTTCTTGGTCACACGAATGTTTACAGATTACTGCATGGGATAAATCTTTTCTGTGTTGCTGGTTTTAAATTAAGCAGGAGAGTTTACCCTGTGTCATAACAATTATAAAGGATACGATAATAGAGAACCTGGAAAATATTAAGAGGATTAAACAAAGTCAACATCAATTTATGAAAGGAAAATCATGTTTGACAAAATTACTGATATGCTTGCCTTTATGGGTCAGTGCATTGAGTATAGAAGTTGGGAGGCCAATGTTGTGGCTGTACGGGACATTGATTAGGCCACTTTTGGAATACTGTGCATAATTCTGGTCTCCCTGCCATGGAAAGGATGTCTGAAACTTGAAAGAGTGCTGAAAAGATTTATAATAATATTGCCAGCTATAGGGAGATGCTGAATAAGCTGGGGATATTTTCCCTGGATCACTGGAGGCCGAAGGGTGACCTGATCGAGATTTACAAAATCACGAGGGACAGAGATAGGGCAAATATCGAAGGTTTTTTTTCCCTGGGTTAGTGTGTCTAAAACTAGAAGGCATAGGTTTAAGGTGAGAACGGAAAGATTTAAAAGGGTCCTAAAGGGGCAACTTTTTCACACAGAGAATGGGGCATGCATGGAATGAGCTGCCAGAGGAGGAAGTGGAGGCTGGTACAACTACAATATTTTGAAGGCATTTGGATGTGCATGTGAATAGGAAGGATTTAGAGGGATATTGGTCAAATGCTGGTTTTTGACACCCCACTCCATCTTGAATTCCCAGAATACCTTTTTGTTGTGTTCCAGATAGAGGTTTCTGCAATGGTAATGTCTGTTTTTAGGATATGTTTTCTCACCATAGGAAATTATCCGTAGATAATTAAAAACAGCATATATTTGATGGTAAAGATAAGGAATTTTTTCAAATATCATTGTCGTTGAAGTAGTAACAGGAGTATTCCCCAAATCTACAAAATGCCAACCGTACATGAATTGAGCAACATCACATGCCTTACATTTTAGCATTTGCTGGAAAATCAAAACATATTGTAGATTTTCTATTGCTTAATTTGAGCTACACTAGAAACAGAATTGTATCCCACAGTATTTTGTTAATTGTATGAGGGGTTTTACAATGTTTATTTCAAACATCAAGAACTGCACTGAAAGTCCAGGATGAAGCAATTTCAGTCCAACAAAGTTGCGTTTTATTTGAGTAAACTATTTTGCAAATATAAAAATCCATTCTACTGTTTCAATTTTGAGGTGTTAAATCTCTCTTACCTTGAAAATGATATAGCACAAAACAACAACCTGTCAACTGCCATTTGAAAATTGTGTGCTTTCCATAGAAGATTACATTCTGAGTGGTCTCAATTTTGAGTATGGCAACCAATATCTATATTAAAGAAACATATACCCAAAAAGACAAAGACTGCATTTTGTCAGCAGGACCAGCAAGGATAAAAATGTTGCACAAAGCAAAGACGTTATCTTTGACCTCAATTTTATTTTTTACAGGGTGTTCAGGGTGTAAACTCTTTCTATTTTCTAATCATTACAGTTCAATCATCAAATATAATTACAGCATCACCATTTTAAATTACTTCTTTTTCCAAAAACATGAAGAGCTAAATTATGCCCCGTGTACAGTTAACTAATTATATTAGTCTGATCTCCAGCAAAGAAGTTATTTATAACCTTTTTTTCACATAAACCCCAACCCGAAACTGATTAGGAATTGGCATGGTGATAATTAAAGGAAGAACTTTGCTGTGTATATGTTCAAGGTAGCAGTAAGCAGTTTTCCAAAGCTGATCTGTTTTGTGCATGTTATTAATAAAAACACAGCGAAATAAAGCTAATGGAGGAGTAAAATGCATTTGAATTACATTTTACTTAATAACATTTTGATGATAATCATACTTGTATTGTTTCCATGAACTTCCTGAAGGAAAGCCTAGACGGTTCATTTATATTATTACATGAAGTGAAAAGTGCTGATGAAATCTACAGCAATCTTGTTGTGGTAATAACAACATGGAAGCTTTCACTGCTCACCCTTATTTTAAAGTAAATTGGAAACAAATTATGACATCTCTGCCGACACAGTTAAACATGGAAAATAGGGAAATTGCTGTCGGAAATGGCCTCATGATGGACAGCTGCAGTCTTTGCCAATGAACTCACTGTTAATATGACTGCAACATGGTAAACTTGCTGTATTTACCTTTACTAGAGACAGTACAAAAAAGATAAAGACATTTTTAAACATCATTGTCATTGAAGTGGACTGATGCATCAGGAATACATAAATGTTTAATGGAGTGATATGTGACAAGTTCGACTGCAAACTTTTTGAGGCTTGAAATATTGTTAAGTTTGGATTATCATTTGCCCCCAGAAAAAAAGGTGCTGAAGATATTTTTAAAACCATTTAATGTACTTTTATTGTATCTTATTTCTTTCCCACAATCCCACTTATGTTTCTCAATGCCTATTTTGTTTTCGCAACACTGTTTAAATAAAATTCAGAAGTCCTGTTCCTTATTTCCTGGTTGGGACTCTGTATCACTCATTGAGGATTTGGATTGGTTGAAAAGCCTCACTATTTCAGTTCACAGATGCCCTGTAGGAGACACCGTATTGACACTTAACACACTATATTATCCAGAAGTAGCCAAACCAGATTTGCAAAAGAAGAAACTGTGTAAAGAAACACCAGATAAAACTATAGTAGGAAATCCAAAGTACTTGTGGCAAAAGAAACCTGCATGCTTCCTACATGGCAAAGAGAACACTTGACCAAAGTTGTCCCCCTCAAAGTTGAGAGATGGCTCACTGTGTTGAACATTACTGTGAATTGTCCTCCAATGAGTTGGACATCTCCGCATCAATGTCTGATGTTCTCCTATAGGTTTCTGTTGTGGTTAAGCGAGATGCAGAAATATCAGCACTCAAGGTAACAAAGCCTATTGATTCAATAGCAAGCAAAAAGGCATCCAGCAAGGAAGGAACTCAAGGCATCCTAAAGCATGGAAACTCCCATCTATTACCATACCTTCATGGCGAACTCATTTTTTTGCTAGAAGGCAGAATCCATTCCACTGGGCTCACACCTTGCATGCAGCAGCCCATTGTAAATAAACAAGAAATATGATACGGGAGATTTCAACAGCTACAGGGACAGCATACTGCTCAACAAGGGCCTTGCGTAAAAGATTCTTTCAAATTGCAACCCAAGTATATCCAGAAGCACAATGCAGCTTCTGTGCTGATACATAGAACATAGAACATAGAACATAGAACATAGAACAATACAGCACAGAACAGGCCCTTCGGCCCACGATGTTGTGCCGAACTTCTAACCTAGATTAAGTACCCATCCATGTACCTATCCAAATGCCGCTTAAAGGTCGCCAATGATTCCGACTCTACCACTCCCACGGGCAGCGCATTCCATGCCCCCACCACTCTCTGGGTAAAGAACCCACCCCTGACATCTCCCCTATACCTTCCACCCTTCACCTTAAATTTATGTCCCCTTGTAACACTCTGTTGTACCCGGGGAAAACCCTACATCTGCAGTGAATATGATCTCCTGCTCCAACCTAACGTAGGGAATAGGATATACCCCTCTACTTCAGTTTTGTGCTTCTCACAAAAGCATCAGACACCATCAGCAATGGACTTAACATTTTGGAGAAAATAGATTAGAGTGGTGCTGGAGAAGCACTGCAGGTCAGGAGGAGCAGGAAAATCGACGTTTCGGGCAAAAACCCTTCATCAGGAATAGAGCATTTGGAGAAAATGGCAGCCCACCAAAACTCCTCAGTCTTCTTTCCTTTTAAGATGAACTGTACAGTTTGGCAATTTTACTTCCAATAGTTTCAGGATGAACAATGGACTGAAACAAGGCTGTGCCCTAAACCCTGCTTAGTTTGATGTTTTTGCTGCTTTTTCCTGACTTTTGTCTTCCCTACAGATATAGTCAGATAGCAACCCCTATGATGTGTCCAGATTGAAAGCAAGGACAAATATACAATGCATCTTGATCAGCGAACTCCTCTATGCTGATGAAAAGGTCGAAAAAATTCATTTACAACAAAGAAGAGGCACACCATCCAATTTCTTTTCAAAGTCATTGAGTGTTTCTTCTTCGACCACCTTTTTGGGAAACTAATTCCAGGTTATTTCCATTTGTTACATAAAAATACCTCTGTCACCTTCTTTTGCATCTCTAGCCCAAATTGCCAACCCGTGTCTTGTGTTCATCGATCACATAGAAGCAGAGGGAATTGTGTTAGCTACAGCACATTTGCAGGATTGAAGATGGATGGATTATTTTATGTGGCGAGCTAGTCGGAGCCTGAAGAACAATGGGACACCAAAATCTCTGCTTTGCAAACATGATAGGTAGGCCCAAACCATCAATTTTAACACATGGGTGGCATCAACCAACAAAACAGAGAAATGGCAACACTGTATGGGGATCTGCATGCAGCAACTTGACAATATACTGAAAACCGCAGTACACAATGACACTTCTTATGCAGCATTTGTGCCAGAACCTGCTTCTCATGGATAAGTCTCTCCAATCATCAGCAAAAATGACCCACGTGAAAACAGCCTATCTTCAACAAGTTCATTACAAGTCTATCATCACATGTAGTTGGAAAGATGTCAATGAATTTAAACTATATATTCAATAATTAACATACCAAAATGATGTGAAACACAGGATACAATACAGAAGAAGAAAAATAATTCAAGAGAGTTTTCAACAAGCATAACTTGGATTGCTCTGCCAATGAGGACTCACATATTGTTACTTAAAATGGAATAGAAAAAACTCACAGGCAAGGAACCCCCAAACCAATAAGAGTTCACTATAAAAATCCAAACAATAGATAACTCATACAATGTGAAAATAGAAATATGGAAGTTGGAATTAGCAAACATATATCCACAAAACTCTCAGAATATAGTAACATTAGTTATTCATTCATGGAATCAGAGCATCACTGGACGGCCAGCATTTATTGCCCTTGAGAATGTAATAGTCAGCTATCTTCTTAAACTGCTGCAATCTACATGCTGAAGGTTGATCCACAATGCCCTTAACAGGGAATTCCAAGATTTTGACCCAGCGATGGTAAAGGAACGGCAATATATTTCCGAATCAGTGGCTTGGAGGGGAACTTGTAGGTGGTAGTGTTCCCATATATCAGTCGTCCTTGTCCTTCTGGATAGAAGTGGTTGTAGGTATGAAAAATGCTGTCTAAGAATCTTTGGTTAATTTCTACAGTGCATCTTGTAGAAAGTACACACCACTGCTACTGAGCATGGGTGGTAAAGGGAGTGGATTTTTGTGGATCTGGAGACAATCATTGAAGGAAGGAGAAAGACACCATCACCTCTTCTAGGAATGTTATGGATCTGTTTGACATGAGACATTAAACTAATTCCTCATCTGCCCTTTCACATGGATGTAAAGATCCCGAGGGCACAAGCACAGACACAGATCAGAGATGTTATCCTCAAAGTCCGGGCCAACATCTCTTTTTAATGCATAATGAGGAATGAATGACTCTGTAATTATTGTGTTATTGTTTATGAATATTTATTCTGCTGCGTTACAGCGCTCCATTGCAGTGATTACATTTCAGAAGTACTTCGTTGCTTGAGAAATGCTTTACATTCATTGTGCAAGTTGATACATAAGTTGCAAGTTATTAAAAAGAACTGTGGGTTTAATATTCCAGATTAGTATTGAGAAAACTCTAGCTAAACAAGAATGTTTGGCTAAAATAAAACAAAGAAGTCTCAGTGGACTCAAAACTTTGACTCAGCTTTCTCTCAACAAATGCTGCCAGACCTGGTGAGTTTCTCCCACAGTTTCTGTTTTTGTTTAGGGAGATTTGGATTCAATCCATTGGTCCATTAAATAGAAATCTTTGAATAGAAACGGTAGAAATGATACAGTACAGAAGGTGGCCATTTGACCCATCTTGTCCATGTCAACCCAAAGACACCCAGATGTCCTTTCTCATCCCATCTACCTGCAAATGACCTGCCCTCCTGCAGCTTACAGCACTTCTGGTGCATGCAGTTTCTTTATAAAGAAGAATTTAAAGTCTCTGCCTCCACTAACTCAGACAGCAAATTGAAGACACACCACCTGCAGTGTAAAAATGTTTTTCCTCACATCCCCTCTAATCCTCTGCCATTTGTGTCTTTGACCCCTGGTTTTTGGACTCTTTGCCAAAGGAAACAGGTTTGTCCTGTCTACTGTACCTCTCACAATTTTGTATACCTCAATCATTAGATCCCTCAGCTATCTCTGTTCTAAGGAAAATAACCCAACCTTTCCAATCTTACCTTAGAGCTCCAATTCTCCAGCCGTGGCAACATTCTAACAAATACTCTCTTCACTCTCTCCAGGGGAATTATATCTTTCCTGTAAGGTGATAACCAGAACTAGTTCAATTGTGTTCTCACCAGTGTATTATAGAGTTTCATAATTATATCCCTACTTTTGTATTATATACTACTGTCAATGAAGGAGAGCATTCCAAATGCCTTCTTTACTTTATCTACCTGTACTGCTACCTTTAGGGATCTGTGTACTTTTACACCAAAATGTACTGTACTATATGTTACACAGCCAAGTTTTGTGTCAATTTTAAATTTCCTTATTCTGCCCACCACAATCAAGACCAAATCATCAATGTATAAAAAAAGAGCAGGGGTCGCAACACCAAGCCCTGTGGAACACCCCTTGAAACAGCTTTCCATTCAAAAGAGCAGCCATTAAACATTTTGTTACAGGCTACTATGCAAACTTGAATCCACATTGACACATTACCATGTATCTCATGTGTTTTTACCTTTTTGACCAGTCTCGAAAGAGGGATCTTGTCAAATGCCTCATTAAACTCCATGCAGACAACATCCGCCACACTACCTTCATTGATCCTCCTTGTCACTTATTCACAGAATCCAATCAAATTTGTGAGGTGCAATGTTCCCTTATCAAAGCCACAGAGACTATTCCTGACTAGTTCATGCCTTTCTAAGTGACAGTTTATCCGATCTCTCAGGATTGATTCTAACAATTTGCCCACCAACGAAGTAAGACTGCTGCCCTATAATTGTTAGGAGTTTCCTTTGTAACCTTTACAAACAAAGGTACCATACTTGCATTCCTCCAGTTGTCTGGCACCCCACCTGTCCAGTTCTATCAATACATATGGATAATAGGTATGAATTAGCAAACCCAAATTCTTGCATGATTTGGCATTTCATTGAGAATGTTTTCATTCTCAACCATTGATAGAAAATGATTTCTGATCAAATTCATTGAGATTCTATGCCTTTAAATTAGTGCAAACTAGATTAGAATTATAAATAAAGTACATTAAATTATGCATTCTTCAATACATTTCTAAGAAGGTTTTGTTGGCGTTTATCACACTGGCATTGAAAATTAAGAACCTGGATTTTAACCAGAAATATTTCAAACTACTACCTGATATAGCATTTTCAAGGTTTTAAGGGTGAGTAATTTTCTTCCAATTGTAGAATGGTTTCTCCTTACTTGTATTCCACTAATAACAGTCAAACAATGAGCTAATTCTATTAGTTCAGAAATTACAAACCTAATTCAAACAATACCTTCATAATTACGTATTTCATATTGTTCAAACTGATTTATATGTAATTATACACAAATAGTTATAATCATTAGCTTTTGACACAGTGTAATAATTTGTAATAATAATTACAAACTTAATTCAATCCCTAAACTTTGTTTTGGCTATAAGAACATATTGTGCGGTCACCAATCCGTTGTTTACAACAGGTCACTTTGATTATAAAGATATTAACTGAATTCATGATTACTATTCCTGATCTGTCACAGGTACCCTCTCAGTTCAACAGTAACAAGCTGCCATTATTCTGTGATCATTTTGTTTTTCTTACAGTTCCCTCATACCATTTTATCATCTACTTGTGGGATAGCATTGCCCAGGGAGTGGAACAGGAGTAGACTGCATGATTTGTGCTGGATATTCATTTCTTTTGCAGACACTGTTCTTTGATCATTCTGAAGGCGAGCTGATGAAGCACTCGTTGAAACTAGTCCTGATAGAAATTGATAAGCTGCTTGATTTCACAGTAGGATGAACGTACAGAAATGACAGAGCTCCTGTCCTTGCTTTGCAGCTTCTGGTAATCTGTGGCTGTCTGAATTCTTCATAAAAATCTACTTTAAAAATGTTGCTAACTGCCTGCCAGGAACTTTGCTCCTGTTTTATCCATCAATTGTGTTCGATTATAAAAAGGAAAAGTGCATTCGACCCTCTTGCAATGCATTCAATGAGTAAGACAAATTGACTAACTGCTGAGACAAACTACTAAACTGTGTATTACGTAAATACTCTGAGGAAATGACTTGAAAAATAATACATCTTTGCCTAATATGTGATAAATACTTCAATTAAAATATGTGGTAAAGTGTCAGGAACCACTCTATCAATGTAGAAAGTTTACCATTTCAATTTCTAAGACATTACGTGTTCTAGATGTAAGAGTCAATATAAATACATGTGGAGGATTTTTCATGGAGCATTTCCATGTAATATTCATCAAATAAAAGTTGTATAAATTAAACCACAGTCCATATTAATGTAGTTTGGCTTCAAATAAATGTTATGAATTTCAAGAACAGAGGAACAGAGGATGTGAAGGTTGCACGAGAGATGAAAGTCAAATGACCAAATTACCATTAGATGTTCCTGAGGCTGGAGAAATTTGAGAATAATATTGTTAGAGCAGAAATAGCACACACCTAAAGTAAAAAGGTAAACTCACCATAGTCCTGACAGACCAGAGGGTCATTAACTCATTGGAAAGAGACCCAAGGGTCATCATGCACAAGGTCAGAAGAGGGAAGGCTTGAGAAGGAGACTCTTTCATAGTAACCATAGCTGTTATGTAAATTGAACCCATGCTATTGACGTCACTTCACTTTGCAAACTAGTTGTCCAACCAACTGAGGTAACTGACTCCTATAAATATATGTGAGGCTTTGAGTGACTTGATGGAACTGAAAGTTTTAAGAGGTGAGCTAAGGATTAGTAAGGGGATCCAAGGGTTACAGGGAGAAGGCAGGAGAATGGAGTTGAGTAACATTGCAGACAGGGTTGAAAGTTAGAGCAGGCTCAATGAATGGCCTAATTTTGCCCCTGTATCTTGTCATCTTATGACTACAAGGAAAGCATGAAGTTATGGTCTTTAACCTCATCCAAAATCCTGTTACTTGAACCATAACAAACCAAATCTATTCCCTTACTGTGTGAGCCCCAAATGTTCATGCTTCATTGACCTTGCCACTCACCACCTCTGTGACCCAGTCTAGTCCTGCACACCCCTCAATAAAGTCTCATCTCCTCCTGTGTATTCCCCCTCCCAGTGCCACTCCATTAATGGGCATATTTCCTTTCACCTTAGTTCCATAGGGTAACTTGCTCTTTGCTCCTCCACCCAAGCCTACTTTGTAACATTTATAAAAACTTTAGTAAGTACCTGTAGTGCTAGTAATAATTATGGTTTTGCTGCATTAAGACACATTAACTTCTTAAATGCTAAGAATTTAAACCAGAGATGTGTAGTCATCTCTTCATACCATATAGAAAGCAAACTGGACTTTGGAGAGCATTCTCAGGCTACACCTGAATATGAAAACATCACCTCTATAAGCAGAAGACTGCTCACAATCATCAAGAAATTCATGCTAAGGGGTTCTCTGTTAACCAGCATCATCTTAGCCAATTTGAAGCTGTCTAAAAACACTGTAGAGGTTGTAATCATGGAAGTCATTGGTGATGGGATATTTTCTGACTTAAAGACACACAGATAAATGTTCTGTTCAATTCCTGAATACTTCAGTTATGCTCAGCAGGAAAGCAGCTCTTTGAGTTTTACTATCCATAGAATAATTCCGCAATTATCCTGTGGTAATGCAAAACCCATATCCTTGTACAGGGACCTTCTAAGGCAATATTACTCTTATAAGATATTAGCTGGAACCTTTCATCTGCAGAACACTACAGAAATAGCTCACTTGAATTAACCTTTTATAACCTGTAGTTGAGGATTGATGAAATTAGCTTGTAAGGCACTCTGTACAAGTGTGCAGGAGCACATGGAGGTGGGTGCATACAGGCAGCTGGAAGGAGGCAGGTCTGAGGTCACATACACATCTGCTGTATGGCGTACAGAAAGGTTTCATGCAACAATTGCATACATAGCTGATATCATTAACTAACAGAATTGATTCAAAGCAATCCTTTCAGAATGATCAGAACTCCCTCTATGAAATAGTGTCAGAAATATCCAGCATTGTGGTTTTGATATTGATAATAGTATGCAAGAATGTTTTTGGAACACTGCAAGGGTAGAATGGTGATTCAACAGAAATGCCAACTGCAATTTATCACCCAAGAAATTTCACATTTTTGACTTTGATTGGGCAGACAATTCTAATTTTTGGTGATCTTTGACAGTGAGGTCAACTTTCTTGTCATGACAAATGGTTTAACCTTACATAGGTTCCCTGATCTTCCTCAAGGAATACTCAGTTGCTGGTGTATGTGTAGCAACAAGACAGAAATAGATGATATTTACTACTTTGGGTGGCAACCAAAGGACAGGTAGGTGGAAATTAAGACGTTAGGTTCAGGTTTAAAAAAAGTAGATAGTACACATATTGTATAGTCCATGTGTTCTGGGAATCTGAATACTAAAAGAGAGATGTAGAGCAGCTAGTTTATTTCCCTGCTCAAATTCCAACCTCTTCCGTATACACTAATAAATTCATTGTCAAAGTACAGACAGTGGAGACTAGAATTGTAAACAAGTCTATACTAATTTAAAGTAAGCATGATGTTAATAGGACCAGAACCTTACAGGAACAATGATAGAATTCAGCTGGACAAGTGCAGCTTTTAAGTGAAACTTCTATGTGTTAATTATTTATATCCATCCTTCTTTGCTTCACATAAACAGAATGACATAAGAATCATTCAAGAGTTGAGGAATATTGGTTATATAGATTGAAGAAGTTGGGGTTGTTTGCCTTGTAGCAAAGATAAAGCGGAGATTCGATAGAGGTGTTCAAAAATCATGGGAGATTTGGACAAAGCAGATAAGGAGAAATTATTCCTATTGGTTGAATTGTTCTGGTTTAAGATGAAGAAAAGAAGTAATGGAAAAATGAGGAAGTACATTTGGATGATCTGGAATAAACAGACAGAGTGTGATGGAGGCACATTCAATTGAGGTTTTCAAGAGAGAATTGAACAAGCAACTGCAGAGGACAAAATGAGACCGACAAGGAAAAGGCAGAGGAATCAAATATATTATGTTTCTCTTTCAGGAAGTCATCATGGACCACTGGATGAATGTCATCCCCCTGTTGTGATATGATAGGCATGCATTTTTAAGGGGGGTGGTATCTGAAACTGCTGTCAATTAGCTTCCTCAGAAGATATGATTTATGGACCATATGATTTGTTGAATTTATTGAGGAAACAGCAATGGGAGTAAACTGCATTACATGTAGACCCTTAAGGGTATTAGCTGTCTGTAGTCTTATCTTCAAATGAAACTTTCACATTATTGTTTCACAAATGTATGCATGTGGTAGATTTTCTATCTTAAAGCAACACCTTCTGTGTTGAATTGCTTGATGCTAAGCATTCCTCCTCAACTTCCCCAAGCTTTACCTCCTTTACAGGACCCAAGTTTGATATTCATGATACTCTAGTTTAATTATATCCCCTCTCTGATGATATATTCCAGAGGTATTGGGAATTTTGTACAATGAAATATCAATGGAAAGGACTTTTTATTGTTCATTCATGGGGTTTTGATGTTTACTACAGAGTCCTAATTTCTCTTGAAGTGCATGATTTGTGAGAAACACAGAAAGCAGATCATTATCAACCACACAGCTATGGATATGGAGACATATCTGTGCTGGATGAGCTTACAATGGCAGATTTCCTTCCCTGAAGAACATTAGATCAACTGTAAATTCCAATTTCATTATTTGAATTAAAATTTCACCAGCAGTTATTGTGGTATTCAAATCCATGCCCCCAGAATATTAGGAGAAAGTGAAGACTGCAGATGCTGGAGATCAGAGTCAGGAGTGTCACGTTGGAAAAGCACAGCAGATCAGGCAGCATCCAAGGAGCAGGAGAATTGACGTTTCAGGCATAAGCTCTTCGTCAGGAATGAGGCTTGTGGGTCGGGGAGGGGGTGGTGTTTGGGGGAAGGTAGCTGAGAAAGCGATAGATGGATGAAGGTGAGAGAGAAGGTTATAGATCAGAGGGGAGAGTGATGGACAGGTCCAGAGAGCGTTGCTAAGTTGGAGACTTGGGACTGGGGTAATATGGGAGGAGGAGAGATGAAGAATTTGTTGAAATCCACATTTATCCCATGTGGTTGCAGATTCCCAAGGTGGAATATGAGGTGTTCCTCCTCCAGGTGTTGGGTTGTAACGGTATGGCAGTGGAGGAGGCCCAGGACCTGCATGCGTTTGATGGAGTGAGAGGGGGAGTTGAAGTGTTCAGCCACGGGACGATGGGGTTGGTGGGTGCGGGTGTCCTAGAGATATTCTCTGAAATGATTTGCAAGAAGGCGTCCTGTCTCCCCGATGAAGAGGACACGACACCATGTACAACAATTGCAGTTGATGACATTGGAGGAGGTACAGGTAAATTTCTGAGGATGTGGAAGGACATTTGCCTGGAGTTCTGGATTACAAGGCTACTATCATTGCTTTCACACCATGATCTCCCACAGCTCACCCAAAAGCATAACGTCTCTGACAATCTCAGTACAAAGGCTACCAAATGTTGCAAAAACATAATTCAAACATTCATATTTTATGGAAAATATATTCACATATTAAAAATAGACAAGTAATAAACTCAGATCCACACAAATAGATATTTAGTTCAATTTGCTAAAAGCAATCTTGAAAAAAATTGGTGATGTTAAACTGAAAACTTCTTTTTCCAGCAAAATCCAAGTATTCTTCTCCATTGTAGAAACTTTAAATCTTTTATATTCCTGTATCTATACAAAATGTCAGGAGTAAAACTAGCGGAGAGGAACATTAATTTCAGTCAACAACCAGATACAAGGCCACCTATAAGAGATTAAAAGCTCAAGCCTTTGCAATGAGAAATATTTTCAAGACAGTAAATAGTGAAGCATGAAATGTAGGTGCTAACACTGGAGCCAGTTAATCAATACAATCTGTCCAGAGACCTGGTCTTAAAAAAGACAATTTCAGGAAACAGAGATTGAAAAATGCAATTTCTGCCCACTTCAGAAACACAGTACTTATTTGGTATTCCTTTCCCCTGCTCAAAATGAAATCCCTTGTAACAAGTATAAGAGAAACAAATATCTCAATAGTGTGTGTGAGAGAGAGTTTGACACAGATGGGAAGGATAGAACGTTCACCACAAAGTCAGTTTTAAATAAAATTGACCCAAATCCACTTGCAGTAACACATCCACTTTTGATTTTAACAGAGGCATGTCAGATTAAGCTGGTGACTAATCTGTTCTCAGGAAGTGGATCTGCCAGTAAAATCTTACAATGGAGGTTGTTTGCCTCAATTTTAATGGGTTTGGTTTCAATTTATTCCACAATTGCATTGGGTGAAAGGAGCCAAGAAGAGCCAGATGGATGAGTGAAATGCATGTACATCGGTGCTTTTGGTGCCAGGACAAGAAATGGTTGCCTTCAGTCCAACAACAGAAAATAGTGGCATGCCATTATTGTGACTGGATTAGTAATTCAGGCTTTACTGGTGATATGGGTTCAGTTCCACGATAGCCCCTGCAGAATTAAGTTTAAATAATAAATATGAAGCTATCAATGTTCATCATAAAAAACTCACCTGGAAGGAAATCTGCCAGTTTTGCCAGGTCTGGCCTACATGTGATCCCAAACCGACAAAAATGCGCTTGACTTTTACCCTTTGAAAACCATAAGCAAATCAGTCAATTCAAGGGTACTTGGAGATTGGCGGCAAATGTTGCCATTGCTAGTGATGCCCAAATCCCATGAAAGAGTACTTTCTAAAAATTCCCCAAACAAAACCTAAATTGTCTCATTCTCCCACAACCTTGCTGTGAGCCTTCACCTCCAGCCTTGTGACCAACCTCCCACCCTCAATCTGAATTAGTTAACATCCACTACTTATTTATCAGGCATTTGTATTGACACTCAATTATCCCTCACCTGCCAGGTGGCCATACTATGAACCAAGAACTTTGTTCAGAAAATTTAGAAACCATTCCATAGTTAATTTCTGTACGAAAGGCTGAGTAGTTACTCAATCAGTCACATTGGCTACTGCTCTTCTCATGGCTCTGAGTAAATATCAAGGCCAAGAAAGAGAGAGAGATTAAATAAGTTAGTTTGGGAATGGTTTCGATCTAATCAGTCTAGCCAATTAATTAACTGGTTTTAATGTGTGCTCTATTCTCTTCCCTGCCTGATTTACTTTTCTTATATTTAAGCATCTGAAGGCCCAGTTCTAAGGAATGTCACTGAACCCGAAACGTTAATGCTGATTCCTCTCCATAGATGCTGCCAGACCTGCTGGGATTTTACAGCAATTTCTATTTTTGCTTCTGATTTCCGGCATCTGTAGTCGGTTTTCACTAAATCTAAAATTTTTTGGAATGACAAAATATATCTAAATTATTTATGTTTCCAAGTGGGATCATCAAAAATTGACTGGCATAACATTCCCACAGCTGTGGTTACAACGTACTGGATTAATGTTCTGTGCTTAGATTACAGGTGGTGAAAACTCAAGGTGTTCCTTTCATCTCTCAATGCCTTTCATTATACCCTGCATTTCACCCTTTGATATCTTGATTACCGCTCTTTTGTAGAACAAGAATTGTGAAGATGTTCAGTAAACCTGGTGAGGTTTACAAATTAATCTGGGAAGTCACTGTCACACATGCTGATTATAGATGTGATCATGAAACCAGAAATAACGAACAGGAAATGATAATCTTTTACCTTTCCTTTTCCAAAACCATAACAGAGTGACTAATTGTGCAAAAGAAGCTCCTCCGCATTGGAAGTGTATATATTGTTGAATTATTTAATGTTTGAATGTGCAGGCACTTATGTCAGAATCATGACAATTTTACTTGTTCAGATAAATGCTTGTAAATTAATGGCAATTGAATATGTTAAGAGAGAGATTTGCTGGACTTATTTCTGGCAGAGGCACAGAATTATAAATCATTTTTTTAATGACATATTTTCTCAAATCCATCAAAATTAAGTTCAGTTATCATGAATGCTGAATTTTATAAAACATGCTGAAAATGTACCTTTAACTTAAAATAACACAGATTAACACCTTTGTTCAGCAATTTGCCCATGTGATCCAGCTGCTATTGGGAGAGAAACTCAAACAGAAAACTATGGAGGTATCATGGCTCATTTAATTTCTTTTCCCAGTAAACCAGAAAAAGGAGTAATGCTGTTTCACATTAAAACAAATTAGTTCCTGCTGTGGGAAAGCAGAGAGAACAGTTTTGTATTAAGAGCCAAGCAGGATATTTATGCAGGATATTTATGCAGTTAAATTTTTGTTCAAATGAAAGGGAACAGAAGAGCCAAGGCTCTGGAAGCTTTAAGGAATGAATAACCATTGAAGTATCTTTGGCTGGTGACAATCAAACCTGAAAGACTTGAACTGAGAATGAAATGATCATCAAAGACAGAGGAAGTTTCAGCTTGCTGTAATGGGAAATAGTGAGTGAGCTTCCACTGCAGAGCTCAGAGTGACTGTGGGACTGTTTCTGTACATAGTGGCTTACTGGTTATGAAGAAAAATGCCCAGCCCTGGAGACATGGAAAAGATGCTGTGGCCTTCAAAGCTCTTTCACATTTCTACATGCATCAAAAAGGAGGCACAACCAAACTGGTCAATTACCACGATAAGGTACGCAGCCTGCAGCAGGTGTAACTCGGGACCAAAGCTCCACAAGACAAAGATTGTCACAATTCAAATCTTCATCTATACACAAAGCAGCCAGCCAGCACAAACTTGCTTGCTATTTATCTGGCACCTTGCAGAAACACAAGATTAGGTTTAAAAGTTTACAGAGTTACAGAGTGTATGCATTGATTTTAGTAACATTGTGAAATGGCTCTCATGTCATGGCATGAATAGGAGCTGTTCAGTCAACATTCACAGCTAGGGGTTATGAGATAATGACATCTTTATAGTCTGATGTACAGCATCATTTCACACAGTAGTGAGATGCCATGATCAAAAGAGTTCTCTGCTATCAAATTGGCATAAATGGTTCTTGCTGCCTTCAAAGTCTGTCATCTGCCATCAATTCAAACTAGTGCTGCTCTTCCGACTGATCCCTCTATTAAACTGAAGCATAGCTCCTTCAGGACTTAATAATGAGTCCTGTTTGTAAGACAAAGTTTTACAACTTGCAGCAAACAACCAAAATACTCTCATCCTACCTATTCAACATCATCGAGCACTCCAGACATCCATTGTAGTTGCTACTATAGTGATGTCCAGCTCTGTCCTTAAAAAATGCACAGATGTAATTTGCCATAGCTGCAGAGAATAATCTTAATCTTCTAAGAATGACACAGAGATTTGCCTTTCCAGCCTATAGTCATGTCAGAGTTCCTTATAATAACACCAATGTGGAAACTACCATGAAATCGAGTTCATTAAGTATTTTGAAATGCTGCTGAACACAAACAAGTTGATTAGTAAGAGTTGAACTCATTCTCACTGACATTAGTTCTAACTTTGATAAAGAGAACATTTCGGTCTCAGCCAGTCATTGTATTCAATAAAAGCGAAGGAAATGGGATAGTGAGTTACGTATCCAAACTGGTCAATTAGGCAAAGATAAGCAACATTGTAAGCAGCAGTAGATAGTCTAAAATTTGAGATATTGATAGATTAGGTGAATGGATAAAAGTGCAGCAAATGAATTTCAATGTAGACAAATGTGAAGTTATCCACCTTGGATCCGAAAAGGATAAGTGGTGAAAAGCTGGTTGAGCAGTCAGTTGTGGGAGTGGCAGGGTCTAAGCCAATCGTTAAAATGTCAAGTCAAGTCAAGTCAAGAAAATTATCAAAAAAGGTTGCTGACCTTTATACCTTTAGCAATGAGTGAGAAGTGGTAGAAGTTAAGCTGCTATATAAACTCTTGGGAAGACCATGCTTGGAGTACTCAGCAGGACACTAAATAATTTGTTGGTCCCAGAGTCAGTAAATTTATCAGAATATTACCTGAACTCCAAGAAGAAAGTATACTAACTAGGGGTGCATTCCCTAGAATTGAGAAGATCATGGATTGGTTTGAATAATGTTTTTGTGATGTGAAAGGTAATAGATAAAATAGGTTGGGAGAAACTATTGTTGTTATTGGCAAGTCTAAAAGGAGGAGCAGTAGTCTAACTATTGGAGCCTTTCAGGAATGAAATTAGGAAATATTTCTTCATGCAAAGGTTTAGGAGGTTTAGAACTGTTTTCTACAAATGTCTATCGATGGTAGATCAATTGTTAATGTTAAGCCTATGACTAATGTATTTTTGTTATTCAGATATGGGGCAAAATAGAGTTGGTCACAGATCAGCCATGGATTCATTTAGTGGCAGAACAGAGTTGAAGGCCAAAATTGCTTATTTCTGTTTCTATGCTGGAATGGCCCCTTGCACTCTCAGGAATTCTGCCACTGTAAAATTACAGTGCCCGATCATGCTTTTTCTGGTTTCCAATAAGGAAGTAGATGAACTGAATGGAACAATTAATTCTAAAATCTATGATGAGATTGGCCAATTATTGATGTCTACGAAGGTAGTTTAGAACTACTTCATTTAAAACCCATCAAAATTAAGACATTGCGACCTTTACAATCAATGGTGGTGATCTGCTTGTGCTGGAGCTGCACTTTAGATCGGTTTAAAGGACACAGCATAATTGATAGATAATTTCCTTTGGTAAGGACCAATTATAGGAGAGGTGATGGCCTAGTAGTATTATCGCTAGACTATTAACCCAGAGATCTCGGTTTGAATCCTGCCATGGCATACAATGGTACTTAAATTCAATTTTAAAATCTAGAATTAAGGATTTAATGGTGACCCTGAACCATTGTCAATTGTTGGGAAAAAGCTATCTGGTTCAATAGTGGTCCTTTAGGGAAGGAAATCTGCCACCCTTGCCTGGTCTGGCCCGCATGTGACTCCAGACCCATAACAATGTGATTGAATCCAACTGCTCAAAATCCTCAATTCCTGTGTTAAGTGAATGCAGATGCTCCTGGGTTTGTGTATTCTGGTATGGGAGTACAGGTTGCTATGAGGTTCCTGTACTATCACACAAAGAGACCTCCACTACTCTTCAAAAGCAAGAAAAACAATCCTAATAGGTTCTTTAGAATTGAGGAAAAAGGAACTGGAACTTGATCCTAGGAAGAACTAAAGTTAGATAGCTCTCTTGTTCAGTTATTAAAAACTAACAAACAGCACTTTGATAGTTCAACCTCGCATAGAGCTTTTCTTCATGGACATATGATGAAAAATTACAGACCAGACTTGCTAAGGTTCAAAAACTTTAAGTTTTTTTTCCAACATGCACATTAAGTCCAATCATGTGTAGTAATTTACCCAGCTCTATTTTTTATTAATTCTTAATAGGCTTGACTTGTGGCTTTCAGCCAGAGTTACATTCTGTCAGCGTGGTGTTTATGGTCAGTTGGATAGATGTGAAATGTATGCTGACACCCCACATGGTTTCAGGGGAGGAGTGAAGAGATTAAGTTGGTTGTTAGAGGTCTGCCACAGTATAGCCTGACCAGTGATAAATATAATACCAATCAAAAAATGGATTTTAATTTACCAAAGTTTTGAGTAGCAGTATGTAGATCCATCGCATACAATCTGATTGCAATCAGCAGTGTAAATGACAGCAAATAGTTCAATTGAAGTGGCTTTGCCAAAGAGTTTGCTAGCGTGAACATTCCACAATACAATACAACTAAAAATCTAACCTTGCAACTTTAAAACTTTCTTACTCTTAAATGCCTCACTTTGCTCTTTCTTTCACAAACAGATTTTGTTCGGATGGTGAAAGTCTCAAAACAGCATAACTAGCCAGAAATTTGAGGCAATCCCAACTTGGTGGAGGAAGTGGTAAGTGATATCACAGTGTTGGTGAGGGCAGAGGCAAAGTTATCACAAGACAACCTTTGTTGCCAATAAACTCCTCCATGGTCCACAGGGTGTCAATCTGAATGGCTGTCTCACTTGCCCTCACTAGGAATTAGCGGACTATCTCTCCATGCAGCAGAGGCCTACCAGCAGAGGCTAGTGTTATGTTAACCACTCACTCCAGTGGTACAAAAGGCTTTTGAGCAGGACGGTCATTCTTCATCTTCTCAAAGCTGCTAATTTCCATGGCATGGGATGAGAAAGGCATACTCTCCCACCACCCACTAGCTGCCTCTCAGCCCATTCCTGTTGGCTTCACAAAACCTAACCTTCAATTTCAAATCCTTCACTAGAACAAACCAGTTGTCACAATTCATAGTTCTTTCACAGTTTGAATGCCGAATTAGAATGTGAGGCTTCACTTGGCCAACAAATGTTCAACTTCCTCAACTTTTAACTGATGACCAGTCATGCTTTCTGGAAATCCAAATATATTATATCCATTGTCCGCTCTCAAAGACAAAAAGAGATCCTCTTACTCAATCTAATAGCAGGGCTGTCCACATTCCGCCAGTCATGCTATAGCCAATTACACAAAAGCAACATTAAACAACCTCTTAACATTTTTCCTCAATTCTCTGCTAATACATACCATTATCACATTTGCCTTCGCTATGATGGCTAAATAAAACACATTGACCTCTTTGCAGCCCACTCCCTTCTCTTCCATCAAAAAACTAGGTGAAGCAAATTCCTGACATGTAAAATTGAGTGGGAACCATAAAACAGCAACTTCTTAAATGACTGTCCCGGTCTTGATGAATCAGCTTCTTCTGTATAACATCTCTACATGCTCCATGGCTACAAACCTCCTTAACACTTGAGCCACATATCTCTGGAAATTATCAAATGCCTTCTGGAAATCCACATTTATTACATGTGCTGCTTCCCCTTTATCTTTACTACTTGTTACCTCCTCCTTACCTAAAAAAGACACACATGCCATTGAGGAAGTGGAGCAAACATTTACCAGAATAATTCCTCAGATTTCAGGCTTGTCCTTTGAAGAGAAATTGAATTTTACTCTGTGGATTTTAGAAAAATGAGAAAGGATCTTATGAAAATGTATAAAATTCTAACAGGTTTAGACCGGCATGATACAGACATGTTATTTCACTTGAAAGTATCTCCAAAACAAGTGTCTCAGAGTCTCGGGATATGCAATAGGTCATTTTGGACTGAGATGAGAAATTTCTTCACTCCAAGGGTGGTCATCCTATGGAATTCTCCAAGGCTGCCTCCTCCAACTTACATTTCAGCATAGTGACTGCATCTGACAAAACCACTTGATGTTCCTGTGCTTGTCTCTGCACAGTGAGCATGCTAGCTGTGAATCAGGCCATATAGAGTCATAGAGATGGACAGCATGGAAACAGACCCTTCGGTCCAACCAGTCCATGCCGACCAGATATCCCAACCCAATCTAGTCCCACCTGCCAGCACCCAGCCCATATCCCTCCAAACCCTTCCTATTCATTTACCCATCCAAATGCCTCTTAAATGTTGCAATTGTACCAGCCTCCACCACTTCCTCTGGCAGCTCATTCCATACATGTACCACCCTCTGTGTGAAAACGTTGCCCCTGAGGTCTCTTTTATATCTTTCCCCTCTCACCCGAAACCTATTCCCTTTAGTTCTGGACTCCCCGACCACAGGGAAAAGACTTTGTCTATTTATCCTATCCATGCCCCTCATAATTTTGTAAACCTCTATAAGGTCACCCCTCAGCCTCTGA